>NC_134083.1:68053889-68361708 GCF_000715075.1 Nicotiana tabacum | reverse complement strand
AAACACTTATATCGAGTTACTCAAGGAGTTCAAGGATGTCTTTTCTTGGAGTTACAAAGAGATGTCTGGCTTGGACCCTAAAGTAGCAGTTCATCACCTTGCAGTCAAGAATGGCGCTCGTCCTATTAAGCAAGCCCAAAGGCGCTTTAGGCCGGACTTGGTTCCCTTGATCGAAAGCGAAGTTAACAAACTCATTGAAGCTGGATTTTTTAGCGAAGTTAAATACCCAACATGGGTCTCAAGTATTGTCCCTGTAAGGAAGAAGAATGGCCAAATTCGGGTGTGCGTTGACTTCAGAGATCTCAAAAATGTGTGTCCCAAAGATGCATTCTCTCTTCATATTCCAGAGCTGATGATCGATACTACTACTGGTTGTGAGGCAATGTCTTTCATGGACGGTTCATTGGGCTATAACCAAATTTGTATGGCACCAAAAGAGGAAGAGCTTACTGCATTCCGCACCACCAAGGGTATTTATTGCTACAAGGTAATGCCTTTTGGCTTGAAGAACGCTAATGCTACTTACCAAAGGGCTATGCAGAATATCTTTGATGACCTTCTCAACAAGAATGTCAAATGCTATGTGGACGACTTGGTGGTAAAATCGAGAAAGATGGGCGACCACTTGAAAGACTTGAGAATGGTGTTTGAATTGCTCTGGAGGTACCAACTTAGGATGAATTCATTGAAATGCACCTTTGGAGTTACTTCTGGAAAGTTCCTTGGTTTCATTGTCCGACATTGAGGGATCAAAATTGATCAAGCCAAAGTTGATTCCATTTTGAAGATGCCTGAGCCTCGCGATATTCATGAATTGCAAAGTCTGCAAGGAAAGCTAGCATACCTTAGGAGATTCATCTCAAACCTAGCTGGGAGGTGCCAACCATTCAGTCCCCTCATGAAGAAAGGTGTTCATTTCAAGTTGGACCAAGCTTGCAGCAATGCCTTTGAAACTATTAAAAGTATTCACCTATGAAAGGTGTAATGAGATTCGCAAAGAAGGGCAAGTTAAGCCCTAGGTATATCGGACCCTTTGAAATTCTTGAAAGGGTGGGTGAAGTAGCCTACAAGCTTGCACTACCACCTAGTTTATCAACAGTTCATCTGGTGTTTCATATATCTATGCTTCGAAAATATCATGGTGATCCATCCCATGTGTTAGATATCAGCTCAGTCCAATTGGACAAAGATTTGACTTATGAGGAAGAGCCGGTAGCTATCCTAGCCCGGCAGGTCCGACAGTTGAGGTCTAAAAGTTATCCCTCAGTTCAGGAGCAATGGAGAGGTCAGCCAATTGAGGCAGCTACCTGGGAGTCCGATCCGAACATGCGGAGTAGATATCCCCAGCTTTTCACTAGCTCAGGTATTTTTCTAACTCCGTTCGAGGACGAACATTTGTTTTAGAAGTGGAGAATGTGATGACCTAATATGTCATCTTTAATTTTAAATATTTATTTCTATGTTCTGAGACCTTGAAAAGCACTATTCAGCATTCCTCGACTTGCGTACGTAGTCCATAAATGTTTCTAGAAAGTTTTTATATGAAAAATTGATTAAAATGTGTAATAGAGTTTTAAAACTCAACTGAGTTTACTTCGGTCAACGTTTTGAGCAAACAGACCCGGATCAGTATTTTGTTAGTTTCAATAAGTCTGTATCATGATTTGAGACTTGGGCATATACCCGGAATTGAATTCGAAGGTCCCTAACTCAAATTATCGACATTTAACGGAAACTAGAAATTAAAGGTTTAAGAATTCTTAAATTTGGTCATAATTGGGTTTTTGTTGATACCGGGTCCCGATTTAGATTCCGAGAGTTCGATCATCTTCGTAACAATATTTATGACTTATGTACAAAATTTGAAGTTATTCCGAGGTACGCATGCACGTTTTCTATTAGTTTTTGAAAAAAATAAAGGTTTGATTTTATAAAGCTTAAATTTCTAAAGTTTGACCGAAGATTTGACTTTTGAGCAAACGACCCCGGAATAGAATTTTGATGATTCCAATAGTTTCGTATGGTGATTTCGGACTTAGGCGCATGTTCGGATTTGGATTTGGAAGTCCGTAGGACTATTCGGCGCATTTTGGCGAAAGTTGGAAAATATAAGATTTTTGGAAAGTTTGACCGAGAGTTGACATTATTGATATCGGGGTCAGAACTAGATTCTGGAAATTGAAACAACTCCATTATATCATTTATGACTTGCATGCAAAATTTGAGTTCATTCCGAATTGATTTGGCATATTTCGGCGCGAGTTATAGAATTGAAAATTTCATAAACTCATAAGTCTGAATCGACGCGCAATTTGTAGTTTCGCCGTTGTTATGTGTTATTTGAGACTCGAGTAGGTCCATAATATATTTTGAGACTTGTTGGTGTGTTCAGACGGTGTCCCGAGGGGATCGGGTGAGTTTCGGAGTGATTTCGGACCATTTTTAGGTCATTTTTAACTGCTGGTTTTTGACAGCAGTGTGCGAAATTTTAGATGCGCAGAGCTGACTTGCAAAACTTATATCTCATAATATATCAGGAATCTTAAAATTATCAAAACATAAAAGTTGAAGATCTTTGATTCTAGTTTCCAGAAAGATAAACCACTCATCATTTGGACATTTTTACAAAAAGTTATGAACGATTGACTAAAGGCTAGTAATGCAGTTTTTGTTTGCCTGGCATTGTGCATCGCCAGAAATTTCTGATGCACACGACTGACTTTGGAAGCTTATATCTCGCAATCTATAAGGAATCTGGAAATTATCAAAACATGAAAGTTGTAGCCCTTTGATTCTAGTTTTCAGAAAGATAAACCATTCATTATTTGACATTTGTACCGAAAGATATGATCGACTGAATGAAGGATGGTACCGCAATTTTTGGCTTGAAAAGTTTGAGACAAGTCACATCTCACAAATGCGACTTTCCTCGACAGTATATATATGTCCGGAGTCCGACTTTTTTGTTCATTTTTAGAGTTTGAGACCTCGATTTTTGGCGATTTCAGAGGCATGTTTCACGAGTTTGAGTTGGGTAAGTATTCTTTATCCGAAATTTGTTATATTTCATGATTTCATACTCATTTACATCATGAATTCGTTAATTTATGGAAGAAAAATAAGATTTTAATAAAATCTTCCAAAAACAAAAATTTAAGATTTGAAAGCCTATCCGAAGTCGGAATTCGATAATTTTTGTATGGTTGAACTCGTATCGGAACGGGTGTTCGAATTTCGTGAGTTTTTCCGGGATTCGAGACGTGGATCCTACTGTCGGTTTCTTAAATGAATTTCGTATTTTAATCCGAAAAATTAGTAATTTCATATGGAATTAATTTCTACGATTCGTGTTTAGAATATTGAATTGCTTGTGACTAGATTTGAAGCTTTCAAACATCTATTCGCGAGGCAAAAGTTTATTGGAATCTTGAATTTGGTTGTGAAGTGAGGTAAGTGTCATAATTAACTTTGACTTGAGGGAATAGAACCCTTGAATTATTGTTACGTGAATTTCATGTGTAACGACGTATAGGCGAGGTGACGAGTGCCTATACGTCGTCAAATTGATTATTTTCACATTTATCTGGAAATCATAAATTATTTTAAATTATGAATTAATTATTATATTAATTATTTCTCTCATATTTCTTGCTCAATATTATGCCTAGAATCCATGCTATAATTGCTACATGCTTATTTGATTTATGTGACTTAATTGTTACTTGACATTTAGCATACTAAATATTAAATTGCATGTTTTCTCCTTAATTTCCATAATTAATTGCTACTTGTCATCACGTTTTTCTAAATAAATCATAATTATTATATGCTTGTTGTCTTATAATTTCATATTAATTGTTGCATTTATTGGAATAATTTCTTTTATAAGAATTGGTAAATTATATTATTGAGGAGCGGGTTGCACGCCGCAACAGAAATGAAAATGAATATATTGGAGGAGTGGGTTGCACGACGCAACAGAATTGATTGAAAGTGAATATATTGGAGGAGTGGGGTGCACGCCGCAACAAAATTGATTGAAAAGATATATTGAGGATCGGGTTGCACGCCGCAACGGAAAGTGATTTAAGTAATAATTAGTTATGACTGCCGAGTTGGCTTGATTGTTGATATGATTTATTGGTTTAATTTCTATTCATGTTCTCCTATATTGTTGTTATTATTATTATTGCGTACAGGTTAATGTAAGTGACCTGCCTTAGCCTCGTCACTACTTCATCAAGGTTAGGCTCGGCACTTACTGGGTATATGGGGTCGGTTGTACTCATACTACACTCTGTACTTCTTGTGCTGATACCGGAGTTAGTCCCAGCGGCGTACAGTAGATTTTCTCGGATTCAGCTATCCACAGGAGACTTGAGGTATAGCTGCATGGCGTTCGCAGCTCTGAAGTCCCCATCTACTTTATTTTAGCTGTGTATTTCTGTCATACAACTTTATTTTCATTTAGACCCTTATTTGTATTACTCTAGTAGCTCGTGCACTTGTGACACCAATTTTGGGATGGTATTTTGACATCGCTATTATTATGGTTTACTCACTTTATTTCAGATTTTATTCCAGTTATTACTTTTTTTTATTATTAATTAAATTAAATTATTAAAAAAATAGTTAAAATTATTCTAACGTTGGCTTGCCTAGCAAATGAAATGTTAGACGCCATCACGGTCCCGAAGGTGAGAATTTTGGGTCTTGACAATAGAGCTCCCAAGGAAACTAACTGGAGGCTTAATCACGATGTAGGACACGGTTAGTACTCTTGTTGGAAGTAGGTTACTGTAAGGCGGTTGACATTGGCCTTCTTCAAATTGAATTTAATTTGGACAGTATGACAAGTCACTGTAAGGATGGGATTCTTTTCCATATCTTTCGTATGTAGTATTTTGTCACGACCCCAAATTTTCTCCATAGGATGTCGTGATGGCACCTAGTCTCTAAGACTAGGTAAGCCTATCAATGCGGAAATAACAATAGAAATCTAAAATAAATGAAACTTCAATTCAAATAATTACAACTCCCAAAACCCGGTAGAAATAAGTCACAAGCTTCTAAGAATTTATTCTCAATGTCTCTATATATCAGAGTCTAAAGAAAATAAGGAAGCAACATAATAAGGATAGAAGGGGACTCCGGAGTCTGCGGACGCTGGCAGATATACCTCGAAGTCTCCGTACACATGTAGCTCACTGATGTCTGGGCTAGCAGGATGTACCTGGATCTGCACAAAAAGATGTGCAGAAGCATAGTATGAGTACAACACAGCAGTACCCAGTAAGTGTCAATCCTAACCTCGGTAGAGTAGTGACGAGGTCAGGCCAGGCCCTACTAGAAATAATAAAAGGCATGGTAAAATATTTTAATAATATAATAACAATAAAATGACAATGAAAATGAATCAATTAGTATGTGACCATTAAATTACACAAAATAAGGGCAAGTAATACCTCGCAGAAAGAAAACAGAAATTTACAACTTTAAAGAAATTACCAAAATAACCAAAGGCAAATGCAGCCATAAAGAAATATCAACAAGGGCGCTCTCGAGATACCGCCTCGTAGTCCCAAATCATAAATAAATTCACAATATCTCATTTTCTTATATCACCGCAGGAGCCTTCACAATTTATTTTAAAGAAAAATATTTTTTCCGAAATAGCATCCTGCGTTTTAGCCACCCTTATCACACCGCATGACTTCTAGTAGTTCCCCTACTAGCCACGCGTATCAAGCCACCCTTATCTCATCGCATGTGTTTCATCACCCAGACCTTATACCACTGCATGCGTATCAATATTATAATATATCACAATCTGCACCTTAAGTGCTCAAATATTTTAATTTGCCAAAATAAATGACATCAACAATATTTTCTATAACAGGGAGCTCACGGCTCAATCACAATAAGTACAAAATCTCACAAAATATTCGGGAATAAATAACTCAGCAAAAATAATATTTTAAAATTTTTAATATGTTGCCTCCGTACCAAATTTAAATTATCAAATACTTCATATTAATAATATTTAAATTAAAGAAATTCAACCTTCAAATAATGTACAGAATAAAAGAAATCAAGTTTCAACTAAACAGGTAAAACAATTAGCAGGAAAAGGTCAACAAATTTAAAATATAAAAATTAAATCAATGATAAAGAATATAACAAGGTAAAATTATTTAATTAATATGCAACAGTGATCTATAAAATTTAAAGACATAATCTTCCATATTTAGCCCGTGTACACACTCGTCACCTTGTGTATACGACTTCCAACACATTACAATTATCACATCAATAACAATCCTGGGGGGATTTCCCCCACACAAGGTTAGACAAGTCACTTACCTCGACTTGCTCCAATTTAATCCACTAATAGGCCTTTTCCTCGATAATCTAACTCTGAATGGCTCGAATCTAACCAAAATAATTTGATACCGTCAACAAAAATTATAGGAATCAATTTCATAAGAAAATAATACATTTTTCAATAAAATTCGAAATTAACTCAAAAATCGCTCGTGGGGCCCACATCTCGGAATCTGACAAAACTTACAAAATCCGATAACCCATTCAATTATGAGTCCAACCATACTAGTTTCACTCAAATTCGACTCCGAATCGACATCGAAATCTCAAAATTTTGTTTTATGAAATTTCTACAATTTTCCCCAAATTTTCATCTCAAAATACTAATTGGATGATAAAAACAATGATATATTCATGTATATTAACCAAATCCGAGTTAGAATTACTTACCCCGATGAATTTCTTGAAAAACCCACGAACATTCGTCACAAACCGAGCTCTCTAAGTCCAAAAATGAAATAATACCCTACGCCTCGGTTATATAGTACACCCTCTGACCTCCTAATGTGCGGTCCGCACATTTCCAAGTGCGGTCGCACATTTCCAAGTTCTGTGGTCGCACAAAAATTTGTGCGGCCGCACTTCATAGCTTCTCCACTACTAGGCTTCGATAAATTGGACATAACTTTCTCTACAGATATCCAAATAATGATTTCTTAATTTTTCTGGAAACTAGACACGAAAGGCAACAACTTGCATTTTTGAATTATCTCAGAATTCCTTGTGGATCAAAAGATATAAGCTTCCGAAGTCGGACCATCAAACCTACAGAACACCCTGAAGTGCGGCCGCAGACAAAATTGTGCGGTCCGCATTTTTCCTCTGCGGTCCCCACATTTTCGTCTGCTGCAGCACTTTTTCATCTGCTACAACACTCAAAAATGTGCCTCAGCACATGAAATTGTATGCTCCTATCACGATCCAAAATCCCAACCTGTCGTGATGGTGCCTATCTCAACACTAGGCAAGCCGATAATATAAATAAACCACACTTTCTTTTTAAGTTTGAAAATATAATATTTAAATACAATACAAAATCCCACAAATACTGATATGAACACTCCTCAAAACCTGGTGTCACTGAGTACATGAGCATCTAATATGAATACAAGTCTGGAAAAATATGGTCTATAATAGTCTAAGACCAAAATACGGTAAACAAGGAGATAGGGAAGGAGAGACAAGGTCTGCGAAACACGAAAGCTACCTCTGAATTTCCTGAAAATCAACTGCGCCAAATGATCAACACCCACTATGTCCGGGAACACCTAGATCTGCACACAAAGTGCAGGGTGTAGTATGAGTACAACCAACTCAGCAAGTAACAGTAATAAATAAGAAACTGAAGATAATGATGAGCTACACAGTTACAGTTTATTTTTCTGTAATTCCAGCAAAGAATAGACATGCTTTCAAATCCGGCAGTTTAAGTCAAATCAATTCTTATATCAATTTCATGTAATCTAGCTATAAAATATTTCAGAGATTTTACAACAATGGCAGATAGCAATCAAGTGCAATAACAAATGCAAAGCAAGTACAGCCTCTCAGGTGACAATCACTCAACTCATTAAAATAGTTCAACCACTCGGCTCTCAGTCCTCAGCACTCACACTCAATGGGTACCCGCGCTCACTGGGGGTGTACAGACTCCGGAGGGACTCCTACAGCCCAAATGCCATAATCAGCACGGGCAACTCACGTGCTATAATATCCTGCACAGACAACTCACGTGCCATAATATCCTTACCTCACCGACAGGCCCTCGGCCTTACTCAGTCCTCAACCTCTCTAGTCTCTCGGGCTCTCAGAAATCACAAAGATCAACCCAAACAAAGATAACATAATGCATCAACAAATATCAAGAAAGACTGAGGTATGATACTCAAGTAAACTCGTGATTGAGCACAAGATAGAAATTACAAATAATTCAATAAGTACGTGACCTTTGTGGGTCCCAACAGTACTATCACATAGCCTAAGCATGATTTCAAACATGATTTACAATCAAATTTCTTCAACACATAGAGAGCATATAGCTAACAACAAGTTATTCAACTTTACAGTTTCACGGGACGGACCAAGTCATAATTCCCTCGGTGCACGCCCACACGTCTATCACCTAGCATGTGCGTCACCTTCAAAATAATCACATGATACAAAATTCGGGGTTTCATACCTTCAGGACCAGATTTTATAACTGTTACTTACCTCAAAACGTGAAATTGTTTACTCTGCTATGCCTTTGCCTCGCAAATCGGCCTCCGAATGCCCCGAATCTAGTCACAAATAATTCGTTTCAGTCAATAAAATTTATTGGAATTAATTCCATAAGAAAAAACTAGTTTTTCATAAAAATCCGAAATTTAGCTCCAAAAATTGTCCGTGGGGCCCACGTCTCGGAACCCGACAAAAGTTACAAAATTCGAAAGCCTATTCAACCACGAGTCCACCCATACTAATTTTACCAAAATCCGACCTCAACTCAACCCTCAAATCTACAAATCTTATTTCCAAATTTCTAAGTTTCAATCTCCGATTTACACCTCAAAAACATGTAATCTAGTCGGATTATTCACTGATAATTCAATATTATGGAGTAGAAATGATCACAAGGGACTTACCTCAAGTTTTTCTTGAAAATCTATCAAAAATTGCCTCTCCTCAAGCTCCAATTTGCCAAAAATGGCTAATGGGACGAAGTCCCTGCTTTATAATTCTGCTCATACAGCCTCGGTTTTGCCTCGATCTTGGCCTTCGATTTTGGCCTTCGATCGAGGTTCTCGATCCTGGGTCTCGATCCTGGCCCTCGATTATGGCCCTCGACCCTGGCCCTCAATCTTGTCTTCGACCCTGCCTTCGATCGTGGCCCTCGAACCTGGGCTCGATCATGGCTTGATTCTGGGTTCGATTTTTGGGCTTGATTTCTGGGCTCGAATTTGGCAGAAGAAATTTCCAACAGAAGGAAATTGCAGCAGCTGTTATAGTTCAATTTTTCATATGTTAACCATCTGAAACTCACCCGAGGCCCTCGGGACCTCAATCAAATATACCAACAAGTCCTAAAACATCATATGAACTTAGTCGAGTCTTCAAATCACATCCAACAATACTAAAAACATGAATCACACATAGATTCAAGCCTAATGAACTTTGAAACTTTCCATTTCTACAAACAACGCCGAAACCTATCAAATCACGTCCGATTGACCTCAAATTTTGCACACAAATCATAAATGATATAACAGACCTATTAAAATTTTCAGAATCGGATTTCGACCCCAATATCAAAAAGTCAACCCCCTGGTCAAACATCCCAAAAATTCAACTTTCGGCATTTCAAGCCTAATTTCTCTACGGACCTCCAAAAATATTTTCGGACACGCTCCTAAGCCCAAAATCACCATACGGAGCTATTGGAATCATCAAAATTCAAATCCGAGGTCGTTTACACATAAGTCCATATCCGGTCTACTTTTCCAACTTAAATTTTTAATTATGAGACTAAGTGTCTCATTTCATTCTAAATTCCTTCCGGACCCGAACCAACTAACCCGATAAGTCATAAATCAATTGCAAGGCATAAATTGAGCAGTAAATAGGGGAACGGGGTTATAATATTCAGAACGACCGGCCGGGTCGTTACATTCTCCCTGTCTTAAACAAACGTTCGTCCTCGAACGGGTTTAGAATAATACCTGGAGTCTCAAATAAGTGTGGATATTTGCTCCGCATCTCCTGCTCAATCTCCCAAGTAGCTTCTCCAACTAGCTGGCCTCTCCACTACACCTTCATTGATGTTATGTTCTTTGACCTCAACTTTCGAACCTGCCGGTCTAAAATAACCACCGACTCCACATCATAAGTCAAATTACTGTCCAGCTGTACTGCACTGAAATCCAGAATGTGAGACGGATCCCCGACATACTTTCAGCGCATGGATACATGGAACACTGGATGAACACCTGATAGACTAGGTGGAAAAGCAAGTTCATAAGCCACCTCCCTAATTTTCTTAAGTATCTCAAAAGGCCCAATATATTGAGGGCTCAACTTGCCCTTTTTCCCGAGTCTCAACACACCCTTCATGGGTGAAATCTTGGGCAGAACCTTCTCCCCAACCATGTGAACAACATCACGAACCTTCCTATCGGCATAACTCTTCTGTCTAGACTGTGCCATGTGAAGCCGTTCCTGAATTACTTTGACCTTCTCTAAAGCATCCTGAACCAAGTCAGTACCCAATAGTCTAACCTCACCAGGATCAAACCAACCCACCGGAGACCGACACCGTCTCCCATATAAAGCTTCATACAGAGCCATCTGAATGCTTGACTAGTAGCTATTATTGTAAGCAAACTCCGCGAGTAGCAGAAATTGATCCTAAGAACCCCCAAAATCAATGACACAGGAGCATAGCATATCCTCCAATATCTGAATAGTGCGTTCGGACTGTCGGTCCGTCTGAGGGTGAAATGATGTACTCAACTGAACCTGTGTGCCCAATTCTCGCTGCACTGCCCTCCAAAACTGTAAGGTAAACTGCGTATCCCGATCTGAAATAATGGACACCGACACACCGTGTAGGCGAACAATCTCGTGAATATAAATCCCAGCCAATCACTCCGAAGAATAATTAGTACCGAGTGGAATAAAATGCGCAGATTTGGTCAACCGATCTACCATCACCCAAACAGCATCAAACTTTCTCAAAGTCTGTGGGAGCCCAACTACGAAGTCCATGGTAATACGCTTCCACTCCGGAATTTCAAGTCTTTGAAGCAATCCTCCTGGCCTCTGATGTTCATTCTTTACCTGTTGACAATTTAGACACCGATGATCAGTATATACCTCACACTGGACACCGTACAAGTAATGCCGCCAAATTTTCAAGGCATGAACAATAGCTGCTAACTCAAGATCGTGGACTGGATAATTCTTCTCATGTATCTTTAACTGTCTGGATGCGTAGGCAATCACTCTACCATCTTGCATCAGCACTGCGCCGAGACCAATACGAGACGCGTCATAATACACAGTATAAGACTCTGAACCTGTAGGCAACACCAATACTGGAGTTGTAGTCAAAGCTGTTTTGAGCTTCTGAAAGCTCTCTTCACACTCATCTGACCACCTGAACGGAGCACCTTTCTGGGTCAATTTAGTCATAGGCGATGCAATAGACGAGAATCCCTCCACAAAACGACGATAATAACCGGCCAAACCGAGAAAACTCCGAATCTCAATAATTGAAGATGGCTTGGGCCAACTCTGAACTGCCTCTATTTTCTTTGGATCCACCTTAATTCCTTCACTGGACACTATATGTCCCAAGAATGCCACCGAACTAAGCCAAAACTCTCACTTAGAGAATTTTGCATAAAGTCTCTCCTCTCTCAGCCTCTGTAATACAACACCCAAGTGTTGTGCATGCTCCTCCTAGCTACGTAAGTACACCAGAATATTATCAATAAATACTACTACAAATAAATCAAGATATGGCTGGAATACACTATTCATCAAATGCATAAATGTTGCTGGGGCATTGGTTAGCCCAAAGATATCACAAGAAATTCATAGTGGCCATAACGAGTTCTGAATGCCGTCTTCAAAATATCCGAATCCCGAATTTTCAACTGGTGATACCCAGATCTCAAATCAATTTTGGAGAACACCCTCGCTCCATGAAGTTGGTCAAATAAATCATCGATACATGGCAAGGGATATTTATTTTTGATTGTAACTTTGTTCAACTACCTATAATCGATGCACATCCGCATAGTACCATCTTTCCTTTTCACAAACAGAACCGGTGCACCCCAAGGTGACACACTAGGCCTAATAAAACTCTATTCAAGGAGTTCCTGAAGTTGTTCCTTCAATTCTTTTAACTCAGCTGGTGCCATATGATACGGAGGAATAGAAACGGGCTGAGTGCCCTGCACCAAGTCAATACCGAAATCAATATCCCTGTCGGGTGGCATACCCGGCAGGTCTGCAGGAAATACATCCGGAAAGTCTCGCACGACCGGTAGTGAATCAATAATAGGAGTATCAGCATCAACATCTCTCACAAAGGCCAAATATTACAGACATCCCTTTTCAACCATACGTTGGGCCTTCAAATAAGAAATTACCCTGCTAGGAACAAAATCTAGAGAACCTCTCCATTCAACCTTTGGCAACCCCGGCATCGTCAACGTCACGATTTTTGCGTGACAGTCCAGAATAGCATGACATGGAGACAACCAATCCATACCCAGGATTACATCGAAATCAACCATACCGAGTAATAAGAGATCAACTCTAGTCTCCAGTTCCCCAATAGTTACCACACATGACCGATACACACGATCCACAGTAATAATACCGCCCACCGGTGTAGATACATAAACATGTGAAACTAAGGATTCACAAGGCATATCCAGATAATGAGCAAAATATGATGATACATATGAATAAGTGGAACCAGGGTCAAATAATATAGAAGCCTCCCTGTGGCACACTGAAACAATACATGTGATCACTGCGTCTGAGGCAACGGCATCTGGCCTGGAAGGAAAGGCATAAAATCGAGCCTGCCCACCACCTGATCGGCCTCCCTCTCTTGGGCGACCCCTAACTGTCTGACCCCTACCTCGAGCTGCCTGGGTAGGTGGTGTAACTGCTGGTGCTGGTGCCGTTGGTCGAGAACGCTGCTGTGGAGCCCCACTCAACAGCCTAGGAAAATCTCTCTTGAAATGACCCAATTCTCCGCACTCGAAAAAACCCCTCCTCTGACGGAATTGCTGCTCCTGATAACCCGAAAAATTACCCGTTGAAGCCTGAGCAGACGAGGCATGATGAGAACTCTGTGCTAGTAGTGCACTGAATGGAGACTGTACTAAGTGAGCACTGTAAGAATCGTGGCTAACGGATGCACCACGATGAGCTAGACGACCCGCCTGAGCTTATCTGTAAGAACGGCCCCTACCGCGGTAAAACTGACCACCTGAAGGAACATCGTTGAAATCACTGGAACCACGAGGCCTCTTAGCCTCCCTCTCAACCCGTTCCTAGTTGCGAACCATCTCAATATAATGAGCAATGTCGACAACCTCGTCGAAAGTAGCACTAGACACTCTCTCTCTAGTCATGAGTAATCGCAGCTAAAAAGTGAGGCCATCTATGAATCTCCTGATCCTTTCCCTGTCTGTGGGAATCAACCAGATAGCATGACGGGCCAATACTGAAAATCTCATCTCATATTGTGTCACGGACATATCACCCTGACGAAGCTGCTCAAACTGCCTACGTAGCTTCTCTATGCGGGACTGAGGCACGAACTTCTCCAGGAATAAATCGGAAAGCTGCTGCCAGGTAAGGGGTGCTGTACCGACCGGCCTACACCTCTCGTAATACTCCCACCATCTGAAGGAAGCCCTAGTAAACTGAAAAGTAGTGAATGAGACCCCACTGGTCTCTAGAATACCCGTTGTCCGAAGCATCTACTGACATTTATCCAGAAAACCCTAGGCATCCTCTGACTCAGCACCGCTAAAAGGTGGAGGTCGAAGCCTCTCAAATCTCTCAAGTCTCCTCTGCTCATCATCTGCCAAAATAGGAACTACCGGGGCCTGAGCAGCTGCAATCAGCTGGGCTGGTAGTGCCCCCGGTATCTGAAGTCCCTGTACTACCTGGTGTGGAGTACGTGCAACAGGGGTATGAGTACCTCCCCCGGCCTGAGAAGTGGCAGGTGTGGCCTGAGCCGAAACCACCTGAGCAAGACCAGTGCAGGCTGCTAGTATTTGGGCCAAAGTCTCCTTAAGGCCTCGAATCTCAATGGGCACAACTGGTGCCTAAGCTGATCCTGTTGGCTCAGCTATATCTGGAATATTCTTCTGACATGGAGCAACTGGTGGTACTACAGGTGCGGGTCCAACTGTGGTACGAGCTACACCTCGACCTCTACCTCGGCCTCGGCCTCTACCACGGCCCCGGCCTCTCGCGGCCCTAACTGGTGGCACTGGTGGCTGACCGTCCAATCCGGTAGTATGTGTCCTCACCATCTGTGAGAGAATAGAATAGCGGAAATTTAGTTTCCAGAATTAACAAATTCGCACGACAGAATAAAAGAAAGTGAAATTTTCCTAAGGGTTCTGCAACCTCTCGAAAATAAGTACAGACGTCTCCGTACCAATCCGCAAGACTCTACTAAACCTACTCATGACTCGTGAGACTTATGTAACCTAGGATCTGATACCAACTTGTCACGACCCAAAATCCCAACATGTCGTGACGGCGCCTATCTCGTCACTAGGCAAGCCAATAATATCAATAAACCACACTTTCTTTTAAGTTTGAAAATATAATATTTAAACACAATACAAAATCCAACAAATACTGATACGAACACTCCCCGAAACCTGGTGTCACTGAGTACATGAGCATCTAATATGAACACAAGTCTAGAAAAATACGATCTATAATAGTCTTAGACCAAAATATGGTAAACAAGGAGATAGGGAAGGAGAGACAAGGTCTGCAAAATACGGTAGCTACCTCTGAATCTCCGGAAAATCAACTGCGTGAAATGATCAACACCTGCTATTTTCGGGAACACCTGGATCTGCACACGAAATGCAGGGTGTAGTATGAGTACAACCAACTCAGCAAGTAACAATAATAAATAAGGAAATGAATATAATGACGAGCTACACAGTTACAGTTCATTTTTTAGTAATTCCAGCAAAGAATAGACATGCTTTCAAATCCGACAGTTTAAGTCAAATCAATTCTTATACAGTTCAATTTCATATAATCCGGATATAAAATCTTTCAGAGATTTCACAACAATGACAGATAGCAATCAAGTGCAATATCAAATGCAAAGCAAGTACAACCTCTCAGGCGACAGTCACTCAACTCATCACAACAACTCAACCACTCGGCTCTCAGCCCTCAGCACTCACACTCAATAGGTACTCGTGCTCACTGGGGGTGTACAAACTCCGGAGGGGCTCCTACAGCCCAAGCGCCATAATCTGCACGGGCAACTCACGTGCTGCACAGACAACTCATGTGCTATAATATCCTACACGGACAACTCACGTGCCATAATATCCTTACCTCACCTACAGGCCCTCGGCCTTACTTAGTCCTTAACCTCTCTAGTCTCTCGGGCTCTCAGAAATCACAAAGATCAGCCCAAACAAAGATAACATAATGCATCAACAAATATCAAGAAAGACTGAGGTATGATACACAAGTAAAATCATGATTGCGCACAAGATAGAAATTAGCAAATAATTCAATAAGTACGTGACCTCTGTGGGTCCTAACAGTACTATCACATAGCCTAAGCATGATTTCTAACATGATTTATAGTCAAATTTCTTCAAAGAGGGCATATAGCTAACAACAAGTTATTAAACTTTATAGTTTCACGGGACGGACCAAGTCACAATCCCCTCGGTGCACGCCCACACGCCCATCACTTAGCATGTGCGTCACCTCCAAAATAATCACATGAAATAAAATCCGGTGTTTCATACCCTCAGGACCAGATTTTATAACTGTTACTTACCTCAAAACGTGAAATTCTTTACTCTACTATGCCTTTGCCTCGCAAATCGGCCTTCGAATGGCTCGAATCTAGTCACAAATAATTCGTTTCAGTTAATAAAATTTATTGGAATTAATTTCATAAGAAAATACTATTTTTTCATAAAAATCCGAAATTTAGCTACAAAAATCGCCCGTGGGACCCACGTCTCGGAACCCAACAAAAGTTACAAAATCCGAAAGCCCATTCAACCACGAGTCTACCCATACCAATTTTACCAAAATCCGACCTTAACTCAACCCTCAAATCTACAAATTTTATTACAAAATTTCTAAGTTCCAATCTCCGATTTACACATCAAAATCAAGTAATCTAGTCGGATTATTCAATGATAATTCAATATTATGGAGTAGAAATGATCACAAGGGACTTAACTCAAGATTTCCTTAAAAATCTATCAAAAATCGCCTCTCCTCAAGCTCCAATTTGCCAAAAATGGCGAATGGGACGAAGTTCCTGCTTTATAATTCTGCCCAGACAGCCTCGATCTTGGCCTTCGATTTTGGCCTTCGATCGAGGTCCTCGATCCTGGGTCTCGATCCTGGCCCTTGATCATGTCTTCGACCCTGCCTTCGATCGTGGCCCTTGACCCTGGGCTCGATCGTGGTTTGATTCTAGGTTCGATTTTTGGGCTCGATTTCTGGGCTCGAATTTGGTAGAAAAAATTTCCAACAAAAGGAAATTGCAGCAGCTGTTGTAGTTCAATTTTTGATCCGTTAACCATCCGAAACTCACCCGAGGCCCTCGGGACCTCAACCAAATATACCAATAATTCCTAAAACATCATACGAACTTAGTCGAGTCTTCAAATCATATCCAACAATACTAAAAACACGAATCACACATAGATTCAAGCCTAACGAACTTTGAAACTTTCCATTTCTACAAACAACGCCGAAACATATCAAATCACGTCCGATTGAACTCAAATTTTGCACACAAGTCATAAATGACATAACAGACCTATTAAAATTTTAAAAATCAGATTTCGACCCCGATATCAAAAAGTCAACCCCCCGGTCAAATTTTTCAAAAAATTAACTTTCGGCATTTCAAGCCTAATTCCTCTACGGACCTCCAAAAAACTTTTCAGACACGCTCCTAAGTCCAAAATCACCATACGGAGCTATTGGAATCATCAAAATTCAAATCCGAGGTCGTTTACACATAGGTCTATATCCGGTCCATTTTTCTAACTTAAATTTTCTATTATGAGACTAAGTGTCTTATTTCATTCCGAATTCCTTCCGGACCCGAACCAACTAATCCGATAAGTTATAAATCAATTGCAAGACATAAATTGAGCAGTAAATAGGGGAACATGGTTATTATATTCAGAACGACCGGCTGGGTCATTATAGGTCCGCACTTCAAATGTTCCAGAACAACATCAGAGTGCCGAAATGCCCGAACTTGCTCAAAATTCACCCTGAAATTCACCCGAGGCCCCCGGGACCTGTAACGACCCGACCGGTCATTTTGAGAAGTTATGCTCCTTTCAACTATTTGAAGTCTTGAATAACTTCCTACAAGGTATTATGACTTATGTGAATTGTCGGTTTTGGTTTTAAGGTATTTCGGAATTAGCTTGGAAGGATGAATTTTCATGTTGGAAGTTTAAGTTGAAATAGTTGACCGGATATTGACTTATGAGTAAACGACCTCGGAATTTAATTTTGATGATTCCAATAGCTCCGTATGGTGATTTCGGACTTAGGAGCGTGTCCAGAAAATTATTTGAAAGTTCGTAGTGGAATTAAGCTTGAAATGCCGAAAATTTAGTTTTGGGAAGTTTGACCGGGGGTTGACTTTTTGATATCGAGGTTGAAATCTGATTCTGGAAATTTGAATAGCTTCGTTATGTCATTTATGACTTGTGTGCAAAATTTGAAGTCATTCCGGATTGATTTGATATGTTTCGACACAAGATATAGAATTTAAAAGTTCAAAGTTCATAGATTTTAATTTGAGGTACGATTCGTCGTTTTGATGTTGTTTGATATGATTTGAGGCATACAAACAAGTTAAGAATTTTCTAGCATAGATTATTTTAGTATAGAATAATTATGAATATGCTCTGACAGAAAAGACAAAACTTTGTAGTATAGGATAATTATTTTAAACTAATGTGGAATTAATATTTTTTTTTATCGAAACTCATTTGTATTATGAATCAAATCACATTAAAGGATAAATGGATCTAAAATGGGTATGACCCATATTAGCTTATGTGGCAGTTATTTTTAGATTTTTATCATAAAATTTAATGCCATGTCATATTTATGGTAGGGGTTTGAGGCAAAATGACTTTTAAGTGACAATGATAAAGTTTAGTTACTTTTAAGTGACAAAAAATAATTATATGACTTTAGTGAAATTGAAAGATAGGTCAATGACTATCAGTGAAATTAACCCGGATTTGAACCTTATGAGTTCGGAATTATAATCATTTTAAGTCATTGGATTCTAAATCAATAATTTATACAAATTCATTGGATTTCTTAATACAAATAAAGGGTTTGAACTAAAACTATTGGGTTCGGCTGAACCCGCAACCAACATTGTGGCTCCGTGGGGAGCAATGCCATTTGACACCAAGATATTAAGTTTGTATGTTTTTTTATTTGGCATAGTGAGGTAAATTATTTAGAAATTATAATTATGTATTGTCTTCGTGGGTAATGAAAGAAGAAGTAACGAAAATTTAGAAAAGGAAGAAAGTAGATGAAAACCAAAGAGAGGGAGTTAGAAAACTCGACCAATAATATCAATCTGAAGAAAGGAACAAGATAATTATTGACTCTTATACTACGTCTCTTTGTTATCCTTATTTATTACAAATTTTTATAATGCTCACAGCTTTACATTGTCTTCTCTATCACGATTACAACAATATATAGACAATAGATAAATAGAAAGAGCCAAAAATGAGATAAGAAACATAAAAGAAAATGAAAAAATAACTATTTGGTCTTAGAGATGTGCCAAACTTATTAACTCGACTCTTGTGGTAGTATAGTGTCAGCTTCCAACGACTTGTACGAATTTGTAACAATTTGGCTCCTTTAAAAGTGAATATCAGAAAATATGGTTAAACATACTGTTCTGATAAATCAAATGAATTAGGAAATTTTTGAAATAAAAAATTAACCATCTAAATAAATAAGAACTAATTAATCTATTTACTTACACACACATATACACACAAAGAAAAATATGGACAGAGGCAACAACCATGCTTTGACCTAAAGAAAACTCAAACCCATTAGAGAACAGAATAGTTAGTTCCACTTCCAAAATTACAGGTGATTAATGGTAAAGGGCCAAATATACCCCTCTACTTTGGTATATTGTTTATATTTATCCTCCGTTATTGTAACGATCCGACCAGTCGTTTTGAGCTCTAGCGCGTCGTTCGGCGATTTGAGGCCTTGAGTAGTTTCCCTTCAGGTATTATAACTTGCGCGTATGGTCAGATTTGAATTTCGAAAAGTTCGGAGTTAGTTTTGGAAGAAAATTCTAATTTCTGAAGCCTTAAGTTGGAGGAATTGACTAAAGTATGATTTTTGAGTAAACGACCTCGGAATCAGGATTGGAAGATTCCAATAGGTTCGTATGATGATTTTGGACTTGGGCGTATATCCGTATCGGATTTTGGATGACCCGGGAGCATTTCGGCGCCTATTATGGAAGTTGGCATTTTGGAAGAATTTCCTAAATTTGGGTTGAAGTACATTTCAATGTTATTAATGACCGTTTGGGATTCCGAGCCTAGAAATAGCTCTGTATGGTGATTCTGGTATAGGGAGCACGTCCGGATATGGATTTGGAGACACGTAGGTCATTTTGAGGCCATTTGGTGAAAGCTGGAATTTGAAGGTTTTTGAGGAGTTTGACAGGGAGTACTTTTTTTATATCGGAGTCGAATTTCGATTTCGGAAGTTGGAGTAGGTCCGTAATGTCAATTATGACATGTGTACAAAATTTGAGGTCAATCGGACGTGATTTGATAGGTTCTGGCATCGAATGTAGAAGTTTGAAGTTCTAAAGTTCATTAAGCTTGAAATGGGGTGCGATTCATGAATTCGACGTTGTTTGATGTTATTTGAGACCTCGAGCAAGTTCGTGTTATATTTTAGACTTGTGTGGGTGCTTGGTTTGGATCCCCGGGGGCTCGGGTGAGTTTCGGAGTGGCTTCAGAGTATTTTGTTAAGAAGTTGGATTGTTGGTTCTGGTATGATCGCAATTGCGATGTTTTGGTCGCAAATGCAACCATCGCATTTGCGAGGAAGTGTTCGCATTTGCGAACCTGGGCTGCTGAGGGAATGGATCGCATTTGCGACAATATGGTCGCTTTTGCGAAGCTTGAAGAGTTCGCATTTGCGAACTCTGTATCGCATTTGCGATGAAGGCCAACTCTGTCAGAGGTCGCATTTGCGATGGTTTATTCGCATTTGTGAAAGTTGCATTTGTGAACCCCCTGTCGCAAATGCGACATCTGCGACTGGAGCCAAGGGCTTTATTCCGAGACTTAGCTCATTTCCCACTTGGACTTAGGCGATTTTTGAGAACATTTTGAGAGGAGGTTCCATCATCATCAAGAGGTAAGTGATTTCTTCTAGTTGTGAGTTAATGCAAAGTTTATACATGGATTAAGACATGAAAATTTATAGAATTTTGGGATTTTGAAGAAAAACCTAAAAATTGGTATTTTTGGATTTTGAACACGGATTTGGGCATGGAATTGAGAATAAATTATATATTGGAAATCGTAATGCCATGGGTAGTGTTTATCCTCGAAAAGTTTGGGAATCGTGGCACGTGGGCCCGAGGGTTTCTTTATCGATTTTTCGAGCGGAGTTGGAAATTGTTATAAATTGATTAATTATGAGTATTAGAGTATATTTTGATTGGGTTGCATCTTATTTGACTAGTTTTGGATCGGCGATCATCAGTTTGAGATGTTAGAGCGGTGTTGGAGACGGTTATGGAACTTCGGAGCGAGGTAAGTCTCCTGTCTAACTCTGTGAGGGGAAAATTACCCCTAGGTGATATGTTTGATGTGTGCTACTTGTTGTGGGGACTACGTACGTGTGAGGTGACGAGAGACCGTACATAGCTACATTCATGTTATTGTCCGTGTAGACTTAGGTTCACATCATGCTATAGTTGTACTATTTGAGTAGTCTCTCGCTTATTAATTCCCCTGCTTTACATTCTATTTGAGACTAGGCTTGCTATTTTAGAGACTTCACGGGTTCACGATTAGCCATCAGATAATATTCCTCCTCTTACGGCATGGCTCCGGTATATATATATATATATATATATATATATATATGTATGTTTCGTCGAAAGATTTTCATTAAATAAATTACAACTCACACGTTTATTCGTGAGTGGGGTCAAGGACCCATCAAAGCTTCTTATTCTAATGGGATCGGACCGTTCGCCTCGGCAGGAAATTTGTATTTCACTTCTTATGGGATCGGGCCGTTCGCCTCGACAGAATTTATGTACCACACTCTCATGGGAGCGGGTCGTTCGCCTCGGCAGGTTAATTGATTTATCATATGGTTCGAGCCGCTCGACCCTCGGCAATGCACAGTTTTTATTATTATGTTGGATCGATCCGTACGCCTCGGCATTTCCTATATCACATTCCCATGAAATCGTGCGTAAAACTTGGCAAGAAGCCAGTGTATTTTTAAATTCCGGATTTGAATTATGGTATCCACTTGATGAGTTTCACTATACCTATATATATGCTCCGGTTAATGAGGGAATTTCTAATGAAGAGCTTGAGTTCCTCGTAAAGAGAGGGGATTTGTACCACGTGATCTATATTTGTCTATTTTACTTACTTACTCTGCCTCATATTTGCTACCTCATTACTGTACCTTATGTTGTTGGACCACTAGTTAGTATCGATGTCGACCCCTCGTCACTACTTCTCTGGGGTTAGGCTAGATACTTACTGGGTACACGTTGCTTACGTACTCATGCTACACTTGCTGCACATTTGTTTGTGCAGGTACATATGTGACGAGTGGCCTTGAGAGAGTAGAGGCGTGTATGCATACGGGGACTTACGTGAGCTACATTCCACATTGTGACCCGCAACCGGCAGAGTCTCCTTCAGAGTATTTATATTTCTCCTGTCCAAGTTTGTATTCCGGATAGATGCTGTATTTTATTTTACATTCCTAGTTGATGCTCATGCACTTGTGACACCGGGTTTTGGGGTGACTATGTGTTATTTTGTATTGAAATTTGTTAAAAATATTATCATTTACTCTGTAAATTTCGTCTTCTTCTGTTTAATGGAAGGAAAAATATGGTTTCAAAATATTAAAACGAGAACCTAATTTAGTAATTATTGTTGGCTTGCCTGACAGTGGTGTCCGGCGCCATTACGACCCTTATGGATTTTGGGTCGTGACAACATTGTATTAGAGCACTAGGTTCACTTAGGTCTCACGAGTCATGAGCGAGTCTAGTAGAGTCTTGCGGATCAGTACGGAGACGTCTGTACTTATCTTCGAGAGGCTACAAGGCTGTTAGGAGCACTTCCCTTCTTGATTCCTCATCGTGTGAATTGATTCTTTTGAGGCTTGTACCTTTATTTCTTTCCTATTCAATCTTATGCGACGTGAAGCGCTTGTTATAGATAGGAAATAGAGGAATTTTCATGGTACTACGGAGGTGGTGCAAGATGTCTCTGCCTGCATGTTTGATTGGGCTATTATTGTCGCCTTGCGGAAGGTCGTCCTGTCGTTTCAGTTTAGCATCAGTACTTCCTATGGTTTTGAGATTTAGCATTAATTGTTATGACGATTCGTGCGTTGTTATCGCACCGTGTTTGTGTAATGGTAGGATGTCTGTCTATGCGTCGAGGCAATGAATAAATCGAAAGGAAGTTTTTTCTCAATGCGTGATTCAGAGGTTCAGTGTTTTATTTCCAGCGGAGGGAAAGGCAATCGGACTAAGAATATTCAGGTTGGATTGATGGAGTAAAGAGACTTGGTATTTTCAAGTATGGTGGAATCTTCATCCGAGATGTGGTATCGTCGTCCTTGATTGAATGTGTTAAGTTTGTCGGTGTTATGGTCTTCTTCAAATCGCCTTTGGGGCAGAGTATTGTGAATGGTGCCGGGGAAGCGGCTGTCATATGTCGCAATGTACTGTGGTTTAGAATCGAATCGGTAATCCTAATGTTGATGGCTCGAGAAGGATGATGTTCAAAAAGGGTTAGAATGGTAGTGATCTATTGGTTCAAAGTGCTACAGAGATGGATTTAATTTACGGCCACAACTGGGCATTTATGAGGAAGCACATGTGGGAGGTGTCCTGCGGTGGTTAAACTTCAAGAAGGCCAAGTGTAAGAAAACGGGAGTCCAGTATTGCTTAAAGGAGGAGGGTTTGACCAAAGTGGGAGAGTAGCAGAGTAGCATATGTGTCTTGTGGTAGGATAGCCACACGCCTTGGGGGAAGTTAGAGTGATTTGGGATTCATGGTGGACAGTGACTAGGTCTACGGGCTTAATTTGGAATATTGACTGCTATATTGAGGAAGATTGGGTGTGACAGGAGGGAGTTTCTTAATATGAAGCAGGATACAACATGACTTTGGATTGGAATGTATTGTCGCACCTTTAGTTGATTTCCATGAGGAGTGAACGGACTTGTATAGCTGGTGAATGAGCACGGGCTCAGGATGGTTTATTGGTTTCGTGGTAATTGTACTCGGTGCAGTGTTGTTGGAGGATGTCGGCATGGAATTTCCACAGGTGGGATATCTCCTGTGAGCATGTTAGCGGTTGCGTGGTGTTGATGATGCTTCTACGAAGAATTTTACTGGCTATCCAGTAAAAGGTCGAATATATGAATGTGGCCAGTCATTCAGAATGTTCATGAAGTGTTTAACATAAGGATTTCGATGAATTTGGCGGGTTGGTTGTGCAAGATCATGTCAACAGGGGATCAGGAATCTTGGTAGGTTCCAGAGCTATGTAATGGTAGCTTCAAGCCAAGTGGAAGAGCCCCACCGTCTATGATTGGATTGCGTAGTTATCAACTTGTGTGGTTTCTGGTTATCAGTGTATTGGCGGGTTATCATGACTAAGGAAAGAGAACATCAATGGTAGTTTGAGCAAAGGGTTTGAGGAATGTGTGTTGTAATTGGCCTTATCGATTCATGTAATTGGCCTTATCAGTGTATTGGCGGGTTGTAATTGGAGTTTGATTATATTCGGGGTCAAGTCAGAGTGGGTGACTCTCA
The DNA here is from genome assembly GCF_000715075.1 of Nicotiana tabacum. Lineage (NCBI taxonomy): Eukaryota > Viridiplantae > Streptophyta > Magnoliopsida > Solanales > Solanaceae > Nicotiana > Nicotiana tabacum. Next base: position 68,337,440 of record NC_134083.1, on the reverse strand, counting down.
ACAATGGTTCTAGTGGGTTCAAAGATTCAAAGTGCGATGCCTAAGAATTTTGAGCCAGTAGTATGGTTAAGTATTGAGCTTTGCAGTGGATTATTAAAAATGGCTTGGAGTGTTCTACGTTATCTTCGGCCTGCGGTGTGGCATTGGAGGAATGGGGTAAAATAACTTCGGATTCATAGAGGGATTTTCAAGATGGGTGTACCAGTTGAAGATGCGAATATGCGCATAAGGAGGGTATGAGATGGTTCATGGGTTTTGGAGACAACGTGGTCTCGTGATATAAGGTCACTCAGGATGAGTGCGGATTTGGGTTCATGATGTTTTGAATGGAGCTATTATTATTTCTAGGGCAAGTCCCGAGTAAATTAGAGAAGTGGCTTGGTTGGTAATGGTTAGAATCAGCTGGTATTGTCTTTAGCGTCACCTGATATCGATGTCCTGTGTAAGAGGCTTTGTGAACTGATTTGTGACTTCTTGATTTGCTTTACAACATTAGTGTGGCTGGTGGTATGGATGTGCAAACTTGTTACCCGGTACGGAAGGTCGTGGTAGCGTACTCCACGGGAAGATTGCATAAGTGTGACTTGTAGTCACCTGATTGATTAAAGGCTAGAACCAAGTATGGAGATTTGGTACTATCGCTAATGTGAGAATTTATGCCTGAAGGGCGCTCGGTTCATTTGGTTGTGGAATGTGGAAATTTGTTCCGGATTTGATGGTTGTTCTTATGTGTCGTGAATAGGTCATTGTGGGTCCTTGAGAGGCTATTTAGCCAAACATGGTATGATCAGAATCAGTTTGAGGTCCGTGGATGGATCTAAATGTGAATGTGGGCTCTATATCAGGCCGGATGTGCTCATCTCAACATAGCGTTGTTTTCGGAAGGGTCTTCGGGCCTTGGATGTTATTTCTGTCATCAATTATTCCGTGTAATCTATATTATACCAGGTGGGTTGTAAGGTGGTTTGATTATTCGCACTCGTCTTGAGGTCTCGTGTGGTTTGTGGTATTATGTGAGCAGGATAGCCCTAGATATGCCAATCATATATCGCACCTTAGTTGTGCTTGAGTTTTGTAGTGCGTGACGCTACCCGTCTCCCCAGGATTTGTATTATACACTTGGAGTGCTTATGGTTTATATTCGGGCATTTCGTGGGTATAAGCATTACAGCTCGATGTGTGTTTTCTTTAGATTATTAAGTGTGGATCGGGTGGCACGCCGCCACGGGTATATGCTTGGATCGGGTGGCATGCCTCCATGGATTTGTTGTTTGGATCGGGTGGCACACCGCCACGGGTATCATGGTTGGATCGGGTTGCACGTCGCAACGGTATCATGTATGGATCGGATTGCACGCTGCAACAGTGTGTTATTGAGTACAGTTTCCCATATCTATTATTGTGTGTTTTGCTTCTCATTTCCTGAGGAAGTTTCATAACATCCCTTCGGTTGTTTAATTAGTTATGTGGGTTGAGTAGTTCTTTTCAGAGTTCATTTTTCCTTATGTATCACATTCGAGTTTGTAGCTTGTTGGCACATTGTGGCATCATACGAGATTTTTGGCAGTGCCTGAGGTGAGTTATTGCCTGAGCAGCTTGTATTGGGTGAGACGAGATTTATTGGACCGGGGATCAGTGCGATCAGATTTTTATGAAACATATTAAAGAGTAAATATTGTTATTTAGTCCAGAATGAGGTAATGGTTCTTGTAGAGAGGAGAGACTCCATAAATTGTGATTCGGCAGGTGGTTATGAGTTCTACAAATCTTCTCTGTCGTGGCAGTATTACAAGAGTTGGGACATGACTTATATGAGTCATGAGGTGTGATGTGACCATCAGATTCGTGGGTTTTCGGCTGTTGTTATCAGGGGATGTTATTATGGTCATGCGAATTATGTGGTGCATGGTGTGGATTCCGCGAAGGTATGCGAACATGTATTGGTGCATCGTGTAGCGATTAATACGGTGTTCGTATGTTGGAAACGGACCTGGTAGAGGAATTTCAGATGTTGGAATTTGGCTCTAAGGCTTATTTGCCTAAATAAAAGGGAGGATTTTCAGGTTTGCTCGAGCTAATGTGCTCAGCTAGGTTGTGGTAGCACAAGTAGGTGCACGAGGTAATAAACAGTGATTTCAGACAACTCTAGAGCAGTTCTTAGCACGTTCGCGGACGAACGTATGTTTAAGTGGGAGAGAATGTAATGACCCGATCGGTCGTTTTGAGCTCTAGCGCGTCGTTCGGCAATATGAGGCCATGAGTAGTTTCATTTCAGGTATTATGACTTGTGCGTATGGTCGGAATTGAATTCGGGAAGTTCGAAGTTAGTTTGGGAAGAAATTTTTAATTTTTGAAACCTTAAGTTTGAGTAAAAGACCTTGGAATCGGGATTTAAAGGTTCCAACAGATTCGTATGACAATTTTGGACTTGGGCGTATATCCGGATCGGGTTTTGGATGACCCGGGAGCGTTTCTGCGCCTATTGTGGAAGTTGGCATTTTGGAAGAATTTCCTAAATTTAGGTTGAAGTGCATTTCAATGTTATTAATGTCCGTTTGGGATTTCGAGCCTGGGAATAACTCCATATGGTGATTCTGGTATTGGGAGCGCGTCCGGATGTGGATTTGGAGGTTCGTAGGTCATTTTGAGGTCATTTGGCGAAAGCTGGAATTTGAAGGTTTTTGAGGAGTTTGACCGGGAGTGGACTTTTTGATATCGGGGTCGTATTCCGATTCCGAAAGTTGTAGTAAGTCCGTAATGTCAACTAGACTTATGTGCAAAATTTGAGGTCAATCGGAAGTGATTTGTTATGTTCTTGTATCGAATGTAGAAATTTTGAGTTCTAAAGTTTATTAAGCTTGGAATGGGGTGCGAATCATGAATTCGATGTTGTTTGATGTTATTTGAGGCCTCGAGCAAGTTCGTGTTATATTTTTAGACTTGTGTGATTGTTTGGTTTGGAGCCCCGGGGGCTCGGGTGAGTTTCAGAGTGGCTTCAGAGTATTTTGTTAAGAAGTTGGATTGCTGGTTCTGGTATGATCGCAATTGAGATGTTTTGGTCACAAATGCGACCATCGCATTTGCGAGGAAGTGTTCGCATTTGCGAACCTGGGCTGCGAAGGGAATGGATCGCATTTGCGACAATATGGTCACTTTTGCGAAGCTTGAAGAGTTCGCATTTGCGAACTTTGTATCGCATTTGGGATGAAGGCCAACTCTGTCAGGGCTCGCATTTGCGATTCTTTATTCGCATTTGCGAAGGTCGCATTTGCAAACCCCCTGTCGCAAATGCGACATCTGCGACTGGAGCCAAGGGCTTTTATTCCGAAACTTAGCTCATTTCCCACTTGGACTTAGGCGATTTTTGAGAGCATTTTGAGAGGAGGTTCCATCATCATCAAGAGGTAAGTGATTTCTTCTAGTTGTGAGTTAAATACAAGGTTTATACATTGATTAAGACATGAAAAATTGTAGAAATTTGGGATTTTGAAGAAAAACCTAGAAATTGGTATTTTTGAATTTTGACCACGAATTTGGGGATAGAATTGAGAATAAATTATATATTGGAGTTCGTAATGCCATGGGTAGTGTTTATCCTCAAAATATTTATCCAGGCACGTGGGCCCGAGGATTGCTTTATTGATCTTTCGAGCGGAGTTGGAAATTATTATAAATTGATTAATTATGAGTATTAGAGTATATTTTGGTTGGGTTGCATCTTATTTGACTAGTTTTGGATCGGCGGACATCAGTTTGAGATGTTAGAGCGGTGTTGGAGCCGGTTATGGAACTTCGGAGCGAGGTAAGTCTCATGTCTAACTCTGTGAGGGGGAAATTACCCCTAGGTGATATGTTTGATGTGTGCTACTTATTGTGTGGACTACGTATGCGCGAGGTGATGAGAGCCCGTACGTAGCTACATTCATGTTATTGTCCGGGTAGACTTAGGTTCAAATCATGCTATAGCTGTACTATTTGAGTAGTCTCTCGCTTATTAATTCCCCTGCTTTACATTCTATTTGAGACTAGGCTTGCTATTGTAGAGACTTCACGGGTTCACGATTAGCCATCAGATAATATTCCTTCTCTTATGGCATGGCTCCGGTATATATATTCACTGAGGAGAGTTCATAGAAAGGTTTTCATTAATTAAATTACAACTCACACGTTTATTCGTGAGTGGGGTCAAGGACCCATCAAAGCCTCTTATTCAAATGGGACCGGGCCGTCCGGCTCGACAGGATTTATGTACCACACTCTCATGGGAGCAAGTCGTTCGCCTCGGCAGGTTAATTGATTTATCATATGGTTTGGGCCGTTCGACCCTCGGCAGAGCACAGTTTTATTATTATGTTGGATCGGGCCGTATGCCTCGGCATTTCCTATAACGCATTCCCATGAAATCGTGCGTAAAATTTGGCAAGAAGCCAGTCTATTTGTAAATTTCGGATTTGAATTATGGTAGCCACTTGATGAGTTTCACTATACCTATATATATGCTCTGATTAAGGAGGGAATTTCTATTGAAGAGCTTGAGTTCCTCGTAAAGAGAGGGGATTTGTACCACGTGATCTATATTTATCTATTTCACTTACTTACTCTACCTCATATTTGCTACCTCTTTACTGTACCTTATGTTGTTGGACCACTAGTGAGTGTCGATGTCGACCCCTCGTCACTACTTCTCTGGGGTTAGGCTAGATACTTACTAGGTATATGTTGCTTAAGTACTCATGCTACACTTGCTGCATATTTTTTTGTGCAGGTACATATGTGACTAGTGGCCTTGAGAGAGTAGAGGCGTATATGCATACGTGGACTTACGTGAGCTGCATTTCACATTGCGACTCGCAGTCGGCAGAGTCTCCTTCAGAGTATTTATATTTCTCCTGTCCAAGTTTGTATTCCGGACAGATGCTGTATTTTATTTTATATTCTTAGTTGATGCTCATGCACTTATGACATCGGGTTTTGGGGTGACTATGAGTTGTTTTGTATTGAAATTTGTTAAAAATATTATCATTTACTCTGTAAATTACATCTTCTACTGTTTAATGGAAGGAAAAATATGGTTTCAAAATATTAAAATGAAAACCTAATTTAGTAATTATTGTTGGCTTGCCTGACAGTGGTGTCCGGCGCCATCACGACCCTTATAGATTTTGGGTCGTGACAGTTATACTATGGGACCCTTACTGTTAGCCAAACTTTTTAAAAATACCCTCTACCTAATGGAACGCCACCAGATTGATAAACTAATCATTTTTAAAAACAATCATTAACCCAAACCCGTTAAACCCATCATTTAAATATACGGAACCTAGATTTCTGAGACGTCTTAACACATTTTATTCACTTGGAGAGAGATCGAGAATGATGGTGGAAGTAGGATTAGTAAGAACTTATATTTTGGTTATTAGTTGTTCATGGTGACATTAGGATGTCATATTATCACTTTCGGTTATTTTTGTTTTGTGTGGTTATAATATGGCATCACTTTGTCTAATGTAATGCACACTTGACAGTTGGTTTATATGTTGGTAACAATTGATATATACTTTAATAATACTTGTGTTTGGTTAATACATTAAGTTAGTGTACTTAGGTTGTTAAGTTGTTTCCCAACTTGTTGGTGTACTTTCTTTCAATTCCTGATGAATTCCTCGGACTATAGCTTGATATTAAATTGAATTTCCTCTAATTATTTTCTAATTTTTGTTCATTATAAGTTCAGTTATTACTAAGAATTATGAGTATCTCATCATATATCTTGGAATCTAACTTTGGTTCTTAAGGGGTGAATTGTTGATAATTACTTGTTTTTCAAATGCTTAAAGCAGAATAATAAAATCATGGTGCGTGAATACTCATCAACAAAGGCTCACTGTTGGAGGAAAAAATACTTCGGTAGCTGCCTTAAGACGTCAGAACTGCCAACCTAATAAGATGCTATAAACATTCAAGTCATGGTGGAAAGAAAATAATGATGAATACTTAGTACAGTTCGACATGGTGAAAAAAAACAAAGAGAGGAGCTAGAAGAAAAAAAATTTGGAAAAGGTAGAATATAATAAACATACAATAAGGATATTAAAAGAATTGGGAGTCAGTATATAAATGAATGTATGATTGTTGGTATTTTTATGTCTTTCACTTATTGAGTTCAACAAGTGACTACGACGGAGATGACTAATATGTGAGGAAGAAGTGAAGTAATAAAAGGGGTTTAAAGGGTTATTAATGGGTTTTAAAATAAATAAATATTTTGTGATGACCCGAAAAATCATCTTTAAATTTAATATTCATTTCTGTGATCTGAGACCTCGAATAGCACCATTCAGCTTTCTTCGACTTGCGTGCACAGTCCATAAATTGTTCAAAAAAGTTTTTCTTTGAAAAATATATTAAAATATGAAATAGAGCTTTAAAACTCAACTGGGTTGACTTTGGTCAATATTTTGAGCAAACGGACTCGGATCAGTATTTTGACAGTTTTGGTAGGTCCGTATAGTGATTTGAGACTTGGGCGTATGCCCGGAATTTGATTCGGAAGTCCCTAGCTCAAATTATCGTCATTTAACGAAAACTAGAAATCTAAAGGCTAAAGATTTCCAAAGTTTGACCACAGATTTGAAATTATCGATATCGGACTCGGATTGAGATTTTGAGAGTTGGAATAGCTCTGTTATGTCATTTATGACTTGTGTGCCAAATTTGAAATCATTCTGGATTCATTTAATACGTTTCGGCACGGGTTTTGTAATGTGAAAAGTTTGAAACTCATAAGTCTGAATCGAGGAGTGAATTATAATTTTGACGTTATTTAACGTGATCTGAGACCCCCTAGAAAGTCCGTATTATATTACGGGACTTGTTGGAATATTTGGCTGAGGTCCCGAGGGCCTCGGGTGAATTTGGGATGGTTAACGAAGTTTAATTTGGATATTCTAGAATGTTTAGACGTCATTTCTTCAAGAATAAGTGATATCGCATTAAGAAAATGAGCTCCAAATTCAGTTTTTATTGAAGGATTAGATCCGTATTGAAATTTTGGAGCCATAGCAAAAAGAATCGTTGAATTCGGACATCGTATGAGAGAGTTATGCCCATTTATGTGTCAGGAAATATTTCCCGTCATCGTCGTCGTCAGCGTCTAAGGTAGCGTGGGGCGCTGGGACTTCTGAAGTTCTAGAAACGGCACCACAGGCAGCGCCCCATGCCACATGTGGCGCCACGGACATAAGACCCCCATAAAACGGGGAGTTTTGCTATTTTTACTCATTTTTGAGCTTTGAGTCTCGGATTTAGGCGAGTTTTGGGTGATTTTTACAGGAAAACATTGGGGTAAGTGTTCCTTATCCTATATTGATTATATTTCATGATTCCATACTCATTTACATCATAAATTCGTGAATTTATGGAAGAAAAATCAGATTTTTATAAAATCTTTCAAAAATGTAAAATGAAGATTTGAAGGTCAATCCGATGTCGGAAATCGATAATTTTTGTATGGTTGAACTCGTATCAAAATGGGTGTTCAGATTTCATGAGTTTTTTTAGGATTCGAAACGTGGGTCCCACTGTCAATTTTTAAAATGAATTTCGGATTTTAAACCGGAAAATTAGTAAATTCATATGGAATTAATTCCTACAATTCGTGTTGAGTATATTGAATTATTTGTGACTAGATTTGAAGCTTTCGGACACGAATTCGCGAGGCAAATGTTTATTGGAATCTTGAAATTGGTTGCGAAGCGAGGTAAGTGTCGTGGTTAACCTGGGAATAGAACCCTTGAATTATTTGTTATGTGAAATTCATGTGAACGACGTATAGGCAAGGTGACGAGAGTCAATACGCCGTCAAATTAATTGGTTGCCTAATTATTTGAAAATCATAAATTATTTTAAATCATGAATCAATTATTATATTAATTGTTTCTCTCATATTCCTTGCTCAATATTATGCCTTGAATCCATGCTATAATTGTTACATGCTTAATTGATTTATGTGACTTAATTGCTACTTGACATTTAGCATACTAATTATTAAATCTTCTATTTCCTCTTTAATTTCCACAATTAATTGCTACTTGTCATCACTTATTTCTAAATAAATCATAATTATTGTATGCTTGTTGTCTTATAATTTTATATTAATTGTTGCATTTATTGGAGTAATTTCTTTTATAAGAATTGGTAAATTATATTAATTGAGGAGCGGGTTGCACGCCGCAACAGAAATGAAAGTGAATATATTGGAGGAGCGGGTTGCACGCCGCAACAGAATTGAATGAAAAGATATATTGAGGATCAGGTTGCACGCCGCAACGGGATTAAATAAAAATGAATATATTGTGGGATCGGGTTGCACGCCGCAACAGAATTGAATATGAATATATTGTGGGATCGGGTTGCACGCCGCAATAGAAATTGATTGAAATAATAATTGGTTAGGGCTCAACTTACCCTTCTTCACGAATCTCATAACACCCTTCATAGGCGAAACTCGGAGCAAGACCCACTCCTCAACCATGAATGCAATATCACTAACCTTCCGATCCGCATAACTCTTCTGCCTGGATTGGGCTGTATGATGTCGATCCTGAATCAATTTAACCTTTTCCAAGGCATCTTGAACCAGGTCTGTACCCAATAGCCTAGCCTCGCCCGGCTCGAACCAACCTACCGGAGACCGGCACCGTCTACCGTACAAAGCCTCATACGGGGCCATCTGAATGCTCGCTGATAACTGTTGTTGTAAGCAAACTCTGCAAGTGGCAAGAACTGATCCCAAGCATCCCCAAAATCTATCACACACGCATGAAGCATATCCTCCAATATCTGAATAGTGCGCTGGGACTGTCCGTCCGTCTGAGGGTGAAACGTTGTACTCAACTCTACCCTAGTACCCAACTCTCGTTGTACGGCTCTCCAGAACCGTGATTTAAACTACGTACCCCGGTCAGAGATGATAGATACCGGTACGCCATTAAGCCTAACAATCTCGCGAATGTAAACCGGAGCCAGTTGTTCCGAAGAGTAAGTAGTAACCACGGGAATGAAATGAGCTGACTTGGTCATCTTATCCATAATCACCCAAACTGCATCAAACTTCCTCTAAGTCTGTGGGAGTCCAACAACAAAATCTATAGTGATCCGCTCCCATTTCCATTCTGGAATCTCTAACTTTTGAAGAAATCCACCCGGTCGTTGATGCTCATATTTCACCTGTTGACAATTTAGGCACCATGCGGCATACTCCACTATGTCTTTCTTTATCCGTCTCCACCAATAGTGCTGCCTCAAATCATGATACATCTTCGCGGCGCCTGGATGAATGGAGTACCGCGAGCTCTGAGCCTCCTAGAGAATCAACTCACGCAAACCATCTACATTAGGCACACATAGCGTACCCTGCATCCGTAATACATTGTCATCTCCAATAGTGAATTCTTTGGCATCACCGTGCTGAACTGTGTCCTTAAGGAAAAGCAGATGGGGGTCATCATACCGACGCTCTCTGATACGATCATAAAGAGAAGACCAAGAAACCACACAAGCTAAAACTCGGCTCAGCTAGGAAATATCCAATCTAACAAACTGGTTGTCCAAGGCCTGAAAAAATCCAAGGCTAATGGTCTCTCCGCTACAGGTAAATAAGCTAAGCTGCCCAAACTCTCCGCCTTACAACTCAAGGCATCGGCCACCACATTGGCCTTCCCGGGATGATAGAGAATGGTGATATCATAATCCTTAAGAAACTCCAACCACCTCCGCTGCTGCAAATTAAGATCCTTATATTTAAACAGAGGTTATAGACTCCGGTGATAGGTATAAACCTCACAATGGAAACCGTACAAATAATGCCGCCAAATCTTCAAGGCATGAACAATAGCTGCTAACTCAAGGTCGTGGACCGGATAATTCTTCTCATGTACCTTTAACTGTTTGGACGCATCGCAATCACCCTACCGTCTTGCATCAACACTGCGCCGAGACCAATGTGCAACGCATCACAATACACAGTATAAGACCCTGAATCTGTAGGCAATACCAATACTGGGGCTATAGTCAAAGCTATCTTGAGCTTTTGAAAACTCTCCTCACATTCCTCGGTCCACTTGAACGAAGCACCCTTCTGGGTCAATTTGGTCATAGGTGCAACAATAGAAGAGAAATCCTCTACAAATCGGCGATAATACCCCGCCAAGCTAAGAAAACTCTGGATCTCAGTAGTTGATGACGGTCTGGGCCAACTCTGCACTGCTTCAATTTTATTCGGATCTACCTGGATCCCCTTGTTCGTTACTACATGACCCAAAAATCCTACTGAATCAAGCTAGAATTCACACTTTGAAAATTTTGCATACAACTTCTTTTCTCTCAAAGTCTGAAGCACAATCCTTAGGTGTTGTTCATGATCCTCCCGACTCCGGGAGTACACCAGAATGTCATCAATAAACACAATGATGAAGGAGTCAAGATAGTGTTGAAATACATTGTTCATCAAGTGCATAAATGTTGTTGGGGCATTGGTCATCCCAAATGACATTACAAGGAACTCATAATGACCATACCGAGTCCTGAAATCAGTCTTCGGGATATCTGGCTCCCGAATCTTCAACTGATGATAGCCTGAACGCAAGTCAATCTTAGAGAACACCCTGGTACCATGAAGCTGATCAAATAGGTCATCAATACGTGGCAATGGATACCTGTTCTTCACTGTGACCTTGTTCAATTGGCAGTAATCAATACACATCCGCATAGAACCATCCTTCTTCTTTTTCACAAATAAGACAGGAGCACCCCAAGGCGATATACTGAGCTGAACAAAACCCTTATCAAGAAGTTCTTGTAACTGCTCTTTTAATTCTTTCAATTCTGCTGGAGCCATACGATATGGTGGAATAGAGATGGGATGAGTGTCCGGTAACAAATCAATGCCAAAATCAATATCTTTGTCGGGTGGCATACCCGAAAGATCCGTTGGGAATACATCCAAAAAATCCCTTACTACCGGAACTGACTCCATGGTAGGAGTATCAACACTAACATCTCTCACATAGGCCAGATACGCATCACACCCCTTCTCAACCATTCGTTGAGCCTTAAGAAATGAAACAACCATGCTAGGAACATAATCTAAGGCACCTCTCCACTCTAGCCGCGGTAGACCTGGCATAGCCAATGTCACCGTCTTGGCATAACAATCAAGGATAGCGTGAGAGGGAGACAACTAGTCCATGCCCAAAATAATATCGAAATTCACCATACTGAGCAATAATAAATCATCTCTTGTCTCAAAACCACCGATAATAATCAAAGATGACCGATACATGCGGTCAACAATAATAGAATCACCCACGGGTGTAGATACATAAATAGAAGAACTCAAAGAATCACGGGATACACCCTAATACGGGGCAAAATAAGATGACACATAAGAATAAGTGAAGCCTGGATCAAATAAGACTGATGCATCCCTATGACAAACCGGAACAATACCTGTGATAACAGAATTGGATGCAACTGCCTCCGTCGTAGCAGGAATGGCATAATATCTGGCCTGACCTCCCCCTCTAGGACAACCTCTACCTGTCCGACCTTCACCTCTAGCTGGTTGTGCAAGTGAAGTAGCAACTGGTGCAGTAATCATGGCTTGAGAAACCTGTGGGCCCTGTGGAATTGGTGGGGCCTGAGAAATCTGTGGAGGTGCACCCCTCCTAAATCTGGGGCAATCCCTCATTATATGACGAGTGTCACCACACTCAAAACAAGCCCTCGGAAGAGGTGGCTGCTAAGACTAGATCGGGCCTGATCGGCTGGACTGACCACTGAAAGCACCCCATGCAGGAGGTACAACAGACACTAGCGGTGCATAATATAAAACCTGAGGTCTGGGAGTAGCCGTAATACCGCTGGAAGCTGGAAGTGGTGAATGAACAGGACGGCTCACATAGTCTCTACCATGACGGGCTGCAGCTAGGGCACGAGAACTATTATATATGCCAGAATCTCGGGATCTCTTAGCTTCCCTCTCTTCTCTCTCCCGGATCCGCATATCCTCTAATCTCCTAGAAATTGACACCACCTGTTGGTATGTGATGTCCATTTCCAGTTCTCGGGCCATACTGAATCTGATACTAGGGTGAAGCCCTTCAATAAATTGACAAACCCGCTCTCGAACAGTAGACCCAAGGCTGGTGCATGCCTAGCCAAATCACTGAATTGGACCGCATACTCTGCCACGGTCATAAAGTCCTAGCGCAGCTGCTCAAACTCTACGCGCCATGTATCTCTAAGACTCTGAGAAACATACTCCCTCAAGAACATATATGAAAATTAAGTCCAAGTGAGTGAATTTGCCTCAGCCGGACTATCCAACTCATATGCCCGCCACCACTGGTAAGCCACTCCTCTAAGCTGGAATGCCATGAAAGAAACCCCACTGGAATCTATAATACCCATAGTACGGAGGATATGGTGACATTCCTCAAGAAAACCATGATCATCCTCTGATGGAAAACCGCTGAAAGTGGGAGGGTGGTACTTCTTGTACCTCTCAAGCCTGAGCTGCTCCCCCTCCGTAACGGCTACCCTAACCTCGGGCCAAACTGGGGCAATTGGTTGCACTGGTATAACCTCTGGAGCATGGTAAACCTGGGCCCGTCGCTCTAGGGTACGGGCGGCGGGAGTCTGTGCTCCTCCTCCGGCCTGAGATGTGGCAGGAGCAAGTGGAATCAACCTTGCCTGAGGTAGAGTGCCAAACATGCTCAAAACCTGGGCAAGAGTCTCCTGAAGTGCAGGAGTAGTTACAGGCATCTTAGGTGCCTGCTCTCCAACTGGAGCTACTGGTTGTTCCTCTGCAACAGCTCGTGCAGGTGCTCTGGCTGCACCACGTGGTCTTCCTCGGCCTCTGGCTCTGCCTATGCCCTGGCCCCGGCCTCTTGTGGCTCCAACAGGGGGCATGGGTGTCTGATCATCGGATCCAGTGGTACGTGTCCTCACCATCTGTGAGAGAATAGAAAGACAAAAGTTTAGAATTTCAAAGTCAACAAATGCGCACGATAAGGAATCAAAGAAGTGAACATTTTCCTAACAGTTCCATAGCCTCCCGAAGATAAGTACAGACGTCTCCGTACCGATCCGCGAGACTCTTCTAAACCTGCTTGTGACTCATAATACCTATGAACCTAGAGCTCTAATACCAACTTATCACAATCCCAAATTCCCTCCGTAGGATGTCGTGATGGCACCTAGTCTCTAAGACTAGGTAAGCCTATCAATTATGCGGAATAATAGAATCTAAAACTGAAACTCAAATCTCAACATATGAAATAAATAAAGCTGCAATTCAAAATAGTTACAACTCCCAAAACCCAGTAGAAGTAAGTCACAAGCTTCTATGAGAAATACTAAGTGTCTTTATGCATCAGAGTCTAAAGAGAATAAGGGGAACAACATAATAAGGATAGAGGGGGACTCCGAGGTCTGCGGACGCTGGCAGATATACCTTGAAGTCTCCGTGTACGGCTAGCTCACTGATATCTGGTTTGATAGAAAGTACCTGGATCTGCACAAAAAGATGTACAGAAGCGTAGTATGAGTACACCACAGCAGTACCCAGTAAGTGTCAAGTCTAACATCGGTAGAGTAGTGACGAGGTCAGGTCAGGCCTTACTGGAAATAATAAAAGATAGGGTAAAAAGTTTAACAATATAATAATAATAATGACAATGGAAATAAATTAAGTAAGTAGTATGTCACAATTTAACTACATAAAATAAGGACAAATAATATCTCACGGAAGGAAAATGAGAAATTTCATATTTAAGGAAAACATAAAATAACCAAAAGCAAGTGCAGCCATAGAAAAATATCAACAAGGACACTCCTGAGGTACCGCCTCGTAGTCCCAAATCATAAATAAATTCACAATAAATGACCACGGGAGCCTTCACATTTAATTTTAAAGAAATCAATTTTTTCGAAATAACATCCCGCGTTTTAGCCACCCCTATCACACCGCATGGCTTCTAGTAGTTCCCCTACTAGCCACGCATATCAATCCACCCTTATCTCACCGCATGCGTTTCAACACCCAGACCTTATACCACCGCATGCGTATCAATATCACAATTTGTACCTCAAGTATCCAAATATTTCAACTTGCCAAAATAAATCAACAACAACATTTATTTTTTCACAATAAGGAGCTCACGGCTCAATCACAATGAATACAAAATCTCACAAAATATTCGGGACAAAAAAAAATATTTCACAAATTTAACACTTCACCTTAATACCAAATTTTGAATGTCAAATACTTCATATAAATAATAATTCAATTAAGAAATTCATCTTTCAAATAATGAGCACAGAACAAAAGAAACAAAGCTTCAACTAAACAGGTAAAATAATTAGCAGAAAAAGGTAAGGCAAATTTAAAATATATAAGTAGACCAATGATGAGGAGTATAACAGGATAAAAAAATAATTTAATTAATATGAGACAGAAATCTACAAAATTTAAAACCAGAATTTTTCACATTTAGCTTGTGTACACACTCGTCACCTCGCGTACACGGCTTTCAACACATCACAATTTTCATAACAATACCAATCCTAAGGAAAATTTCCCCCACATAAAGTTAGACAAGTCACTTACCTCGAACAAGGTAATTCTTTACTCTGCTATGCCTTTGCCTCGTGAATTGGCCTCTGAAAGCCCCGTATCTTAAGGATCAAAGATTTTTATTTATTTAAAGGAAAACAACTCTAGCCACGTACACGATATCTATGATGAATTGGCAGCTAAACTCAACCAGCGACTATGACCACGTCGGAGAAACTTGACCAGAACCTCTCGAAGTTGCAAACGGACAGCTCGTCGACTCGACTAGAACCTGTGGTAGCATTTTGGGGGAGGGCTATTTTGGGACTGTTTTTCAGCTATTTTGCAATTGATTTTGCGACTGCTTTAAGGATTATTTTCGCCGGTGTCTTGAGGTCATTTTTCAGAACTGTTTTGGTCCGTTTTCTGTTGTGTTTTTGCTGCTAGAAATTGGTGTTTTAGGTGACGTTTTGCTGAGGTTTTCGGCTGCATTTTGGTGATATTTTGGGGAGCTGATTTTGGTGGTGTTAATTGGTGGTTAACGGAGGTTCATGGTTTCATTTTCAGGCAAATATTTAGCTCGTTCTTTGAGCTTTTTGAGGTTATTTTTGAGCAGCTTTTCTATGGCTTTTTAATGGGGTTTCAAAGAGAGTTTTACATGGTTTTCATAGAAGATAGTGGCTGGTTATTGGTGAGTTATGGTTTGAATTTCACTAGTATTTTACTGGAATTTAGCAGCTATTTTTTATTTTTATTTTTATGGCTGAAGAAGATGGGTTTATGGTGGTGGATTTGCTGGATTGAAAAAAGAAGAAATGGACGAGTCGAAAAGGAAGAATTCCCTTAAAACTAATCCTCACGTTGCTCACTCCTTGTTCTCTCTCCATTCTTTTCCGTCTCTTTTCCTCTCTGTTTCTTTTGTTTCTTTCAAGATCTATATCCTCCCCTCATATCCGTTTTCCCTCTCTCTGCTTTCTATTCTTTATCTATATGCCTCTCTAAAATGGATGAATTGTGGGGCAAGAAAAATGAGTGTAGTCCTCCACTAATAAAAAAATGTCGTGTGTTTGTGCTCATATCAATTATTTTGAGTATGTACTACAATTAAGGACAAAAATTGAAATGGGAGAATGGGGTGATAATGTGAATACATGAAATAAAAAGGGTGAAACAACTACATTAGCTATTATTTTGTGATTTTCAATTTTATCCAAAGTAAGATATACTAAAAATTGCTAGACTAAATATTAATTAGCTAAAATAATGAAAATATTCGTGTAATTTTTTATTTTAAAGACAAAATAAAGTAAAAAGTTAAAAATAGTCAAAATAACAATATTATATCTAAAATCAACATCTAAGCACTAAAAGGTAAAACAATTTCTAGGAGGGTCAAAAATTACATGTCTACACACGTAACCACCAAATGAACTAGAGGAAGCAAAAATTAGGGGTTCGGGGCTAGACCTCTCAAAATGACTGCCCGGGTCGTTACAATATACGTCGTCAAATTAATTAGTTGCTTAATTATTTAAAAATTATAAATTATTTTAAATCATGAATTAATTATTATATTAATTGTTTCTCTCATATTCCTCGCTCAATATTATGCCTTGAATCCATGCTATAATTGCCACATGCTTAATTGATTTATGTGACTTAATTGCTACTTGATATTTAGCATACTAATTATTAAATTGCCTATTTCCTCCTTAATTTCCATAATTAATTGCTACTTGTCATCACTTATTTTTAAATAAATCATAATTATTGTATGCTTGTTGTCTTATAATTTCATATTAATTATTGCATTTATTGGAGTAATTTTTTTTATAAAAATTGATAAATTATATTAATTGAGGAGCGGGTTGCACGCCTCAACAGAAATAAAAGTGAATATATTAGAGGAGCGAGTTGCACGCCGCAACAGAATTGATGAAAATGAATATATTGGAGGAGCGGGTTGCACGCCGCAACAGAATTGAATGAAAAGATATATTGAGGATCGGGTTGCACGCCGCAACGGGATTAAATAAAACTGAATATATTGTGGGATCGGGTTGCACGCCGCAACGGAATTGAATATGAATATATTGTGGGATCGGGTTGCACTCCGCAACGAAAATTGATTGAAATAATAATTAGTTATGACTGCCGAGTTGGTTTCAACTGTTGAAATGAGTTACCTGTTTTATTTCTATTATTGTTGTTGTTATTATTATTATTGCGTACAGGTTAATGTAACTGACCTGCCTTAACCTCGACACTACTTCGTCGAGGTTAGGCTCTACACTTACTGGGTACATGGGGTCGGTTGTACTCATACTATACTCTACACTTCTTGTGCAGATACCGGAGTTGGTCCCAGTGGCATACAGTAGATTTGCTCGGATTCAGCTATTCGCAGGAGAATTGAGGTATAACTGCATGGCGTTCGCAGTTCTGAAGTCTCCTTCTACCTTATTTTTAGTTGTGTGCTTTCTTTCAGACAGTTTTATTTTTATTCAGACCCTTGTTTGTATTATTCTAGAAGTTTGTGCACTTATAACACCAATTTTGAGATGGTATTTAGATATCGCTATTATTATGGATTATTCACTCTATTTCAGACCTTATTTCCGCATTTGTTTCTTTATTAATAATTAATTTAAAATTATTTTAAAATGGCTAATATTATTCTAACGTTGGCTTGCCTAACAAGTGAAATGTTAGGCGTCATCACGGTCCCGAAAGTGGGAATTTCGGGTCGTGACAATTGGTTTTAATTTGGTGGCTTTCCGTTAGGTAGAGGGCATTTTTAAAAAGTTTGGCTAACTGTAAGAGTAGATATGTCTCGTTAGTATAACGGAGGGTAGATGTGAACAATATACCAGAGTAAAAGGGTATATTTGACCATTTTTCCTTAAACTAAAGGACATAGTGGTTTGCTAGACCGGAACCAATTCCAATATTGGTACAATACAAGCATTTATTCGATTAAACCAACTATTTAGAAGTTATATTTTCACATCAAAGTAAACGAATAATACCTGGATCTGCCTCTTGAACTCTGCCTAAATAAGCCAGGTAGAAATCCACACAAGAAAGATGCATCAAGTTTTAAAGTTTATAAATTTGATCTTCAAGAATTAAGCACCTTTTCATTATTCTACCAAATCTGCTGACTCTTTCGACATCATACATAAATATTTGACAAAAAAATCTGTAAGGAAAGAATTGAACAACTGAGTAAGAAAATATAAGAAATCAGTATTAATATAAAACAAAGAAAAGAAACGGCGATGTACCATTTAGAGGATGAAAAGCTGAGATGTCACCCGTTTATCTTTTAGTTAAGTTTTGTTGTGAAAATATTCCTTTTATTTTTTAAAAATATAAGAGAAGAAAAGGAGAACTAAATAGGAAAAAATTTAAAAACCAAAAGAAATCGGATCTCCTCTACTTCCTTTTCTATCGTTTTTGCTTTCTACCTTTGTTGTTCTTTAGTAATTAGTCTTTCCTTTTCTGTTCATTTTATTTCTCTTTATATTTCTTTTCATAATACTCCGTTTTCTTACCATCTGTCTTCCTACTTCTCAAATCAGAAAACAATTGATACATGGTAACATCATAATTTCGCTGTGAAAGAAGAAAATATTACAAAGGAAACAAAGAAGAGTAAAATAGAAAATAGATGAAAATAGTAGCATAAAAATTAATACACCTCATGACTCATGAGTAATGCGGAGCAGTTGTGAAAGATCCCATTGAAATTTTGAATTAGAAAGCAGAATCTGAAAGCCTTGTGAGTAAGGACTTCTAGTAAGTAGAAAGGAACGTTTCTTTCTCTAATTGTGATGTGACTTTTGCATTCATGAAACGTTTTGTTGCTAAAGGACTTATAAGAATTAAAACGGATCGGTTATTTAGTATAACCTCTACAAGTGAGAAGGTGCTTTTTCAAAAAGGACGTTTAACAATTGAAATAGGCGAAAAATTTAAAATAAAATGAGAAAAAAGATAAATAAGATTCCTACACTATGAAAGATGCCACATCATCTTGTCAAGTCCCTCCTTTATATATATATATATATATATATATATATATATATATATATATATATATATATATATATATATATACACACACACACACACTACTCGCGCGGAAATGCGCGAACACTAACCATTCAAATATTTGAGTTATTTGGATTATATGTAAATAATCTTAAAATTTAAATCGTCTCAATAAATATAGATAATCATTGGATATTAATTAAGCAACACTATATGAAAAAGATTAACCATTTCTTAAATCTCTTAGTTATAATTCTATTTTTCTTTTTTGGTACAATTCTCGTCGGTGTCATTGGATCCTAAAAATAGTCAAGAAGCAAAATAATAACTCATATTATGGCAAAATAATCAAAGGTTGAGACTATGAAGGACTCTTTGGATATGACTTGACACTTGTTGATATCTTTCAAAAAATATTTCTATTTTAAAATTTCACTTTTTAAAACTTTATTTTTCAATAATAATTATTTTTATAATAATATAAGTGAAAATATTATCCTTAATTCAAAGTTTATTTTAGTCGGCTATCTAAAAATTTTAAAAATTCTTTAGCCAGTGCATTTTTCCCCCCAGTATGACTCCATTTTGATCTTTGATATTAAACATGTTAAATATCTGAGTTATTTGAATTATATGTAAATAATCTTAAAATTAAAACTTTTTAGATAATTATAGATAACCCTTAGTATTAATTAAGAAACACTACATGAAAAAGACTAACATTTTCTCAAATCTCGTAGTGACAATTTTATTTTTGCACCATTCACATTGGTGTCATTGGAACCTAAAAATTGTAACAAAGCGAAATAATAACTCGTATTTATGGGTAAAGCACAAAGGTTGACACAATATAAATAATTCTTTGGTTACGACGTGACTCTTTTACTACTACTTAAACTCTTATTTGGTATATTGTTATCTTTCAAAAAATATTTCTATTTTGAAATTCCAATTTTTAAAACTTTATATATATTTTAATAATGATTATCTTTATAATGATGCAAGTAAAAATATTATCCTTAATTTAAAATTCACTAAAAATTATCTCTATAATGATGCAAGTAAATATATTATCCTTGATTTAAAATTCACTTTAATCGGCTATCTAAAAATTTAAATGATTCTTTAGCCGGTGACACTTTATTTTAGTATGACTCCATTTTGAGTTTATCGATATCTCTAGCCACAGATTTTAAATTTTGAATACCCTATATATAGATATTTTTTGTTCTTTGAATCATTAAATGTTAAATTAGTTGATTGTTATTATATAACATTGCATATATTATTTTAAAATTGTCAAGTAGTTTTTTCTCGATACCATACTTAGCTTAACCTCAATGCAAACTACTCAAATTGTATTTAAATTCAAATTCGAATATCATATCAGTTTGTTAGTAATAGTGATTTTTTAATAATGACACACAATGTAAATTTAAAAACAAATCTAAGATATATCTTATAATCTATGTATATGAGTTGAAAAAAATATTTGAAATCAATGAGATCAGCTTCCAAATTTTTTATGGTCAACAAAGATGAAACAGAAGAAACAATTCGTTGTCATCTCTTATTTCTGGTTTTTATATTTTTCATACAATTTTTTTCTATATTTATTTTCTTTTATCTTATTTTTTTATCTCTTTCTTTCTTTTATTACAAAAAGTTAATTTATTTCGCTATAAAAAGGATGAGTTTTGATTGAAATTGTGTACATAAGAACTTTATTTATATTCTTAGCCTTTGGTTGAAATTCTTTCATATTTTTCTTTTGGCTTTTATCTAATTAACCTAAATAAGTATTCACACAACCACTTGAATTAAAAAAAATTAAAGGATGTGTAATTTTATGTATAATTCATATATAATATGTGTATAATCGTGTGTTATTGATATATAATCTATGTATATTACCTATAAAAAGTAAATAATAAATCTGGCCGGGTATTTATATAAATATTCCATAAGATTTCGATTTCTTGATTTTATCCATGATATGACTTCTATTATAATAATTTAAAAAACTCTCTACTAAAATTCAAAATATCTTATCTTTTTATTTTTAAAATTACATTATATTTTAAAAAATAATCCCATTTCAAAATAATTTGTTTGCATTTTAAAAAAAAAATCATGTCATACCAATTCTTTTACAAATATACTTTTTGTTACACTTGAAAATCGCTATAGAAACTATCAATTAGAAACCAATATCCCTCTTGTTGAATTCGAGAAAAAAAAAACCTTTCACATAATCTAATGATTCAAAACTAATATTTTTCAACGAAAAAAATATTATACCCTTGCAATGTTGGCTTGACTGCTGCTAAATGAAGAGGCTGTTTCAGTTTATACATTTCAATTCCTAGAAGGTGCTAAATTAAAATTAATGATGGCAATTGTATAGCCAAAGTTTTGTTATTTGTTTGATGTCCATTTATACAAATTGACTCTTCAAACAAACATTCTTCAAAAAGGAAAAAAATAACTTTTTTGAATATTGACTGGTTTTTGTGTTGTTTCTTTCTCCAGCGTGTAGGTTTACTTAATTATATATGTAAGTAAACTTTTATTAGATTTTTAAACTCTTTTTGTTATCTGGATAAACATAGACGGGTACCCTATATATTATATCTATTTTAAAAGAAATTCGCTTTATTCAAATCTAGCTATAGAGTTTTAAAGAATTATAATTATAGGGTTTTAAAAGTGAAAGGATTCTATAGTTATATAGAGTAGTTTTTTTTTCTTGTTTGCCAGAGGCGACATAGTATTTAAATAATTAGAAAAGATAAAAAAAGTTCCTAACATTATTACATATGATCATTAACCGAATTAAGTATAATAACATGACAACAAAAGATAAATATCTTTTTTATTTTAATTCAAATTTAAAAACTTTATCTATAAATTCAAAATTATCCTTTAATTCAAATTCATTATACACACACACACACACACACACTTGTATTTCTATTTGATTAACATAGTCAAATATAGAATAAAGTACCATATACTATTGGCATTTATTAGCTTGCCACTTGACTTAACCACAATGCCAATTATATATGATAATTTTATTCCTTTAATATATATATATATATATATATATATATATATATATATATATATATATATATATATATATATATATATATAGATAGATAGATAGATAGATAGATAGATAGATAGATAGATAGATAGATTTTAAAACTTCATTTTAAAGAAAGATAGATTTCAAGTTTAACTCAATCCATACATATACTTGTCAAGTGGGCCACACTTCTAATTAAGCCCAGAACAAACCAGCCAACTTAAGCCCATATATAGGGGTGAGGGGGTGAAAAATTTATAACTAGTAATTTTTACGCCTGGTCAATCAAATTTAGCCACATAATCAAAAGTCAACTATATTTAGCCACTAAATTAGCACAGGAATAATTTATTGACTAAAATACCCCAACTCTATTTATAGAATTTATACGACATGACCTCATACTTTGTTTCAGCAGAATCTTGCGGTGTCAATCTACAGATTGAAGTAAGCTCTCACAATTATTCTTCTGATTCTTCGAATTTTCTATTTTGATCTTCTTATTCTTCTCAATGCGTTAATCTACGATTCTTCTCGTTTGCAATTCAGATCGTAACTAATAATATCTGCATTGTTATGTATTATTATAAATTTTATATGAAAAATGTTTATTCTACGCTTAATTGTATAATATATAAATATAATTTAATTTCAAGTACTTTATGCTATCACTAAAGACCGAAAATGTCTAGTTCATCAAAAATAAAACACAGTTAAAGTGATGGAAGATGAATTAATTGCAGAATAAAACATCCAGTATAATGTACTGGACCTTTCTCAATAGATATATTAAACTTACAAACTTCCAAAATATTATACGGAGAGTATGTATGATTCAAACATCAAGAATATATATCTAAATGTTTAAGATTCACCTACTATCCTGTAACGTCCCGGTCGGTTATTTTGAGTATTATAACCATGTTCCCCCATTTACTGCTCGATTTATGCCTTACAGTTGTTTTATGACTTACGAGGTTAGTTGGTTCAGGTCCGGAAGGATTTCGGAATGAAATGAGACACTTAGTCTCATAATTTAAAACTTAAGTTAAAAAAGTTGATCGGATGTTGACTTATATGTAAACGACCTTGGATTTGAATTTTGATGATTCTAATAGCTCCGTATGGTGATTTTGGACTTAGGAGCGTGTCCGAAAAATTATTTGGAAGTCCGTAGTGAAATAAGGCTTGAAATGGCGAAAGTTAAATTTTTAAAAAATTTGACCAGGGGTTGACTTTTTGATATCGGGTTCGGAATCCGATTATGGAAATTTGAATAGGTCTGTTATGTCATTTATGACTTGTATGCAAAATTTATGGTCAATTGGATTTGATTTGATATGTTTTGGTATCGAATGTAGAAGTTGGAATTCCGTAGTTTCATTAAGCTTGAGTTGGGGTAAGATTCGTGATTTTAGCATTGTTTGACGTGAATTGAGGCTTCAACTAAGTTCGTATGATGTTTTAGTATTTGTTTGTGTATTTGGTTGACGTCCCGGAGGCCTCAAGTGAGTTTCGGATGGTTAACGGATAAATAATTTGGACTTGGGAAAATCTGAAAACTTTGCTTCTGGTGTAACCGCACCTGCGAAGCTTTGACCGCAGGTGCGCAAGGACCATCGCAGAAGCGGCCAGGAGTGAAGGGCAGGGGATGTTGCGCGGGTGCGAAGATTTTTTCCGCACCTGCGAGGTTGCAGATGCGGCTGATTGACCGCAGAAGCGGAATGGGCAGTTTGGACTCGCCGCAAAAGTGGACAACTTCTTCGCAGAAGCATGTCCGCAGAAGCAGACCAGTCATCCCCATAAGCGAAAGGGGGCGCAGAAGCGGATGCCAAAACCGCATAAGCAGTTAAAATACCACTGATGCGGAGCCCCTGGACAATATACATTTCGAAGGGGTTTCGAGTTTTGCCATTTTTGGACTTTCAAGCACGGATTTTGGGGTGATTTTCTGAGAGAAATCACGGAAAATCTTGAGGTAAGTCACTTGTGATCATTTCTACTCCATAATATGTAATTATCATCGAATAATCAGGCTAGATTATATGTTTTGAGATGGAAATTTGGGAAAAATGAGAAAGAGTTCTTGGACTAGAATTTTGAGGTTTTGAATGGGATTTTGTTATCGGATTTAAGTAAATTTGGTATGGTTAGAGTCGTGAGTGAATGAGCTTTCGGGTTTTGTGACTTTTGTCGGATTTCGAGACATGGGCCTGGGAGCCGGGTTTGAGCCAATTTCGAATTTTTGGCTATAATTTCATATTTTCTTGTAAAATTGATTCCTTTAGCCTATATTGATTGTACTGTACTGCTTGTGGCTAGATTCGGGATGTTTGGAGATCAATTCATGAGGTAAGGACATAGCGGAGTAAGAAATTACGCGGTTTTGAGGTAAGTAACATTTCTAAACTTGGTTTTGAGGGTATAATTCCCTGAATTACATGTTGTACTAATTGTTTGAAGATGACGCACATGCTAGGTGACGGGTGTGTGGGCATGCATCATGGAAATTTTGACTTAAATTGATTCCGTGGAGTTGCATAATTAAATAAATGTCATTATCCTCATATCCTCCACGTGTTAGAGAAATTGAGTTGAGACTCATGTTAAAGATCATGTTTAGGCTAGACGCCGATATATTTTGGGACCCACATGGGTCGTATTGTTGTTGAATTAATTGTTTAAATTTATAATTTTGCACTCAATCACATCTATCACTTGCATATGATATCTCAGTGTTTGTTGTCATTCATTGATACTTCATATCATCATGTCGAGTTGATTTTTCATGTCATTAAGAGCCCGAGAGACTGGAGATTCTAAGTGATAGTTATGTTTATTTATTTATGCATGGATTTGGCTATTATAGCGCTTAGGCTGAAGGAACCCATCCGGAGTCTGCATCCTCACAGTGAGCGTAGTATATATATATATTTGGGATGGATCTACCCTGGGCATGGATCTTGCCATAGATATATATTGAGGGATGGATCTACCCCGGGCATGGATCTTGCTAGAAGCATTTATATTGAGGGATGGATTTTCCCTGGACATGGATCTTGTCCGAATCATTGATATTGGGGGATGGATCTTCCCCTGGGCTGGATTGGCCTTATATAGTACTGAGTGACTAACTGTCAGTTGATGGATATACATATATATTTGGGATGGATTTTCCTTGGGCTGGATTGGTCATATACAGTACTGAGTGATTGAGTATTTTAGATTGTGAGTACACAGAGTTTTCTCTGAGGTTCATCACATACAGTATGTACATTGGCATGTAGATACAGAGATGTCATATTCCTCGTATTGTTCAGAATTGATCTGTTTTATTTGTACTGAAAGCTACTGTTGAACTTGAAAGCATGCCTACATTTCTGTATTGTTATTATTTATACTGGACTATACCTGCGGAGCTCGTCACTACTTTCAGCCCAGAAGTTAGTCTCGTTACTTATTGAGTTGGTTGTACTCATACTATACTCTGCACCTCATGTGCAGATCCAGGTGCTTTCGGATACGGCGACCGTTAGATCTAAGAGTGCTATCAGTTGGAGACTATCAAGGTAGCTTCCTGGAGTCCGCTGACCTTGACTCTCTTTCTTTCAGTTATTGTACTGTTTTATACTTTCAGACAGTATTTTGTCAGTCAAACTTTATATTCATATTAGATGCTCATGTACTCAGTGACACCGGGTTTGGGAGTGTTTATATCTATATTTGTGAGTTTTCTTCCGCTGAATTTAAATATTATGTTTTCAAACTTCAAAGATATGGTGGTTTATTAAAATTGTCGGCTTGCCTAGTATTGAGATAGGCTCCATCACGACAGGTGAGATTTTGGGTCATGACAAGTTGGTATCAGAGCCTAGGTTACATAGGTCTCACGAGTCATGAGCAGGTTTAGTACAGTCTAGCGGATCGGTACGGAGACGTCTGTACTTATCTTCGAGAGGTTGCCGAACCCTTACGAAAACTTTGACCTTCTTGCATTCTGTCGTGCGAATTTGTTGATTCCGGAAACTAAATTTCTATTAGTCTATTCTCTCATAGATGGTGAGGAAACGTACTACTGGATCGGACGGTCAGTCACCAGTGCCACCAGTTAGGGCCGCGAGAGGCCGGGGCCGTGGTAGAGGCCGGGGCCGAGGTAGAGGTCGAGGTGTCACTCGTACAACAGTTAGAGCAGCACTTGTAGCACCACCAGTTGCTCCAAGTTTAGGATCAAGTCCAGATATAATTGAGTCGGCGGGACCAACTCAGGCACCAGTTGTGCCTATTGTGATTCCAGGCATTCAGGAGGCTCTAGCACAGATATTGACTGTTTGAACTGGCCTTGCTCAGGTGGTTTCAACTCAGGCTGCACTAACCATTTCTCAGGACGGGGGAGGTACTCATACCCCTGTTGCCCGTACTCCAGAGCAGGTAGTGCAGGGACTTCAGATACCGGGGGCACTACCAGCCCAGTCGGTTGCAGCTGCTCAGGCCCTAGTAGTCCCCGTTATGGAAGATGATGAGCAGAGGAGACTTGAGAGATTTGGGAGGCTTTGACCTCCATCATTTAGCGGTGCTGAGGCAGAGGATGCTCAGGGTTTTTTGGATAAGTGCCAGCGGATGCTTCGGACTGCGGGTATTCTGGAGACCAATGGGGTCCCGTTCACTACTTTTCAATTTTCTGGGGCTACCTTCAGATGGTGGGAGGCTTATGAGAGGCGCAGGTCAGTCGGTGCAGTACCCCTTACATGGTAAGAGTTCTCTATTCTCTTTTTGGAGAAGTTCATGCCGCAGTCTCGTAGGGAGGAGCTACGCAAAAAGTTTGAGCAGCTTCGGTAGGATGGCATGTCTGTGACCCAGTACGAGATGTTGTTTTCTGAGTTGGCTCGTCACGCAGTTTAGTTGGTTCGCACTGATAGGGAAAGGATTAGGAGGTTCATTGATGACCTCACATATCAGCTGCAGTTACTTATGACTAGGGAGAGGGTATCTGGTGCTACATTTGAAGAGGTGGTTGACATTGCTCGGCAGATAGAGGCGGTTCATAGCCAGGAGCGTATTGAAAGGGAGGCCAAGAGGCCTCAAGGTTTGGGCGGTTCTGGTAGGGTACCTTCTGGAGGGCAGCCCTACCACAGCAGGGGTCGTCCTTACAGACACGCTCATGCGTGTCGTCCAGTTCACCGTGGTGCATCATCCAGCTATGGTTCATACAGTTCTCATCAGGGCCAGTCATCTCTTAATGCACTTCCAGCCCAGAGTATGCCATGTGCTCCTTCCGTTCAAGGATCATCTGTACCAGGTTCTTCTGGTAGTTATTCTGGTTCTCGAGGTCCGCCTCAGAACTTACCAGCCTTTTCAGAGAGGGGTTGCTTTGAGTATGAAGTCTTGGGCCACATAAAGAGATATTGTCCCTGCCTTACGTGAGGTCCAGTTCAGCAGAGGAGTCATATTATGACTTCTGCACCAGTTGCTCCACCACCTGCCCTACCAACTCGGGGTGGGGCTCAGTCAGCTAGGGGTCGCCTAAGAGGGGGAGGCCGATCAGGTGGCGGTCAGGCCCGATTCTATGTTTTTCCTGCCAGGCTAAATGCTGTTGCTTCAGATGTAGTGATCACAAGTATTGTTTCAGTGTGCCACAGAGAGGCTTCTATATTATTTGACCCTAGTTCCACTTATTCATATGTATCATCATATTTTGCTCATTATCTGGATATGCCCCGTGAGTCCTTAGTTTCACCTGTTCGTGTATCTACGTCGGTGGGGGATATTATTACTATGGACCGTATGTATCGGTCATGTGTGGTGATTATTGGGGGACTAGAGACTAGAGTTTATCTCTTATTGCTTAGTATGGTTGATTTCGATGTAATCCTGGGTATGGATTGGTTGTCCCTATGTCATGCTATTCTGAACTGTCACGCAAAAACCGTGACATTGGCAATGCCGTGGTTGCCAAAAGTTGAATGGAGAGGTTCTCGAGAGTATGTTCCCAATAGGGTAATTTCTTATTTGAAGGTCCAACGTATGGTGGGGAAGGGGTGTTTATCCTATTTGGCCTTTGTGAGAAATGTTGATGCAGATACCCCTACTGTTGATTCAGTACTGGTAGTACGAGACTTTTCGGATGTATTTCCTGCAGACCTACCGGGTATGCCACCCGACAGGGATATTGATTTCGGTATTGACTTGGTATCGGGCACACAACCCATTTTTATTCTCCCATATCATATGGCACTAGCTAAATTGAAAGAATTGAAAGGGCAACTTCAAGAACTTGTTGATAAGGGGTTTATTAGGCCTAGTGTGTCACCTTGGGGTGTACCGGTTCTGTTTGTGAAAAAGAAAGATGGAACTATGCAGATGTGCATCGATTACAGGCAACTGAACAAAGTTACAATCAAGAACAAATATCCTTTACCGCGTATTGATGACTTATTTGACCAGCTTCAGGGAGCGAGGGTATTCTCCAAAATTGATTTGAGATCCGGATATCATCAGTTAAAAATTCGGGATTCGGATATTCTAAAAATGACATTCAGGACTCGTTATGGCCACTATGAATTCCTCGTGATGTCTTTTGGGTTGACCAACGCCCCAGCAGCATTTATGCACTTGATGAATAGTGTATTTCACCCATATCTTGATTTATTTGTCGTAGCATTTATTGATGATATCCTGGTGTACTCACATAGCCAGGAGGAGCATGCACAACACTTAGGTATTGTATTACAAAGGCCGAGAGAGGAGAGGCTTTATGCCAAATTCTCTAAGTCTGAGTTCTGTCTTAGTTCAGTGGCATTCTTGGGACATATAGTGTCCAGTGAAGGAATTAAGGTGGATCCGAAGAAAATAAAGGCAGTGCAGAGTTAGCCCAGGACATCTTCAGCTACTGAGATTTGGAGTTTTCTTAGCTTGGCCAGTTATTATCGTCGCTTTATGGAGGGTTTCTCGTCCATTGTATCGCCTATGACTAAATTGACCCAAAAAGGCGCTCCGTTCAGGTAGTCGGATTAGTTTGAAGAGAGCTTTCAAAAGCTCAAGACAGCTTTAACTACATCCCTAGTATTGGTGTTGCCTACAGGTTCAGGCTCTTATACTGTGTATTGTGTTGCGTCACATATTGGTCTCGGCGCAGTGCTGATGCAAGATAGTAGGGTGATTACCTATGCGTCCAGACAGTTAAAGGTACATGAGAAGAATTATCTGGTCTAAGACCTTGAGTTAGCAGCTATTGTTCATGCATTAAAAATTTGGCAACATTATTTGTACGGTGTCCATTGTGAGGTTTATACTGATCATCGGAGTCTACAACATTTGTTTAAATAAAAGGATCTTAATTTGCGACAATGAAGGTGGTTGGAGTTGCTTAAGGATTATGATATCACCATTCTCTATCATCCCGGAAAGGCCAATGTGGTGGTTGATGCCTTGAGTCATAAAGCCGAGAGTTTGGGCAGCTTAGCATACTTACCGGTAGCAGAAAGGCCTTTAGCCTTGGATGTTCAGGCCTTGGCCAACCAATTTGTTAGATTGGATGTTTCCGAGCCGAACTGAGTTTTGGCTTGTGTGGTTTCTCAGTCTTCTATTTATGATTGTATCAGAGAACGTCAGTATAATAACCCTCATCTGCTTGTCCTTAAGGACACGGTTCAGCACAGTGATTCCAAGGAAGTCACTATTGGGGATGACGGTGTATTACGGATGCAGGGCAGGCTATGTGTGCCTAATGTAGATGGTTTGCGTGAGTTGATTCTCCAAGAAGCTCACAGCTCGTGGTACTCCATTCATTCAGGTGCCGCGAAGATGTATCGCGATTTGAGGCAGCACTATTGGTGAAGGCGAATGAAGAAAGATATAGTTGGGTTTGTAGCTCAGTGTTTAAATTATCAACAGGTGAACTACGAGCATCAGAGATCGGGCGGATTTCTTCAGAGACTTGAAATTCCGGAGTGGAAGTGGGAGCGTATTACCATGGACTTCATAGTTGGGCTCCCACGGACTTTGAGGAAATTTGATGTTGTTTGGGTGATTGTAGATCGGTTGACCAAGTCCGCGCATTTTATTCCAGTTGGTACTACTTATTCTTCGGAGTGGTTGGCTGAGATTTACATCCGCGAGATTGTTTGCCTATATGGTGTGCCAGTGTCTATCATTTTAGATCGGGGCACGCAGTTAACATCACAGTTTTGGAGAGCAGTGCAGCGAGAATTGTGCACACAGGTTCAGTTAAGTACATCATTTCACCCTCAGACGGATGGACAATCCGATCGCACTATTCAGATATTTGAGAATATGTTACGCGCTTGTGTCATTGATTTTAGGGGTTCTTGGGAACAGTTTTTGCCACTCGCGGAGTTTGCTTACAATAACAGCTACCAGTCGAGCATTCAAATGGCTCCATATGAAGCTTTATATGGGAGATGGTGTCGGTCTCCGATGGGTTGGTTTGAGCCGGGTGAGGCTAGGCCATTGGGTACTGACTTGGTTCAGGATGCTTTGGAGAAGGTTAAATTGATTTAGGAGCGGCTTCGCACGGCACAGTCTAGATAGAAGAGTTATGCCGACAGGAAGGTCCGTAATGTTTCTTACATGGTTGGGGAGAAGGTTCTGCTCAAGATTTCACCCATGAAAGGTGTGTTGAGGTTCGGGAAGAAGGGCAAGTTGAGCCCTCGGTATATTGGGCCTTTTGAGGTACTTAAGAAGATTGGAGATGTGGCTTATGAACTTGCTTTGCCACCTAGTCTATCAGGTGTTCATCCAGTGTTCCATGTATCCATGCTCCGAAAGTATGTTGGGATCCGTCTCATATTTTGGATTTCAGTACAGTGCAGTTGGACGGTAATTTGACTTATGATGTGGAGCCAGTGGCTATTTTAGACCGGCAGGTTCGAAAGCTAAGGTCAAAGAACATAGCATCAGTGAAGGTACAGTAGAGAAGCTAGCCAGTCGGAGAAGCTACTTGGGAGACTGAGCAGGAGATGCGGAGCAAATATCCACACCTATTTGAGACTCTAGGTATGATTCTAAACCCGTTCGAAGATGAACGTTTGTTTAAGAGGGGGAGAATATAACGATCCGGCCGGTCATTTTGAGTATTATAACCCCGATCTCCCATTTACATACATGGTTGGGGAGAAGGTTCTGCTCAAGATTTCACCCATGAAAGGTGTGTTGAGGTTCGGTAAGAAGGGCAAGTTGAGCCCTCGGTATATTGGGCTTTTTGAGGTACTTAAGAAGATTGGAGATGTGGCTTATGAACTTGCTTTGCCACCTAGTCTATCAGGTGTTCATCCAGTGTTCCATGTATCCATGCTCCGAAAGTATGTTGGGATCCATCTCATATTTTGGATTTCAGTACAGTGCAGCTGGACGGTAATTTGACTTATGATGTGGAGCCAGTGGCTATTTTAGACCGGCAGGTTCGAAAGCTGAGGTCAAAGAACATAGCATCAGTGAAGGTACAGTGGAGAGGCCAGCCAGTCAG
This sequence comes from Nicotiana tabacum, assembly GCF_000715075.1. Classification (NCBI taxonomy): domain Eukaryota; kingdom Viridiplantae; phylum Streptophyta; class Magnoliopsida; order Solanales; family Solanaceae; genus Nicotiana; species Nicotiana tabacum. The sequence goes on along the minus strand of NC_134083.1, from coordinate 68,306,192 downwards.
AGAAGCTACTTGGGAGACTGAGCAGGAGATGCGGAACAAATATCCACACCTATTTGAGACTCTAGGTATGATTCTAAACCCGTTCGAGGATGAACGTTTGTTTAAGAGAGGGAGAATATAACGACCCGGCCGGTCGTTTTGAGTATTATAACCCCATTCCCCCATTTACTGCTCAATTTATGCCTTACAGTTGTTTTATGACTTACGGGGTTAGTTGGTCGGGTCCGGAAGGATTTCGGAGTGAAATGAGACACTTACTCTCATAATTTAAACTTAAGCTGAAAAAGTTGACCAGATATTGACTTATGCGTAAATGACCTCTGATTTGAATTCTGATGATTCCAATAGCTCCGTATGGTGATTTGGACTTAGGAGCGTGTCCGAAAAATTATTTGGAGGTCCGTAGTGGAATTAGGCTTGAAATGGCGAAAGTTGAATTTTTGGGAAATTTGACCGGGGGGTTGACTTTTTGATATCGGGGTCGGAATCTGATTCTAGAAATTTGAATAGGTCCGTTATGTCATTTATGAATTGTATGCAAAATTTGAGATCAATCGAACTTGAATTGATAGGTTTCGGCATCGAATGTAAAAGTTGGAATTCCTTAGTTTCATTAAACTTGAATTGGGGTAAGATTCGTGATTTTAGCATTGTTTGACATGAGTTGAGGCTTCGACTAAGTTCGTATGATATTTTAGGACTTGTTTGTGTATTTGGTTGAGGTCCCGGGGGCCTCGGGTGAGTTTCATATGGTTAACGGATCGGAAATTTGGACTTGGGAAAATCTGGAAATTTTGCTTCTGGTGTAACCACACCTGTGAAGCTTTGACCGCAGGTGCGACACCATAGGTACGCAAGGACCATCGCAGAAGCGGCCAGGAGTGAAGGGCAGGGGAGGTTGCGGTAGGTGCAAAGATTTTTGCCGCACCTGTGAGGTTGCAAATGCGGCTGATTGACCGCAGAAGCGGAAGGGGCAGTTTGGACTCGCAGCAGAAGCAGGCAGCTTCTTAGCAGAAGCGTGTCCGCAGAAGCGGACCAGTCATCCCCAGAAGCGAAAAGGGGCGCAGAAGCGGATTCTGAAACCGCAGAAGCGGTTGCGCAGAAGCGGTTAAAATACCGCAGATGCGGAACCCCTGGACAATATACATTTCAAAGGGGTTCCGAGTTTTGCCATTTTTTGACTTTGAAGTACGGTTTTTGGGGCGATATTTAGAGAGAAATCACGGGAAATCTTGAGGTAAGTCACTTGTGATCATTTCTACTCCATAATATTGAATTATCATCGAATAATCCGGCTAGATTACATGTTTTGAGATGGAAATTTGGGGAAAATGAGAAAGAGTTCTTGGACTAGAATTTTGAGGTTTTGAATGGGATTTTGATATCAGATTTGAGTAAATTTGGTATGGTTAGACTCGTGAGTGAATGGGCTTTCGGGTTTTGTGACTTTTGTCGGATTTCGAGACGTGGGCCTGGGGGGACGGGTTTGAGCCGATTTCGGATTTTTGGCTATAATTTCATATTTTCTTGTGAAATTGATTCCTTTAGCCTATATTGATTGTACTGTACTGCTTGTGGCTAGATTCAGGATGTTTGGAGACCAATTCATGAGGTAAGGGCATAGCGGAGTAAGAAATTACGCGGTTTTCAGGTAAGTAATATTTCTAAACTTGGTTTTGAGGGTATAATTCCCTGAATTACATGTTGTACGAATTGTTTGGAGATGACGCACATGCTAGGTGATGGGTGTGTGGGCATGCATCATAGAAATTTTGACTTAAATTGATTTTTCGAGTTGCATAATTAAATAAATGTCATTATCCTCATATCCTCCACGTGTTAGAGAAATTGAGTTGAGATTCATGTTAAAGATCATGTTTAGGCTAGACGCCAATATATTTTGGGACCCACATGGGTCGTATTGTTGTTGAATTAATTGTTAAAATTTATAATTTTGTACTCAGTCACATCTATCACTTGCATATCATATCTCAGTCTCTGTTGTCATTCATTGATACTTTATATCATCACGTCGAGTTGATTTTTCATGTCATTAAGAGCCTGAGAGACTGGAGATTCTAAATGATAGTTATGTTTATTTATTTATGCCTGGATTTGGCTATTATAGCGCTTAGGCTGAAGGAACCCCTCCGGAGTCTGCACCCCCTGTGTGTGTGTGTGTATATATATATATATATATATATATATATATATATATATATATATATATATATATATATATATATATATATATATATATATATATATATATTTGGGATGGATCTACCCTGGGCATGGATCTTTCCATAGATATATATTGTGGGATGGATCTTCCTTGGGCATAGATCTTGCCCGAAGCATTTATATTGAGGGATGGATTTTTTCTGGATATGGATCTTGTCCGAATCATTGATATTCAAGGATGGATCTTCCCCTATGCTGGATTGGTCTTATACAACACTAGGTGACTGACTGTCAGTTGATGGATATGCATATATATTTGGGATGGATTTTCCCTGGGCTGGATTAGCCGTATACAGTACTAAGTGATTGAGTATTTTAGATTGTGAGTACATAGAGTTTTCACTATGGTGCATCACATACAGTATGTACATTGTCATGTAGATACAGAGATGTCATATTCCTCGTATTGTTTTGGATTGATCTGTTTTATTTGTACTGAAAGCAACTGTAGAACTTGAAAGCATGCCTATTTCATTGTATTATTCTTTTAAATACAGATGGATACAGTTATGTCACGACCCAAAATCCCACCACAGGCGTCGTGATGGCACCTAGTCTCTAAGACTAGGTAAGCCGATTTCTATTACATTTTGAAGCCATTTTTTTATATAAGTAACCAAAACTAACAGTGGAATAAATATGAATATACAACCTCCCACTACTGGTAGTACTAAGTCACGAACTCTAACTGAATACATGGAATGATCACGAGGACCGAATATACAATACCGTTTGATTAAAAATTAACAGTACGATGAAATGAAAAGACTCCAAGGGATTACGACGACCAAGCAGTTCTACTTTGAATCCTTACGGTCCTGCTTTAACTCTGCTCAAGTCCGATATCTCCAATACCTGGCTCTGCACAAAAATGTGTAGAAGTGTAGTATGAGCACACCACGGTCGGTACCCAGTAAGTATCAAGACTAACCTCAGTGGAGTAGAGATGAGGTATAGTCAAGACACTCACTAGTCCAATAGCCTGTGCAATATAATATACAAGATAGTAGGAAACAGATAACAATAAGGACATCATAAAACAACCAGTGATATGCACAACAAGACAACAAAAGACCATTTAAAATCGCTCAACAAATAATAAATACAAGTACACCCAATTAAATCAAATTCTTCAAATAAATGTCCTTCACAAATAATTCTACCAAATAACTCTCCTTCAAATATAATTTTCCTCAAATAAATATCTTTCAAATATAATTCCTTCATATAATACTTTCTAAATAAAAATCCTTCCAAATAAATATTTAGAATATAATTCTTCAATTAAAAAGTCACCATGTGACACCTCATTTCATAATCATAAAAATACGGGTCTCGGCCCATTTTCATATCTCCACGGCACTTCGTGCCCATAATTAAATCATCATATTTTTCCGGCACCTCGTGCCCTCATTTCATATCATAACTGCACGGACAATTCACATGCCAATATCCTCAATGTATATAAGATCCACATGATCAATTTATTTTTACTAAAGTGAGTTTAGAATTTTTAAATCAAGTAAGAAATCATCAAAGAAATGAGTTTATTTTTGAACTCGTTTGGGTGAAGAAAATGACATTTCAATTTAAAATGAAGCATCCGATGACTACTAATTTGGATGTAAAATCTATTAAATTAAAACATAATAGCAATTTCTTTTATTCGAAAAAACTCAATTTTCGAAAATCAGTAAAAACCATAAACACAAATCTGCAGAGTCTTGTACAAAGAGCCAAAGCCAACACAATACAACAGGGAATACCAAAATACATAATAAAATCAAATAATACATTATGGAAGAACACAAGAATTTACATATCACGGAAAAATAAAATAACCAAAGGCAAGTGCATCCATAGAAAAATATCAACAAAATGGCACTCCTGAGGTACCACCTCGTAGTTCCAAAAGTAAATATGCAAGATAGGGGGATCTCCCGGAATACCGTTCCGTAGTCCCAAAGTAAATATGCAGGGCAGGGGGATCTCCCGGAATACCGTTCCATAGTCCTAAAGTAAATATGCAGGGTAGGGGGATCTCTCGAAATACCATTTCGTAGTCCCAAAGTAAATATGCAGGGCAGGGGGATCTCCCGAAATACAGTTCCGTAGTCCCAAAGTAAATATGTAGGGCAGGGGAATCTCCCGGAATACCGTTCCGTAGTCCCAAAGTAAATATGCAGGGAAGGGGAATCTCCCGGAATACCGTTCCGTAGTCCCAAAGTAAATTTGCAGGGCAGGGGGAACTCTCGGAATACCGTTCCGTAGTCCCAAAGTAAATATGCAGGGCAGGGGGATCTCCCGGAATTTTGTTCCGTAGTCCCAAAGTAAATATGATTTCAACAACTGCACATCAAGTGCTCACATATCACAAATGGTTTATCAAGTGTTCAAATATTACAACATATCACAAATTGCACATCGAGTGCTCAAATATTTCAACTTGCCACAGAAATCAACAATACATAATTTTCCATAATAAGGGGTCCATGGATCGACCATAATGTACACAAAATATTAACAAAAATATCCGGAAGTGAACAACTCAACAAAATAATATTTCACATAAATTCAAGGTGGCAATCACACCAAATCATCATATAAAAACAATTTCAATAAACAATGGCCTAGGCATGACAAATAGAGGATTTAATAAATGTCAATAGTTTCCAATTTAATTCCTAAGGGCGTCTAAGGATTTTAATCAATGAAATTTGCACTTATAAACCAAGTACGTACTCGTCAACTCGCGTACATGGTTTTCAATTATACAGTTTGCATATAATACACAATGCCTATGGGGTATTTCCTCCACTCGAGGTTAAGCAAGACACTTAACTTTTTGAAGTTATGCCGATATTCCAAAATTGCCTTCTTGCTTGAATTGACCTCCAGACCGCTCAAATCTATCCAAATTAATTGTATAACTTCATTAAAATTCATCGCAAATAAGTCCGGATAATAATACGTAATAATACGTCGACTTCAAAATTTATTGCAAAAAGTCAACAAAAGTCAACGCGAGACTCGTCCCTCGGAACCCGACATAATTTTCATTAAATCAGAACACCCATTCCGATACGAGTTCAACCATACCAATTTTATCGAATTCCAATAACAAATCGACCTCCAAATCTTAAATTTGTGGTTTATGAAGTTTCTACAATTTTTCCAAATTACCATCTCAAAGTACTAATTAAATGATGAAATCAGTGATATATTCATGTATAATAACCAAATCCGAGTTAGAATCACTTATCCCGATGAATTTCTTGAAAAGCCCACAAAAAATCGCCCCAAACCGAGCTCCCTAGGTCCAAAATGTGAAATAATATCCTAAACCTCGGATATATAGTACATCCTATGAACTCCAATTTCGCGGTCAGCGAAATTCCGAGCACGACGGCGCCCCAGGTCCCGCGGTCGCGAAAAAATGGTGCGGCCGCGAAATTCTTGGGGCTGCACTGCAAGGCTTTAGTATTTTGGCCATAACCTTTTCTATAGATGACTAAATTATGGCTTCTTTACCTTTCTGGAAACTAGACACAAAGGGCTACAACTTTCGTTTTTGAATCATTTCAAAATTTCTTGTAGATCAAAGGATATAGGCTTTCGAAGTCGAACTAGCGGATCTGCAGAACTTCCTGGAGCGCGGCCGCTGACAGAATTGCGCGGTCCGCGAAATTTTGAGCGCGGTCGCAAAATTTTGCTGCTGTCCGTGCCCCTCCTTCGCCTCAGCGCCCCAAAATGCACGGTTCGCATCCCTCCTTCACCGCAGCGCCCAAAAATGCACGGTCCGCGCCCCCAAAAGTGCCAGAACAATATTTTTAGTGCTAAATGCCCGGACTTGCTCAAAACTCACCCCGAAACTCATCCGGAACCTCCCGGAAACAAACCATATATGAATTTCAATCATAAAACACGCCACGGACCTTCTCATGTACTCAAAACACTGAAAAGAGGTCGTCTTGACCTGATATTGACCATGGCCAAACTCCCAAATTTCTTAACTTTACAAATCTCTCAACTTCTATGTTTTGCGCCAAAACGTATCAAATCAATCCGGAATGACTTCAAATTTTGCACACAAGTCATAAATGACATAATGTAGGTATTCCAATTTTTAGAATTAGATTCCGGGCCCAATATAAAAAAGTCAGCTCCCCGGTCAACTCTTTTCTTTTAAGCTTCTTAAATAAGAATTGTTCTTTTAATTAAATTCCGAATCTTCCGAAAATCAAACTCGACCAGTCCCCCGGGTCATAATACTTATTACAAAGTTGCTCGAGACCTTAAGTCACTGAACAGGGTGTTAATTCTTAAAACGACAAGTCGGGTCGTTACATTCTCCACCTCTTGCACAAACGTTCGTCCTCGAACGTTCTAAGAATTATTTTGAGGTTACCAAATTGATGATTTTACTTTTACTCATATACTCACGGTTGATTCCACGCTACCGCATTTGAGATAAGCCCGACAACACCATATTATTTGAGATTATTTCTTTTATTCACACTTATAAGCCTTTAAGCCAATTCTTTATACTCCAATTAAATTTCAAATTCCCTACATCAAGACACGGGGTTAGTCTCAACTGGCTGTAGCAAATCGTGCCTACGCACACATCACCTTTCTTGATAGTGTTGAAGTACTTCAAAATTTTTCTGGGGTGTTACATTCTCCCCCGCTTAGGATCATTCGCCCTCAACCACATAATACCAATACTCTCTTACTTCCATAATGTCACAGTCAGTCCAACGAAACTTCTTTCCAAGTTCATACAATGCCAATCATAAAAATACCCCAATCATCCGCTAAGCTCGTATTCATCCTCTTAACACACAAGTCAACTTTCTCAACCAGATTCAGATTCAAATCTCCACCCATACACCCCGTCGGCAGAAAAGAAACTCTCTACTCACATCATAAGGAATACTCCTACGTAGATTACTCCGCAGGGGATAACCCACCTGCTTAGCCTCAATCTGGTATCTTGTTATACTCTTTCGCAGTCACAATTACTATGCAATCACTTAGTCTATCTGAGTCCAAACTCATTAACCAGACATGAGAGTTTGGTCTGTCCCAAAATTTAACAATGTGAAAGATCCTTCAAAACATTCATTACTCGAGACTGTTCGTCACATCAAATCGAAAATCAAGCACCCAATGGCCTTTTCCTTTACATTTCAAGGAAACACTTCTCGTTATATTCCAATCATCTTAACACATCCTGCGGTTACATCATACCCATCACACCGCCATTCCACCGCTCATCGAGTCACAAATTCCACTGTAGGGTCATTACCGGACATATAAGTCCAATTGTACGAGTTACAACTGAAGCTACCGAGCTTAAGCTGCAGTCTAAATCTGGCCTCAAGTCCTCCAGACTTGCCCATCACCAAAACATAAAATACTCATCTCGAACTTCATTCATGGAATCACAAGCGCGATGCATAGCTAATACCGAGAGCTCATGTGCGCATACGAATACGTGGAAGGAATTCAAAGAGTTTATGTCTCAATCTAAATCAATCTCGCACGATAAGAAAAGAAAGATGGGAAGTATATATCCTAAATGCCCTATAACCTCTCGAAGATAAGTATGGATGTCATCATACCGATCCGCAAGACTCAACTAGACACTTGCTCATGATTTGTAGAACCTATGAACCTAGAGCTCTGATACCACCTAGTCACGACCCAAAATCCAACTAGTCGTGATGGCACCTAACCCAATCCGCTAGGTAAGCCAACTTTTAATAATCCAATTCCAATAATAATTAAGTAATTTAAGTGAATAAAGATCTTAATCTTATACAATCCCCAAGAACTGGTAGTACAAATCATGAGCTTCTAAGAATAAAGTATACAAAGCGGAAATGAAATAAATACATAGTCTGTTTGAATAATACATAAACAGAGCTTTTATAAATCTAAGGCTACCCTGAACAAGAGGCAGCTACAATAGGAACACAGGTACATCTTCAAGTCCCGCAACCATCGAGCACAACAACAATAGCAGCCAACATCTGCACGCAATGTGCAGAAGTGTAGTATCAGTACAACCGACCCCATGTACTGAGTAAGTAACAAACCTAGCCGTAGGTTGAAAGTAGTGACGAGCTTCTACCAAGGGCGGGTCCATAACCAATAGTCCATAACAACATAAAGCAAATAATACCAGAAGTAACTCATGAGATAAAATGCTCATCCAAATCATGATTAAAAAAAATAATAGTCCTTCCTTTCAAATACATCAGTGAAAACCCAAATCGTTTGCCGAAGTTGCCAAAAATATGAATAGTTTGAAAACAATAATTTCTCCCAAAATCTTTTCAATAATAAATAAGATGTTTCATTTTCCTTCTGAATAACCCGTGTAAAACAAATGCATCACTATGCCCATCTGTAAAAATGTGTGAGAAATCATGAATGATGTGATGTTGTACATCATAAGAAAAATACATCTCTATGCCTGTATGTCATGTGTTCATGCCAATGCGATGCAACTCAGTGATAAAATCATAAACAGCCCTTCGGGCAGAACATCACTCATATACAACCCCTCAAGCAAACCTCACATTCACTCATACCTCTCGGGCATACCTCACAGTCACTCATGCCACTCGGGCATACCTCACAATCACTCATGCCACTCGGGCATCTCATGCCTCCCAGTCACTCAGTACTCGGCACTCGGCACTCAGACTCAGTAGGTACCTGTGCTCACTGGGGGTGTGTACAGACTCCGGAGGGGCTCCTACAACCCAAGCGCTATAATCTGCACGGACAACTCACGTGCTGCACGGATAACTCACATGCTATAATATCATATCAGAATCCGCACAGACAACTCACGTGCCATAATAAGCCAATAAGGCCTGCTGCAGGCGGGCAGCCCAGATCCATATAATAGTAATAATATATATAAAGCAAACATGGCCCGTTGCGGCGTACAGCCTGATCCCAAAATATCCTCACAATCAGGCCCTAAATGACATAACGAAGCTATTCAAGACTTCAAATAGTTGAAAGGAGTGTAAATGCTCAAAACGACCGGTCGGGGACTCCCTTTTAATATTATTGTACAAATTAAATTTCACAAAGGGAGAATTTAAACTCATATATTTTACCACAAGGACCTCGTCCTTACATAACCTCCACCGCTGCTTGCAACCCGGTTTAAATATTTCACATTATATAAAAATGCGAGGATCTCGTCCTCAACTTCGAATCACAAGTATGTTGCACATTGTGCCAACTGAAAATTTTAATTTCCTTTCTTTCTTCTTTTTAATAAATTTCGTAAATATTTTTCATAACACATAACGAACCCTCATACCGTTAGGGCATATAATTCATAAAAATTGGAATCAATTATTCCAAAACGCATTAAACCCACTGTAGTGAATAATAAACATTACTTTTGGACTTATAGTCCTCAATGGTGTATAAAATAAAATGGCAGACACGGACTGGCATCTTTAAATTTCCCAACAGGGATAAATATATAAGTGGGTCACAAACTTACGAAGCTCGCCCATAAGCGGGGCATAATAGGAGGACTCACCTCAATATTCAGATCCGAATCCAACTAACGGGAAATATTCTTTTTTATAACAAATCGGGATCGTACCTGTAACGACACCATCTGGTGTATCGGCCTTAGCCAAATCATAGCGATTATATCAATGGGTCGGGCCTCCACCTCTTAGGCGCCCACTACCCGCCTATCCTCCACCTCTAGCTGACTGAGCACGTGGAGTATTAACTGGAGTAAAACTTGTAGCTTAAGTGTTATGAAGAAATCCACACCTCCCAAGTCTGGGGCAATCTCTCATGATATTCCTAGTATCACCACACTCATAACAACCCCTCTGAGGTTGCGGCTACTCATACTGAGTTTGTGCCGGATAACTGGAATAACCACTGTAAGAATCTCGTGTCGGTGGTGCACTATAAACTGGAGCACCCCGAGTAATCTGATGTGCAGACTAAGCTGACCGACTGCTCGAGCCTCCGCTATAATGGGTCTTAGCTGAAGAGTAAAATCCACTGAACCCTCCAGATCTTCGAGACCTTTTGGCCTCCTTAGACTCCCTTTCCTTGCCTAAAACATCCTCAATCTTCCTTGCAATCTCCACTACTTGTTGAAATGGAGTATCATTTTGCAATTCTCAAGCCATGCATATTTTAATACCATAATCGAGCCCCTTAATGAATCTGCGGACCCATTCTCTGATTGTAGGAACTAAGATAGGTGCATGACGGGCTAACTCACTGAACCTGATAGCATATTCTGACACGGTCATAGTGCCCTGACGCAACCATTCAAACTCTGTGCGCCACGCATCTCGGAGAGTCTGGGGAACAAACGCTTTTAAGAACATTTCCGAAAATTCAGCCCAAGTTGGTGGTGTTGCATCGGCTGGTCTACCTTCTTCATAGATTTGCCACCACCGATACGTTGCGCCTGATAGTTGAAATGTAGTAAAGGCAACTCCGCTCACCTCCACAATACCTATGGTGCGGAGAATACGGTGACAATTTTCCAAAAATCCTTGGGCATCCTCTGTAGCTGTGCCACTGAAAGTAGGTGGATCATATTTCTTAAACCTTTCAAGTCTCTTTTGTTCCTCTTCTGATGCCTTTGGCCTGACCTCAGGCCGTACCGGAATAACAGGTTGTACCGGTGCTACACCCAGAACCTGACCAACATGAACCTACTGCTCTGGAGTTGTGGTAGGAGTCGGAGCTACTCCCCCAATCTGCGGAATATTTGGTGCAATAGAAATCAATCCCGCCTAGGTTAATGTACCAAACATACTCAGGAACTGTGCCAAAGTCTCCTGAAGTCCGGGGGTAACAACAGGTGCTTCTGGTACCTGTCTCCCAACTGGAGCTACTAGTGGCTCCTCAACTATTGTTCTGACAGGTCCTCTAGTCGCAGCACGTGCCCTTCCTCAACCTCTACCTCGGCCCCGGCCTCTTGCAGCCCTAGCAGTATGTGCGGATGCCTGCTCAGCTAACCCAGTAGCACGTGTCCTCACCATATGTGAGAGAATGGAGATACAAAGGTTCAAATTTCAAATTCAACGAATTTCGCACGACAGGAATGAAAGAAATGGAAATTTCCTAACAGTTCTGTAGCCTTTCGAAGATAAGTACAGACATCTCCATACCGATCCGCAAGACCCTACTAGACTCATTCGTGACTCGTAGAACCTATGAACATAGAGCTCTGATACCAACTTGTCACGACCCAAAATTCCACCACAGGCGTCGTGATGGCACTAGTCTCTAAGATTAGGTAAGCCGATTTCTATTATATTTTGAAGCCATTTTTTATATATAAGTAACCAAAACTAATAGCGGAATAAATATGAATATACAACCTCCCAAGACTAGTAGTACTGAGTCATGAACTCTAACTGAATACAGGGAATGATCACGAGGACCGAATATACAATATTGTTTGATTAAAAATTAACAGTACAATAAAATGAAAAGACTCCAAGGGACTGCGACGACCAAGCAACTCTACCTTGAATCTTTACGGTCCCGCTTTAACTCTACTCAAGTACGATATCTCCAATAGCTGTCTCTGCACAAAAATGTGCAGAAGTGTAGTATAAGCACACCACGGTCGATACCCAGTAAGTATCAAGACTAACCTCAGTGGAGCAGAGACGAGGTACAGTCAAGACACTCACTAGTCTAATAGCCTGTGCAATATAATATACAAGATTGTAGGAAACAAATAACAATAAGGACATCATAAAATAACCAGTGATATGCACAACAAGACAACAAAACACCATTTAATATCGCTCAACAATTAATAAATACAAGTACACCCAATTAAATCGAATTCTTCAAATAAATGTCCTTCACATATAATTCTACCAAATAACTCTCCTTCAAATATAATTTTTCTCAAATAAATATCTTTCAAATATAATTCTTTCATATAATACTTTCTAAATAAAAATCCTTTCAAATAAATATTTTGAATATAATTCTTTAATTAAGAAGTCACCATGTGACACCTCATTTCATAATCATAAAAATACGGGTCTCAGCCCATTTTCATATCTCCACGGCACTTCGTGCCCATAATTAAATCATCATATTTTCCCGACACCTCGTGCCCTCATTTCATATCACAACTGCATGGACAATTCACATTCCAATATCCTCAATGTATATAAGATCCACATGATCAATTTATTTCCACTAAAGTGAGTTTAGAATTTTTAAATCCAGTAAGAAATCATCAAAGAAATGAGTTTATTTTTGAACTCGTTTGGGTGAAGAAAATTACATTTCAATATAAAATGAAGCATCCGATGACTACTAATTTGGATGTAAAATCTATTAAATTAAAACATAATAGCAATTTCTTTTTTTCAAAAAAACTCAATTCTCGAAAACCAGTAAAAACCATAAACACAAATCTGCAAAGTCTTGTACAAAGAGCCAAAGCCAACACAATACAACAGGGAATACCAAAATACATAATAAAATCAAATAATACATCACGTAAGAACACAAGAATTTACATATCACAGAAAAATAAAATAACCAAAGGCAAGTGCATCCATAGAAAAATATCAACAAAAGGGCACTCCGGAGGTACAGCCTCGTAGTCCTAAAAGTAAATATGCAAGATAGGGGGATCTCCCGGAATACCATTCCGTAGTCCCAAAGTAAATATGCAGGGCAGGGGGGATCTCCCGAAATACCGTTCCGTAGTCCCAAAGTAAATATGCAGGGCAGGGGGATCTCCCAGAATACCGTTCCATAGTCCCAAAGTAAATGTGCAAGGCAGGGAGATCTCCTGAAATACCGTTCCATAGTCCCAAAGTAAATATGCAGGGCAGGGAAATCTCCCAGAATACCGTTCCGTAGTCCCAAAGTAAATATGCAGGGAAGGGGAATCTCCCGGAATACCGTTCCGTAGTACCAAAGTAAATATGCAGGGCAGGGGGAACTCTCGGAATATAGTTCCGTAGTCCCAAAGTAAATATGCAGGGCAGGGGGATCTCCCGGAATATCGTTCTGTAGTCCCAAAGTAAATATGATTTCAACAACTGCACATCAAGTGCTCACATATCACAAATGGCTCATCAAGTGTTCAAATATTACAACATATCACAAATTGCACATCGAGTGCTCAAATATTTCAACTTGCCACAGAAATCAACAATACATCATTTTTCACAATAAGGGGTCCACGGCTCGACCATAATGTGCACAAAATCTTAACAAAAATACCCGGGAGTGAACAACTCAACAAAATAATATTTTACATAAATTCAAGGTGGCAATCACACCAAATCATCATATAAACACAATTTCAACAAACAAGGGCCAAGGCATGACAAATAAAGGATTTAATAAATGTCAATAGTTTCCAATTTAATTCCTAAGGGCGTCTAAGGATTTTAATCAACGAAATTTGCACATATAAACCAAGTACGTACTCGTCACCTCGCGTAAATGGCTTTCAATTACACAGTTTGCACATAATACACAATGCCTATGGGATATTTCCTCCACTCGAGGTTAAGCAAGACACTTACCTTTTTGAAGTTATGCCGATATTCCAAAATCGCCTTCTTGCTTGAATTGATATTCGGACCGCTCAAATCTATCCAAATTAATTGTGTAACTTCAATAAATTCATCAGAAACAATTCCGGATAATAATATGTCGACTTTAAAATTTATTGCAAAAAGTCAACAAAGTCAACGCGGGACTCGCCCCTGGGAACACGACATAATTTTCATGAAATCAGAACACCCATTCCGAGATGAGTTCAACCATACCAATTTTATCGAATTCCAATAACAAATCGACCTCCAAATCATAAATTTGTGGTTTATGAAGTTTCTATAATTTTTCCCAAATTTCCATCTCAAAGTACTAATTAAATGATGAAATCGGTGATATATTCATGTATAATAACCAAATCCGAGTTAGAATCATTTACCCCGGTAAATTTCTTGAAAAACCCACGAAACATCGCCACAAACCGAGATCCCTCGGTCCAAAATATGAAATAAAATCCTAAACCTCGGATATATAGAACATCCTCCGAACTCCAATTTCGCGGTCAGCGAAATTCCAAGCGCGGCCACGCCCCAGGTCCCGCGGTCGCGAAAAATTGTTGCGGCCGCGAAATTCTTGGGGCTGCACTGCCAGGCTTTAGTATTTTGGCCATAACCTTCTCTACAGATATCCAAATGATGAAGGGCTACACGAAGGGCTACAACTTTCGTTTTTGAATCATCTCAAAATTCCTTGTATATCAAAAGATATGGGCTTCCGAAGACGGACCAGCAGATCTGCAGAACTTCCTGGAGCGTGGCTGCGGATAGAATTGCGCGGTCCACAAAATTTTGAGTGCGTCCGCGAAATTTTGATCGCGGCCGCGAAATTCTGCTGATGTTCGCGCCCCTCCTTCGCCTCAGCACCCCAAAATGCACGGTCCACGTCCCTCCTTCACCTCAGTGCCCAAAAATGCGCGGTTCGCGCCCCCGAAAGTACCAGAACAATATTTTTAGTGCCGAAATGCTCGGACTTGCTCAAAACTCACCCCGAAACTCATCCAGAACCACCCGAACACAAACATATATGAATTTCAATCATAAAACACGCCACGGACCTGCTCGCGCACTCAAAATACTGAAAAGAGGTTTTCTTGACCTGATATTGACCATGGCCAAACTCCCAAATTTCTTAACTTTACAAAGCTCTCAACTTCTATGTTTTGCGCTGAAACGTATCAAATAAATCCGGAATGACTTCAAATTTTGCATACAAGTCATAAATGACATAATGTAGGTATTCCAATTTTCATAATCGGATTCTGTCCCCAATATCAAAAAGTCAACTCCCCGGTCTACTCTTTTATTTTAAGCTTCTTAAATAAGAATTGTTCTTTTATTTAAATTCTTAATCTTCCGAAAATCAAACTTGACCATACCCGCGGGTCATAATACGTATTACGAAGTTGCTCGAGACCTTAAGTCACTGATCGGGGCATTAATTCTTAAAACGACAAGTCGGGTCGTTACACTGTACCTGCGGAGCTCGTCACTACTTTCAGCCCAGAGGTTAGTCTTGTTACTTATTGAGTTTGTTGTACTCATACTACACTCTGCACCTCGTGTGCATATCCAGATGCTTTCAAACACGGCGACCGTTAGATCTCAGAGTGCTATTAGTTGGAGACTATCAAGTTAGCTGCCTGGAGTCCGCTGACCTTGACTCTCTTTCTTTCAGTTATTGTACCGTTCTATATTTTTAGACAGTGTTTTGTCAGTCAGACTTTGTCATCATATTAGATGCTCATGTACTCAATAACACCAGGTTTTGAGAGTGTTTTGTGAGTTTTCTTTCGCTGAATTTAAATATTATGTTTTCAAACTTCAAAGATATGGTGGTTTATTGAGATTGTCGGCTTGCCTAATATTGAGATAGGCGTCATCACGACAGGTGAGATTTTGGATCGTGACATATCCTGAATAAAAAGCTGGAATTTTGTCGTTATATATGTCAAAACTACAGACTCTCCAGCATATAGTATTGGAGGTATCTTTGATTCAAACTAGAAAACATTATGCATAAAATGGTATAGAACACAACACCAGTATAAAAAGCTGTACTTTTCTTAATTAATATGTAAAACTCAGAAACTTCCAGCATATTATACTGGAAGTATCTATGATTCAAATCAGAAGAACACATTTATGTTTTTAAGGTTTCCCTAACGTCCTGAATAAAATGCTAAACTTTTATGATTATATATGTGAAAACTACAAACTCTGAAGCATATAGTACTAGAGGTATCTTTGATTGAAAATCAGAAAAAATACTACATAAAATGGTGTAGAACAAAACGTCAGTATAATATGCTGGACTTTTATTAATTAATATCTAAAACTCAAAAACTTCCAGCAGATTATACTGGAAGTATCTGTGATTCAAACCAGAAGAACACATCTATGTTTTTAAGGTTCCCCTAATGTCCTGAATAAAATGCTAAACTTTTATGATTACATATGTGAAAACTACAAACTTTGCAGCATATAGTACTGGAGGTATCTTTGATTCAAAATTAGAAAAAATACTGCATAAAATGGTGCAGAATAAAATACCAGTATAATATACTAGACTTTTCTTAATTAATATCTAAAACTCAAAAACTTCCATCAGATTATACTGGAAGTATCTGTGATTAAAACCATAAGAACATATCTAAGTTTTTAAGGTTCCCCTAATGTCCCGAATAAAATGTTAAACTTTTATGATTACATATGTGAAAACTACAAGCTCTGCAGCATATAGTACTAGAGGTATCTTTGATTCAAAACCAAAAAAAATACTGCATAAAATGGTGCAGAATAAAATACCAGTATAATAGGCTGGAGCTTTCTGAATTAATATGTAAAACTCATAAAATTCCAACTTATTATACTAGAAGTATCTGTTGTTTAAAGCAGAAGAACACATCTAAGTTTGTAATGACCTGAATAAAATGCTGGACTTTTGTGATTACATATGTCAAAACTACAAACTCTTGAGCATATAGTACTGGAGGTATCTTTGATTCAAATCCATAAAAAATGCTACATAAAATAGTGCAAAACAAAACACTAGCATAATATGCTGAACCTTTTTCAATTGATATGTAAATTTCACAAACATCCAGCATTTTATACTGGAAATATATGTGATTCAAACCAGAAGAAAATATCTAAAATGTCTGCTGTTCCTCTAATGTTTTCCAGCATATAATACTATAAATTTCTCTGATTCATCATACAAAAAATAAAAAAGTGAATGGCTAATCTTTCCCTTATTTCCTAAATAAAATGAGGATACTAATATCTAATTATTTGTGTACATTAAATGCAGGATGTATACAAATTTCTTGATTATTGCTTTCGATGGAAAATGGACACCAGATTACAAGTATTTAGATTATAAAATGAAGCTTCTGCTTATAAATGATGGGACTTCATTTGACGAATTCATTAATAAGATTTTGGAAGTTATAGAGTTTGATAGGAACAAGTTTGAAGCAATAGTATGGCTTAATATCAACCTAGGTACCGGCAAGGGAATACATGTAACAAAAGATGAAGAACTTACTTCATGTATGATGCTTTTAAGAAACGATCCATACTACAATGGCTGCAAATTCATTGTTGATATATCAAAAATACTTTCTGAAATTTTTACTAGAGATCAACAACAAGAAGGTAATGCAATAATGTAGATTGACAATCAACAATTATTGAAGGGAACCACATATGTTCCAGAAGAGAAAGACATGCTGATTTCTGAAATACCAGAAGAGCAAGACATGCCAATTTCCGATATTACAATGAAAAATGAGAGTGTAATTCCTGTGAAAGATCAACACTTTGAAACACTATACACAATTTAAGGGAGAAAAAGGAAAGCTAAAGGAAAGGGAAAAGAATCCCCATCAATAATACTAAAGGAAAATAAATCATTGGATGATGTAAAACTAGGGTCTGTTTTTCAAGACGAAAATGCTATGATTAGATATTTTTGCTTAGCAGCAATAAAGGAGCACTTTGAGTTCTATGTTGAAAGATCAAATAATACAAGATTCTCTTTGATATGTAGTGATTAAAAGTGTGGTTGGACTATTGGAGGTTTAAGAATTAAGGAATCAATACTTTTTAAAATAGTTAAATTCCAGAGAACACATGAATGCTCGGTTGACATTAGAAAGTCACATCAAAGACAAGCGACTTCAAATATGATAAGATATTACATGATTGACAACTTAAGAGACTCTACTGAAATAAAGCCTAAGTTTGCCATTTCAAAAATGAAAAGAGCACATGGAATAGATGTTGGCTATGGAAAAGCATAGCGTGCTATTCAAAAAGGGATATCTTTATTTAGAGGAATAACAAAAGAAAATTATGAGCAGCTGCCATCGTATTTGTATATGATAGAACAAAAAAAATCAGTATCATATACTAATATTAAGAGAGATGCAGAAAACAGGTAAAAACAAAATTTGTAAAATTTTAGTATTTCTTTTGTTTTTTGTCATCATTATTTTCCAGCTCATTAGTGAATACTGCAAATGACACAATAAACTCTATATTAATATTAAATATAATACTGCATTTTCATATGAAAAATATAGATTCTACAGTATTAAAACTTTCAAAATTACCAGTATAATATACTGGTTTCATATGCAAAATATACAAAATCTCAAGCCTATTATTCTGCTACTATGTTTAATTCATAGTAGAAACACACATCTGCTAATATCGATTAGTATTCAGCTTGTCATACCACAAAACTAAATTCTATTTACTTTTCAATGTAACAAGTTTCTTTACATATTTTTTGTGTATGGGGCGTCAATTTCTGGGTGGAAGTATTGTAGACCACTTATTGTTGTTGATGGAACATTTCTAAAAAATAAATATAGAGGTGTTCTATTAGTGGCAGTTACAAAGGATACAAATAACCGGATTTTCCCTATAGCATTTGGGGTAGCAGATTCTATCACTTTTCCAGTAACAATCAGCAGAAAACCAATCCTTAAACTCATAAAATCTATCTACCCTCCTAAAATTAAAATACAAAAAATATAAGCAATATTTTATATAATTTAAAGATAAAAACTTGAACATTTCAGGAATACGCACCTTCAATATACTACTTGAAGATTCCATTTCTGTAAAATCATGAAAACAAAGCATATTACAAATTAGATTAGAGTATATAAACAGAGCTCCAATATAAACAGAACTCATCCAATATAACGTATTGGACAACAAAGCCTACAGAAGGCAGGCTTCCCGTGTAATATACTGGAATTAAATTAATTAGAAACAATGAAACTCCAGAAATAAATATTGGGGTATTAAAAAGAAACATAATCAAAGAGCATATTAAAAAAAACAGATACAAATAATCATTGAAAAAAGTAATCACAAATAAAATACAACTCTAGTATAAACATGTAATGACCCGGCCGGTCGTTTTGAGTATTACAGCCATGTTCCCCTATTTACTGCTCATTTTTTGCTTTACAGCTGTTATGTGACTTGCCGGGAAAATTGGTTCGAGTCCAGTGAGGTTTCGGAATGAATTGAGACACTTAGTCTCAAAGATGAAAACTTAAGTTGAAAAGGTTGACCGGATGTTGACTTATTGTAAATGACCCCGGACAGAGTTTTGATGATTCCAATAGCTCTGTATGATGATTTTGGACTTAGGAGCGTGTCCGAAAAATTATTTGGAAGTCTGTAGTTAAATTAAGCTTGAAATGACTAAAATAGAAATTTAAGTTGGAAGTTTGACCGAGGAGTTGACTTTTTGATATCGGGGTCGGAATCCGATTTTGGAAATTGTGATATGTGATTGGAGTTCTTTGGAAACCCCGGACTTTGTGATATATGATTGGTTTTGAGGTGACGCACATGCTAGGTGACGGGCGTATGGGTGTGCACCGTAGGAATTGTGACTTGGTCAAAATTCCATGGAATTGTGTAGTTGAATAATCTGTTGATATCCATATATTTTCCACTTATTAGATAAATCGAACTATAAATCATGTTTAAACCATGTGTTGACACTGTAGGGACCCACAGAGGTCGTGTATATGTTGAATTATCTGCTAAACTGCTTTATTGTACTCAGTCACAGTTTTACTTGCACATTACATCTCAGTCTCTATTGTTCATTATTGATGCATCATATCATAGCTGTTTGGGCTACTTATCATGATTTCTGAGAGCCCGAGAGACTCGAGAGGTTGATGACTGAGTGAGACCGAGGGCCTGATAGTGAGGATATTTATGGGATCGGGCTGTACGTCGCCGCATGTTTCATTGTTATATGCCATGATTGGATTGTTATAGCGCTTGGACTAAAGGTATAACGACTCGATCGGTCGTTTTGAGCATTTGCACTTCGTTCGGTTGTTTGAGGGCACGAGTAGCTCCGTATGATGTAATATGACTTATGTGAATCGTCGGTTTTGGTTTTTAGGTTATTCAAAATTTATTTGAAAGAATGATTCTCAGCTAGAAGCTTTAAATTTAAATGAGTCGACCAAGTTTGACTTTTTGTGAATTTGAATCCGGAACAGAGTTTTGATTATTCCATCAGCTCCGTTGGGTGATTTTGAACTTAGGAGCACGTCCGAATTGTAATTCGGAGGTCCGTAGTTGAATTTGGCTCGAAATGGCGAAATTTGAAATTTCGGAAAGTTTGACCAAGAGTGGACTTTTTGATATCGGATTCGGATTGTGATTTCGAGAATTGGAATTGCTTCGTTATGTTATTTGGGACTCGTGCGCAAAATTTAAAGTCATTCCGGATTAATTTTCTATGTTCACGAGTTATTGAATTTGAAAGTTCAAAGTTCATATATTTTGATTTGAGGTGCAATTCGTCGTTTTGATGTTGTTATGCGTGATTTGAGGCCTCAAGTAGGTCCGTGTTATGTTATTGGACTTGTTGGTATATTTGGACGGGGTCCCGAGTGGCTCGGATGAGTTTTGGATGAGGTTCAGATCATTTTACATCGTGTTTCTATTGTTGGTTCTGGTGTGACCGCACCTGCGACTGGTTTTTTCACGACCCAATTTCCCCTCCGTGTGACGTTGTGACGACACCTAGTCTCTACAACTAGGTAAGCCTAACATTTTGCGGAATAGTGAAATAAAAATATAAATTTAACCAACTATTCAAAAATACACAACAAATCCCAAAACCCGGAACATCGTGAATCACAAACTACAGAAAGAAAAATCTAGTGTCTCTATACATCAGAATCTAACAAGGAAAATACAGAAGATAATGGACATGAGAAAGAGTAGAAGGGGACTCCGAGTTCTGTAGACGCGGCAGATATACCTTGAAGTCTCCAAAGCTGTCCCGGCTCACTGATAGTGCGGCTGATAAGATGCACCTGGATCTGCACACGAAAAGCATGTGCAGAGAGTAGCATGAGTACACCACAATCGGTACCCAGTAAGTGCCAAGCTTAACCTCGGTCGAGTAGTGACGAGTTCAGGTCATGGCCCTACTGGTAAATATATAATAAAACAATATAGAGTGTAATACCGCAATAAAATAAAGGCTGAAATTTAACAACAATGAAATCGTTGAAGGTAACAGCTCAGTACACAGAAACACAACAGGGGATCTCCCGAGATACCGTCTCGTAGTCCCAAACGTAAATGTGCAGGGGGATTTCCCAAAATACCGTTCCGTAGTCCCAAAGTAAATATGCAAGACAGGGGGATCTCTCAGAATACCGTTCCGTAGTCCCAAAGTAAATATGCAGTACAGGGGAATCTCTCGGAATACCGTTCTGTAGTCCCACAGTAAATATTCAGTACAGGGAGATCTCCCGGAATACTGTTTCATAGTTCAAAAGAAAATATGCAGTACAGGGGGATCTCCCGGAATACCGTTCCGTAGTCCCAAAGTAAATATGCAGTACAGGGGGATCTCCCGAAATACCGTTTCGTAGTCCCAAAGTAAATATGCAGTACAGGGGGATCTCCCGGAATATCGTTCCGTAGTCCCAAAGTAAATATGCAACGCGAATGATAGAAATACAACTACATCACGAAATTCTTACGATTTAGACTAAGTACCACTCAGGGAAGAAGCAGGAAATTCACTAAGCATGCTGCACATAATTCACATAAACAATTAAGATGCGTAGACATGTTGTATTAGACTAAACATGATAGCTACACATATTGGAATAACTCAATTAAGAATGAAAATAGATTAGTACTCATTAAAATGGTATAACTCAAAATAACAGGAAAATATGTTGCTGCTCAGTAAAAAAATCGGGTTTTACCACAACTAGCCCGTGTACGTACTCGTCACATGTACACGGTGCTCACATATCACAATAGTTCCAAATCTTAAGGGGATTTTCCCTACACAAAGTTAGGCAAACCACTTACCTCGAGTCAATCTTAATCAATCGGTCACAATACCTTTCCCACGAATATCCGGCTCCGAATGGCCCAAATCTAGCCAAAAGCAATTATGTATCAATAATACAACAATAATAGACTAATCTAATTAATGAAATCAACATTTTAAAATTTCTAAAATTAAATCAAAAATTGCCCGTGGGGCCCACTTCTCGGAATCGGGTAAAAGTCATAAAATACGAAAGCACGTTCACTCACGAGTTCACTCGTACAAAAATTCACCAAATCCGATGTCTAAATCCCAATCAAAACTCAGAATTTCGTTTAGGGAATTTTTCCCCCATTTTATCCAACTTTTCAATCCAAAACCAAAATTAAATGGAGAAAACAACTATAGATTAATAAAATACAACCAAAATGAGTTAGGAATCGTTACCCCAAAGTTCTCTCTAAAAATCCCTCAAAGAATCGCTGATTTCCGAGCTCCCGAGTCCAAAAATGGAGAAATGACTCAAGCCGTCGAAACTCTCTCTTTTCTGCCCAGCGAACTCGCTTCTGCGAGCCCAGAACCGCACCTGCGGTACCACTTCTGCGGCTAGGACACTACACCTACGAGTTTTCATAAAACTATAGAGCCCGCACATGCGCCCCTAAGTTCGCACCTGCGTATGCGCTTCTGCACTCAATCGTCCACTTATGCGGAACCTTGGGTCCTTCTCATCTCCGCATCTGCGACTGCCCTTCTGCAAATGCAGCTCCGCTCCTGCGGCTCACTCTTCGCATCTACGACCACTGACTCCCCAGCCTAAAAGCGCACCTGTGATCCGAGCCTCGCTTATGCGAGGCCGCACCTGCAGACTTCCCACTGCAGGTGCGAAAACACCAGAACCAGCAACTTCAAAATTCTTCTAAGTCCAAGATTTCACCCGTTAAGCACCCGAAACTCACAAATCACATCAACTAACGCTAAAATCACAAATCATCCTCCGATTGAAACTTAAAGAACTTGAAACATCCAAATTCGACAACCGACGCCGAAACCAACCAAACCACATCTGATTGAGCCCAAATTTTTCACACAAGTCATATTCAATATTTCGGACCTACTCCAACTTCCGGAATTAGAAAATAGCCCTGATATCAAAAATTTCACTACCGTCCCAAAACTCCAAAAATTTGACTTTTCGCCATTTCAAGCCTAAATGAGCTACGGACCTCCAAAATATAATCCGGATACACCCCTTAGTCCAAAATCACCTAACGGAGCTAACGGAGCCAACGGAACTCCATTCCGGAGTCGTATTCACATAGTTCCGACTATGATCAAAAATCTTAAGACTTAAGCTCTCATTTTAGGGACTAAGTGACCTAAATTATTCCAAAAATCAAAACGAAACCTCCTGGCAAGTCACAATAGCAGAAATAGATATGGGAGAAGTAGTAAATAGGGGATCGGGGCTATTACTCTCAAAACGACCGGCCGGGTCGTTAGAGGTTTCCGCAGGTACTATGGTCGCAGAAGCGACGAAGGGGTCGTAATAGCGAAAATAGTGCTGGGTGAGGAAGACCACAGAAGCGGAGATTTTGGCGCATATACGGATGCACATAGTGAGATTGAGTACTCTGAGAGTATGAGTGCATGAGCTCATCATCGAGATGCATTGCATTTGACATGCGTACTTGAGATACATGAATAGAGGTGCATTTCCTTCTGCTACCCAATTTTGGGAACATTTATGATTTTACCTGTATCTTGAAATATAGGCATAGAGAAGTACTTTCCTCATTCTATCTGAAAATGAAACATCTTACTATTTGTTGAAAGGAGTTTTGGGAAAATTATTATTTTCAAACTTATTCATATTTTTGGCAACTTCGGTAAATGATTTGGGTTTTCACTGATGTACTTGAAAGGCAGAACTATTTTCGGAATTCATGACTTTGCTGAGCATCTTATCTCTGAGTTACTTCTTGTATTATTTGCTTTACGTTATTATGAACTATTGTTGGTAATTGGTGATGGACCCGACCTTGGTACAAGCTCGTCACTACTTTCAACCTAAGGTTAGATTTGTTACTTATTGAGTACATGAGGTCGGTTGTACTTATACTATACTTCTGCACCTTACGTGCAGATATTGACTGCAGATGTTGTTGTGTTATATGGGAGCTGGATTGAAGATGTACCTACGTCCCGGTTGTAGCTGCCCCTTATTTGTGGTAGCTTTAGGTCTATGAAATTCTGTTTCTATACTTTTCAAGCAGACTATGTATTTTTCATTTCAGCTTTGTAAACACTATTCTCAGAAGCTCATGATTTTTACTACCAGTTCTTAGAGAATGTATTAGATTCAGATATTTCTTTACTTAATTGCTTTATTAATTATTATTGGAATTAGTTAGTAGTTAATTGGCTTACTTAGCGGGTTAGGTTAGATGCCATCATGACTAGTCAGATTTTGGGTCGTGACAAGGTGGTATCAGAGCTCTAGGTTCATAGGTTCTACAAGTCATGAGCAAGTGTATAGTAGAGTCTTGCGGGTCGGTATGATGACGTTCATACCTATCTTCGAGAGGCTACAAGACATTTAGGATATACTTCCCATCTTTCTTTCCTTATCGTGCGGCATTGATTCAGCTTGAAGCGTAACCCTTTGAATTTCTTCCACGCATTCGTATGCGCATGTGAGCCCTCAGTATCGGCTGTGTGCCGACGGCTTATGATTCCATGGTTGAGGTACGAGATGTGATTTTGGCGTGATGATGATGGACTAGTCTAGAGGACTTGAGGTCGAGTTTTGACAGTGGCTTGAGCACGGAGATTTTGATTGTGTGAGCACGTGCTTTTGGACTTATACGTCCGGTAGTATTCCTGTGAGTGGAATTCGTGGCTCGATGAGCAGTAGAATGACTATGTGGTGAGTATGATGAGACTGCGAGATGTGTTCATATTGTTCAAATATGACAAGAAGAGTTTACTTGAGATATAGCAAGGACTATGGGGTGTTTGATTTTTGTCTTGATTTGGCGTGTGGTATCGAGTTATGGGTGTGTTGAGGGATCTCTCATGTTGTTTAGTTGTGGAGTGAAAAGATTCTCATGTCTTGTCGATGAGTTTTGAATTAACAAGATTAAGTGATTGCGTAGTAGTCGTGACTGTGGAAGGGTATAGAGAGATGTCAGTTTGAGGCAGAGCAGGCGGGTTATCTCCTGCGAGGTATCCTGAGGTTGTGTGGTCCTTATGATGTTTTGGTAGAGAGTTCTCTTTTACCAGTGAATGATATATGTTGCAATTTGAGTTTGGATCTCTTGTGGAAGTTGGCTTGACTATTACAAGGGTGAATGTGAGATTTGCAAACAATTTGAGGTATTATATGGTTTGTGTTACATGGGCTTGCAAAGGATTTAGTTGCATTTCAGTGCGGGATTCTATCAGTAATAGAGTATGGGTATCGTGATGTTATCGACTATTTTGTTCTATGGCTTTGAGCCAAGTGGGGGAGTCTGCTATCGATGAGTTATTTGCACGGTTATGTGTCGTATTAGTTTCGGTTCGGGGTATACTGGTGAATCAGTTATGACTTGCAGAGGTCGAGATCAAGGATGACTCGGGTAAAGGAATTGCTGGATACAGGTTGTATTACGCTCTATGGGTATATGGGAATCATAAAATAATTGAGTGGTTATTCGCGAAGGATGTAGGGTACATGGAGTAGGAATTTGCTCGATTGCTTAGGAGTGTGGACTACTCCCTTGGGTGTTGGTGTACTAATGGGCCACAGGTCATTCGGTCCGTTTGGTCGGTTTAATTGAGATTTGAGTAGAGTGGATGACTCTCGAGAATGGATCTAATGGATTCAAGATTTATATGTTGCGATTTGGAATTTTCAAGATTTATATATGGCTAGAAACTAGGAGTTGCACGGGATAGTGTCGAGACTTGTGAAATTTTTATATCATTGTGGATTATGCATTTCAGTATCAAGAAGGTGAAGGAAATAGTTTTAGGTTCACATAAGGTCTCTTTAGAATGAGTATCTCGGTTGTGGTGCTTTGGGGTACTTAAAAGGGGAGTCAGCGGCTTATGGGCCTTAGGGATTAATGGTTTTATACTAGGGTCTCTTGTGTGGTGAATTTTGGTTAAGGATCGTGGTGTTCCAAGAAGGAGAAGTATCAATTTGAAGGCAATTTGGAAGGGACTTGGAGAAATGGGACAGCGTGGTAGTAGGTAGGATCAGCACAGTAATGGATATAATCGGTTCTTTGGATCTTATGACGTGGCTAGTCTCTACAAGTGT
The DNA here is from genome assembly GCF_000715075.1 of Nicotiana tabacum. NCBI lineage: Eukaryota > Viridiplantae > Streptophyta > Magnoliopsida > Solanales > Solanaceae > Nicotiana > Nicotiana tabacum. Next base: position 68,279,662 of record NC_134083.1, on the reverse strand, counting down.
TTCGTGGCAATGCTCTTGGGTTTTGGCAACCTGTGTGGCTGGGTTGAGTTAGAGAGATTCGGTTCAGATAGCTTGGTTATGTGAAAATGGGTTTCGAAGAGTTGTCAATGGTTTTTACCAAGGTTCGAGGGGTATATTTCCTGCTAGCGTGAGGAGAATATGGTGTATAGTGAATTTCTCCTGGATGAAATCAAATGGAAGGTCCTTGGCTAGTTGAGTATGTAGTTGCTTGTGACTAGGAGTGGACTATGAGATTCTCGCATCTTTCATACGATGGCATGGTATATGCAGTGTGTTGTGTGGGATTGAGATTTACGTGAGCGAGATCACAGTTCAGTTTTGAAGGGAAGGTCATAAAATTCGTAGGCAACATGGACGGTTTCAGATGACTAGGTAAATGATATTACTATTTGGTATTGCTTGATGAGAGTGTACATTTCAGAAGGGGCACTGTGATTTGAATTATGGATACTTCATTGGTATTATGGCACTTTCCTGGTTGATCGACTGCTGATATTCAAATTTTTCTATGCGGCACGGAAGAATTTTAGAAGTATCCCTTGTGGGATGATCGTGTATGAGAGACGTGTTAGACATTCTGGTGGTGGAGTTGGGATCAGATATGGGATTCGTGTGTTCTATGGATTTGGAGACTGGTAGTTCTCAAGAGCAGGTTGTTTTCATAGTTGTGGACTGTGAAGTCATGGCCGTAGCTAGCTAGATGATAGTATGTGTTATGATTCAGTCATTGTGGGCTTTTGGAGGGTTTATTTATCCATGTGTGGGTGCCCGGAGTTGATTTGGGGGTCCATTGGTAGGCCCAATTAGGATGTGTCATTCGGTTGTTGTTGAGCTTATTCGTGTTCTGTTATGTTCGGTGAGTTACTCTTCTATGCTACGAGGAGTTGTGATTCGTTGAATGTATGGACCCATGGTGCAGTTCTATTGGGGCATTATAGCGGAATTTGCGCGAGATGGGTATTTGGGTGATGCATGAGTGGTTGCGCATTGGTTATGTTCTTTCGGGTATGTGTGGCATTATGTCATTTGCTTCTACATGGTTATGGTAATGCACTTTGAGTACTTGATGTCGGATTGTGCGTGGTTATTGATTTTGAGCATGATGGTTGAGGTATTTCATGTGGATCAGTGTTTAGATGGGGTCGCGCATGGCGGCAGAGTTATGTTGAGATATGATCCTTTGTGTTAGATTCGTGTGTTATGGTTCTATGCTATGTGATGGATTTTCAGCATTCGGTTGTGGTGGTACTTGTTGAACTTGCGGGATGGTTCTCTCGTTTGAGTCATTTTTCCATGATTTTAGTATATTTGGAATGTTACTTATTGGTGCACGGATTGCACGGGTTATGGCTTTAGATTGTATTGATGTGTCATGTCGCTAGAGTGGTCGGGTTGGATGAGATGAGGTCATTGAACCTAGAATGGATACTATCGGAATTGATTACAGCATGGTTGGAAGGATAATATCGAAAGACGGCTTAGAAATTTGCTATAGTTCTTGTCGAAGGAGATGGAGTACCATGATTTGTCGATCTGATGAATGGTTATGAGTTCTACATGTTTCTTTCATCATTGGCAGTGTATGAAGGTTTAAAACGAGGCTTTGTTTGATATGAGTTTGTTACCGGTATTGGGTTGATTTGAGCAGCTATTGTGATTAGAAATCTTTGCTTCGAGCGTTTGAGCTATGTGGTATTTGAGTTTTGAGTATTTGAGTATGGTTATGGCTTTTGGTACAGCTTGTTCAGACTTATATAGTGTGTAAGTTGCGGGATTCAGATCTTATAAGAAATTTCGGATGTTGGAAATTGGATTTGAAGGTTTATGGGCTAGATTGAATTGAGAAATTTCAGTTATGTTGCGTTATCGAACTTGTATAGGCTAGGGTGACATGGGGTCACCTCCGAGTATGAGCATAATAAGGTTATACGGCGGTTTGATGGCTTTGAGAATAACTCTGGACACGTTCGAAGACGAATGTATGTTTAAGTGGGGGAGGATGTAACGACCCGACCGGTCATTTTGAGCATTTGCACTTCGCTTGTTTGTTTGAGGGCACGAGTAGCTCTGTATGATGTAATATGACTTATGTGAATCGTCGGTTTTGGTTTTTAGGTTATTCGAAATTTATTTGAAAGAATGATTCTCAGCTAGAAGCTTTAAATTTGAAAGAGTCGACCAAGTTTGACTTTTTGTGAATTTGAACCCCAGAACGGAGTTTTGATTGTTCTATTAGCTCCGTTGGGTAATTTCAAACTTAGGAGCGCGGCCGGATTGTAATTCGGAGGTCCGTAGTTGAATTTGGCTCGAAATGGCAAAAGTTGAAATTTTAGAAAGTTTGACCGGGAGTGGACTTTTTGAAATCGGATTCAGATTGTGATTCCGGGAATTGGAATATCTTTGTTATGTTATTTGGGACTTGTGCGCAAAATTTGAAGTCATTCCGGATTGATTTGCTATGTTTCGGAACGAGTTATTGGATTTGAAAGTTCAAAGTCCATAGATTTCGATTTGAGGTGTGATTCATCATTTCGATGTTATTATGCATGATTTGAGGCCTCGAGTAGGTCCGTATTATGTTATTGGACTTGTTGGTATATTCGGACGGAGTCCTGAGTGGCTCGGATGAGTTTTGGACTAGGTTCAGATCATTTTACTTCGTGTTGCTATTGCTGGTTCTAGTGTGACCGCACTTGCGGATGGTTTCCGCAGGTGCGATGGTCGCAGAAGCGACAAAGTGGTCGCAAGAGCGGAAATAGTGATGGGTGAGGAAGACTGCAGAAGCGGAGATTTGGACACATATGCGGATGCGCATGTGCGATATGATGGAGCGTAGGAGCGAGGTATTTTGCAGGTGCGGATGGTGGCTCGCACCTGCGATGGCTCAGAAGCGGAAATTGTTCTGCAGGTGCGAGGGGCCAGCTGGTTAGTTGTGGTCGCAGAAGCGAAACATTTACCGCAGATGCGACTATTTTTCCGCAAATGCGGAAAGTGCTGGCCAGAAGCTATATTATCGAGGGTTTTGGTTCTTTCTTCATTTTGGGACCGATGGAGCTCGGATTGAGGTGATTCTTGAGGCAATTTTCACGATATAAATTAGGGTAAGTATTCTCTACTCGGTTTTGGTTATATTTCATGAATCTATCTTCATTTTTAGCAACTGATTGATGAATTTATAGAGAAATTTGGGGGTTTTGCCCTAAAGTTTCATAATATGAATTTTTGAGTTTTGAACATCGAATTAGAGTCGAATTTGAGTGAAACTAGTATGGTTGGACTTGTAATTGAATGGGTTATTGAATTTAGTAAATTTTGTCAGGTTCCAAGGTGCGGGCCCGGGTTGGGCTTTTGGCCGATTTTGGGTTTTTGATTCAAGATTTGATCTTTTTCTATCGGGATTGGTTCCTTTAACATTGTTTGAAGTATTTGAGTTGTTTTTTATTAGTTTTGAGCCGTTCAAAGGTCGGAACGCGCGGGATGGCATTTTGGAGCATCGCTTGGCTTGCTCGGTGTTGGAATTGGCTTATTCGAGGTAAGTAACTATTCTAATCTTAGTGTTGAGGGTATGAAACCCCGTAATACGTGTTATGTGATTGGTATTGAGGTGACGCACATGCTAGGTGACTGGCGTGTCGGCGTGCACCATGTGAATTGGGACTCTGTTGTTTCTATGGCACTGTATAGTGGTCCTATTTTGTTGATATTCGTGTTTTCACTATGTGATAATGTAATTGAGCTGTCAATCATGCTAGATATCATATTTAGGCATTATGCCGATACTGTTTGGACCCATAGTGGTCGTTTCTTAATGTCATCTCACTGATTTCATTGATATTTCATACTCAGTCATATCCATGCAATCATACCATATATCAGTCTCAAATATTATTTATTGATTCATCATATCATTGTTGTCGGGCTAGTTTCATGACATTGTGAGCCCGTGAGTGAAACTGGAGAGATTGATGACTGAGTGAGGCCGAGGGCCTGAGTGAGAGTGACATTTTGGGATCGGGCTGCATGCCGCAGCATATTATACTGATTATATTTTATATGGATCGGGTTGCATGTCGCAACAAGCCTTCGGGCTATATATATATATATATATATATATATATATATATATATATATATATATATATATATTATTGGATCGGGTTGCACGCCGCAACAATATTGGATCTGGTTGCACGCCGCAACAATATTGGATCGGGTTGCATGCCGCAACAATATTGGATCTGGTTGCACGCCGCAATAATATTGGATTGGGTTGCACGCCGCAACAATATAGTGCTTGGGCTGAAGGAGCCCCTCCAGAGTCTGCACACCCTCAGTGAGCGCAGTCGACTATATATATGTGGATCGGGTTGCACGCCGCAACGGGCCTTATGATCATATATGGATCGGGCTGCACGCCGCAGTGGGTATTGTACAACGCTGAGTGATTGAGTGTACTGAGCATAGTGAGAGAGAATGCGAGACAGTGAGATTGATTACTCTGAGAGTGTGAGTGCATGAGCTCATCATCGAGATACATTGCATTTGACATGCGTAGTTGAGATACATGAATAGAGGTGCATTTCCTTCTGCTACCCAATTTTGGGAACATTTATGATTTTACCTGTATCTTGACATGTAGGCATAGAGAAGTACTTTCCTCATGCTATCTGAAAATGAAACATCTTACTATTTGTTGAAAGGAGTTTTGGGAAAATTATTGTTTTCAAACTTATTCATATTTTTGGCAACTTCAGTAAACGATTTGGGTTTTCACTGATGAACTTGAAATGCAGAACTATTTTCGGAACTCATGATTTTGCTGAGCATCTTATCTCTGAGTTACTACTTGTATTATTTGCTTTACGTTATTATGAATTGTTGTTGGTAATTGGTGGTGGACCCGACCTTGGTACAAGCTCGTCACTACTTTCAACCTAAGGTTAGGTTTGTTACTTATTGAGTACATGGGGTCGGTTGTACTCATACTACACTTGTGCACCTTGCGTGCAGATATTGATTGCAGATGTTGCTGTGTTATATGGGAGCTGGATTGAAGATGTACCTGCGTCCTGGTTGTAGCTGTCCCTTGTTCGTGGTAGCTTTAGGTCTATGAAACTCTATTTATGTACTTTTCAAACAGACTATGTATTTAATTCATTTCAGCTTTGTAAACTCTATTCTTAGAAGCTCATGATTTGTACTACCAGTTCTTGGGGAATGTATTAGATTCAGATATTTATTTACTTAATTGCTTTATTAATTGTTATTAGAATTGGTTAGTGGTTACTTGGCTTACCTAGCGGGTTAGGTTAGGTGCCATCACGACTAGTCGAATTTTGGGTCGTGACAAAAGGAGCCCCTCCAGATTCTGTACACACACCCAGTGAGCCCAGGTACCTACTGAGTGCGAGCACCGAGTGCTGAGTGATTGAGATGAATGAGTGACTGTGAGGAAAGAGTGATTGTGAGGTTGAAATGAATAGGAGGACTGAGTGACTGTTGATCTACGAGGATGCATTGGTTTCATTATTGTTGCACTTCAGCTGTCATATATCACTATTTTTGGAAACATTTCTGAGAGATATTATCTTCTGGTTCAGTTGAACTTGATATGAAATTACTGTTTGGGTCTCAAATGTTGAACTTGAAAGCATGCCTACCTTCTTATGTTGGAAATTACTGTAATTGGACTTAGCTGTGAAGCTCGTCACTTCTTTCAGTTCTTTATTTAGTATTGCTACTTACTGAGTTGGTTGTACTCATACTACACCTTGCACTTCGTGTGTAGATCCAGGTGTTCCTGGACACAGTGGGTGTTGATTCCTTCGCATATTTGATTTTTCGGACATTCCGAGGTAGCTGCCGGTGTTTCGCAGACCTTGTCTCTCCTTCCCTATCTTCTTGTTTACTGTATTTGGTCTCAAACTATTATAGACCGTATTTTCCAGACTTGTGATGTATAGATGTTCATGTACTCTGTGATACCCCGATAGTTGGGAATTCCGCGTTATGTTTGGGGTTTTTAATCCCGTTTATGAGAATTGTTGCTATTAAATCTGTTTTAATTCATTCTTGTTAAAAGTGTTGGAAATATTTTGTGAGAAGTTGGCTTGACTAGTACCACATTAGGCGCCATCACGGCAGGTTAGGATTTTGGGGTCGTGACAAGTTAGTATCAGACCTAGGTTACACAGGTCTCACGAGTCATGAGCAAGTTTAGTAGAGTCTTGCGGATTGGTACGGAGATGTCTATACTTATCTTCGAGAGGCTTCCGAACCCTTAGGAAATTTCACTTTCTTGTATTCTATCGTGCGATATTGATTCAGCTTGAAACATAACTCTTTGAATCCCTTCCACATATTCGTGTGCACATGTGAGCGCTCGGTATCGTCTGTGCATCGCCGGCTTGTGATTCAATGAACGAGGTTCGAGATAAGTATTCTATATTTTGGTGATGGGCCAGTCTGGAAGACTTGTGGCCGGGGTTAGACCGCAACTTAAGCTCGGTAGTTTCGATTGTGAGAACTTGTGCGTTTGAACTTTTGTGTTTGGTAGTATCCCTATGAGTGGAATTTGTGGCTCGATGAGCGGTTGAATGATTATATGATGAGTATGATGTGAATGCAGGATGTGTTCAGATGGGTTGAATGAGATAAATAAAGTTTACTTGTGACTCAAGAGTTTGCTATTGGGTACTTGATTCCTGTTTTGATGTGAGGTACGGTCTTGAGCTGTGAGTGCATTGAGGGATCTGTCATGTTGTTTAATTATAGAGCGAAGTAGATTTTCATGTCGTGTTGATGAGTTCAAACTCATAAATATTAAGTGATTCCGATTGTGGCTGCGAAAGGATATAGCAAGATGCCAATTTGAGGCTAAGTAGGTAGGTTATCTCCTGCGGAGTAATCTACGTATGTGTGTTCCTTATAATGTTGAGTGGAGGGTTTCTTTTCTCCCAGCGGGGTATATGTGTTGAGATTTGAGTTTGGATTAGTTGAGAAAGTTGACTTGACCATCACGTGGATGAAGGCGAGCTTAGTAGATGATTTGAGGTATTTTATGGGTTGTGTTACCTGAGCTTGTGAAGAATTTTCGTGGAATTGACTACGGGATTATGACAATAGTAGAGTATGGGTATAGTGAGTTATCAGATATTTTGTAATATGCCTTTGAGCCAAGTGGGGAGTCTGCTATCTACGATTTGATTGCACGATTATGTGCGGTATTGGTTTTGGTCCAAGGCATACTTGTTGATTAGTTATGACTCGCAAAGGTTGAGATTGGGGATGACTCGAGTAAGAAAATTTCTTGAATGCGGGTTATATTGCACTTTATGAAAATATGAAGAAAAAAATCATGAAATGATTAAATTGTTATTTTGAAAGATGTAGTGCGCACGAAGTATGAATTTGATTGGTGGAGTTAAGGCAGGGTTACTTCTTTGGGGGCTGTTATACTAATGGGACTTGTGTCTTTCAACCCGTTTAGGCGGTGCAATTTAGATTTGAGCATAGTGGGTGACTTTCCAAAAGGGTTCTAATGGATTCTAAATGTATATGTGTCAATTGAAAAAATTTTGAAATTTGTATATCGCCAGAATCGGTAATTTACACTGGATGGTGTCGGGACTTGCGATAATTCTGTATGACTATGGATTTTACATTTCAGTGCAAGAAAGGTAAAAAGGAACAATTATAAGTCCACATAAGGTCTTTTCAGCGTGGGGGTCTCGGTTGTGATACTTTTGTGGTGCTTAAAAAGAATACAGTGGCTTATGGGCCTTAGGGCGGTATTGTTTTATGTTAGGATGTCTTGTAGTGAGCTTTGGGTAAGGATCGTAGTGTTTTTACAAGGAGAAGTGTCAACTTGAGGGTAATTCAGAAGAAACTCGAAGTAAATAGGACAACTGGGTAGTAGGCTAGACCAGTATGGTAATGGTATGCTCAGTTCTTTTGGGTAATTATGATGTGGTGAGACTTTACAGATGTTTTGGTGGCAATATTCTTGGGTTTGGTGACCTGCGTGGCTTGGTCAAGTTAAAGGAATTCAGTTCTGATAGTTTGGTTATGTGCAAATGGATTTCAAAGTGTTCTTGATGGTTTCTACCATAGTTTGAGCCGGATGTTTTCTACCGGTGTAGGGAACGTATTGTGTATTGTGATTTCCTCCTGGAATGAAGCAAGAGGGAGGTTTCCAACTGACCGGGTATGTAATTTGCTGGTGACTCAGAATTGATAATGAGATTCCCGTGCTTGTCACATGATGGCATGATAGATGTGGTGTGTTGTGCGGGATTAAGATTTACATATACAAGTTGGAAGTTTATTCTTGAAGGGAAGGTCACGAATTCTGGACAGAATGGTCAGTTTCAAATATTTAGATTTATGTTATAACTGCTCGGTAATCCCTGAGAAGGGTGCGTATTTCAGAAGGCGCATTGTGTTTTGACTTACATATGTTCATCGATATTGCGGTACTCACCTGGGTGATAGACTGCTGATATTCCAATTATCTCTATACGGTACAGAAGAATTATGGAAGTATTCCTAGTGGGATGATCGTGCATGAAGGATGTGATAGTCATTTGAGTGCTGGAGTTGTGATCAGTTATTGTGGTTCATGTGTTCTATGAATTTGGGGGACTGGGAGTTCTCAGAAGCAAATTGTTTCAGGGTTGCGACCTGGTTGAGGTGAGTATTTCATTTAAATTTAGTGGAGGCACTAATTGCGTTAATTATTTGTGATAGCTGCGTGCCACGAGTGCGTACATATGGGAGGTTTGAGCCATGTGCGGGCATCAGGGCAAGTATTCATACTCGGAAAAATGCTTAGGTGTCACGACCCAATTCTCCCTCCGTAAGACGTCGTGATGGCACCTAGTCTCTACGACTAGGTAAGCCGAACAAAATGTGGAAATAACAAAAATGGAAGTAAAACTCAACAACTAACTGCAACAGATAACTAAATAACTAGTAACAATGTCGTTTGGCCTATACAATAACCAACACTCTAGTAATACACAGTATTCCCAAAATCCGGAACATCATAAGTCACAAGCTACAGAAGGAAACTAGAATCTCTATACGCCAGAGTCTAATAAAAGAAATACGGAAGGTAAATAACATAGGAGAGAATAGAGGGGGCTCCGAGGTCTACGAACGCGGTAGATATACCTTGAAGTCTCCGTACAGCAGGAAACACTCTCAGCTAATAGCGGGGTTGATAAGAAGCACCTGGATCTACACCCAAAACATGTGCAGAAGAGTAGCATGAGTACACCACAACGGTACCCAGTAAATGCCAAGCCTAACCTCGGTCGAGTAGTGACGAGGTCAGTTCAGGCCCACTGGTAAATAATAAATAAGGCAGGAGAATATACAGTATAATAAGAGACTAGAATTTAACAAAAGGAAACACAGCGAGTCAACAGTACAACACACAGGGGTAAACAGTAGGGGATCTCCCGAGATACCGTCTCGTAGTCCCAGAATAAATATACAGGGAGAACTCCTGAGGTACTGCCTCGTAATCTCAAAAGTAAATATACAGGGAGAACTCCCAAGGTACCGCCTCGTAGTCTCAAAAGTAAATATGCAGGGAGAACTCCCAAGGTACCGCCTCGTAGTCTCAAAAGTAAATATGCAGGGAGAATTCCCGAGGTACCGCCTCGTAGTATCAAAAGTAAATGTGCAGGGAGAACTCCCGAGGAACCGCCTCATAGTCTCAAAAGTAAACACACAGCTCAAACTGATAAATACAATAGTTAACAGTAAGATTTCTATAGTTATACTAATAAAGAACAAGGGAAAGCAGGAAATCAACTAGGCATGCTTCACAGAGTTCAGATTAGCAGTTAAAGCACGTAGACATGCGATATTAGACTAAACATGATAACTACACATATTGTAATAGCTCAATTAAGAATGAAAACATACTAATACTCATTTAAACGGTATAACTCAAATTAAAGGAAAAACACAGGTTGCTACTTAGTAAAATAAATCGGGTTTTACAATAAATAGCCCGTGTACATACTCGTCACCTCACGTACACGGTGCTCACATATCACAACACTACCAAATCCTAAGGAGATTTCCCCCACATAAGGTTAGGCAAGCCACTTACCTCAAACCAAGCTCAATCAATCGGCAACAATGCCTTTTCCATGAATATCCGACTCTGATGGCCCAAATCTAGCCAGAATCAATTACATACCATAAATACAACTATAAGAAACTAATCTAATTAATGAAATCAAAGCTAAAGCAAGAAATTAAAAAATTGCCCAAAAAAGCCTCCCTGGGCCCACGTCTCGGAATCGAGTAAAAGTCACCAAAATATGAACACCCATTCGCTCACGAGCTCGGTTGTGTAATTTGTTTTGGAATCCGACCTCAATTTGAGGTCTAAATCCCCATTTTACAAAAATTCCTAATTCTACCCAAAACCCTCAATTTCCACCATGAAAACACAAGATTTTTGGTTGAAATCTTAGGAAATGTAGTGAAAGATTGAAAGAAACTAGTTTAGAATCACTTACCAATGATTTGGGGAAGAAAGGTTCTTTGAAAAATCGCCTCTAGGGTTTCTTGTTTTGAAAATTTGAGAGAATGAACCACAATCCCGTCTAAGTCCCATTTTTATCAGTTGCAGATGTCGCATTTGCGACCTGCGAACCCCGCAAATGCGAACCCCGCAAATGCGAAGAAACCATCGCAAATGCGAAGTCCTTCCCATCTCTGCTTTCATCGCAAATGCAATGACTTGTTCGCAATTCCGAAAATTGATCTTCCCCATTTGCGACCAAACTAATCGCAAATGCGACCAAGCCTGTCCCAGCCCCACTAAGCAAATGCGAAGTACTATTCGCAAATGCGATCTCGGCCTCCCCGCAATTGCGACCTCTTGATCGCAAATGCGAACTTATGCTGACCAAGGTACTCTTCGCAAATGCGATCCTGTCAGGATTGGGGAATGTTCGCAAATGCGAACATTGATCTCGCAATTGCGAGATCAGACACCAGTCACCAGAAATTGCAGAACCAGCTGAGTTTTCTAAGTTCAAACCACTCTGTAGCCTATCTGAAACTCACCCGAGCCCTTGGGGCTCTAAACCAAATGTGCACACAAGTCTAAAAATATCATATGAACTTGCTCGTGCGATCAAATTGCTAAAATAACACTTAGAACTATGAATCGAACACCAAAATCAAATGAAATTTTTAAGAAACTTTAGAATTGCTATATTAACAACTGGACGTCCGAATCACGTCAAACCAACTCCGTTTCATACCAAATCTGACAGATAAGTCATAAATGTAGTGTTGGACCTATACCGGGTTTCGAAACCAAACTACGGACCTTATATCAATAAAGTCAAACATTGGTTAAACTTTCAAAGTCATTAAGCTTTCAAACTTTCAAATTTCAACAAAGTGCGATAACTCGAGCTAGGGACTTCCGAATTCGATTTCGGGCATATGCCCAACTCCCAAATCACTATACGGACCCACCGGGACCGTCAAACATGAATTCGGGTCTATTTGCTCAAAATGTTGACCGAAGTCAACTCAAATGGATCTTAAGGCAAAAATTTAATATTTTCTCAGTTTTTAACATAAAAGCTTTTCGGAAAAAACTACCCGGACTGCGCACGCAAATTGAAGAAAGATAAAATGAGGTATTTAAGGTTTCAAAGCACAGAATTAGGTTCTAAAATATAAGATGACCTATCGGGTCATCACATTAGGCAAAGATATGCTTAGAGTTGACTATTAAATGTAAAGTTATAACGTGTTACAAAGAGGCCAATTCCCTGAATAAATTGGGTAGTTACTATTTCTGCGTTAACTTACCGATTTGAGTGATGATAGCACACTTTGCACCTGCATACTCTATGGCGTGTTATTTATACCAGTCCAGGAGCATAAGAATCTTAATTCATTTATCATATACATGTGTACTTATTTGATTTCTCTTGTATGATATGCTTGGGCTGGAGGCCTGTAACCATGCCAGGCAGATTATATTATTGGCACGTGAGTTGTTCGTGCGGATCCATATATTGATATTATTGGCACGTGAGTTGTCCGTGTGGGTCTAGATATTTATACTATAGCACGTGAGTTGTCCGTGCGAGTGATGTTAATGTGAGCTCTAGAAGAGCTGGTTACTGTTATTAAATTTGTGTGTCTTGGTTCTACTATATATAATGAGCTTATAGCATTGCAGTTGTGGAGGTGCTTGCTAAACTTGCAATACGGTTCTCTTCTTTGAGACATCTTCCATTTTGGGTACAAGGTTGCGCAGTTGTGGCTTGAGTTATATTGGTGTGGCATGTCTGTGGGATAGTTGTGTTTAATAATATATGGTCATTGGACCTAGAATGGGTACTATCAGATTTTATTACGGTATATTGTGAGGATAATATTGAAAGTCATCTTAGAAGGTGATTATGGTTCTGGTTGGGGCGAGAAAGCTCCATGACTTGTTGATCTGATAAGGGGTTATGAGATTTTGCATGTTTCTTTCATTATCAGCAGTGTACGAAGGTTTTAGAACGAGGTTTTATTTGATATGGGGTTTAGTACCAGTACCGGTTTGGTTTTTGTCACGACCCAATTTTCCCTCCATTTGGGTATCGTGATGGCACTTAGTCTTAGGGACTAGGTAAGCCTAACAATAATTGAAACAACAACATTATTTAAATAGAATCTCTTACAATTCCAAAACCCGGTAGTACAAGTCATAAGCTCTATAGAGTGTTTGCTAGAAAGCCTCTAAATACAACTGTCTAGAAATAGGAATAAACAATGCAAAATGAAAACTTGAAGTTGACTCCGAAGCCTGCGAACACAGCAGCAGGTTTACCTTGAGTTTCTACAGTAACAGTCCACACATCTAGCTAACGAACAAGTACCTGGATCTGCACAAAACATGTGCAGAAGTGTAGAATGAGCACGCCACAGCGGTGCCTAGTAAGTATCAAGACTAACCTCGGTGGAGTAGTGACGAAGAACAGTCAAGACACCCACTGGTCTAATAAACTGAACAGGTATAAGTATATGAACAACATAAGTATGATGTCTACATAAAGACTATGCAATATGGCTCACAATACAGTAATGGCAATAAGGAAGGAAACAACAAGTATCAGCGGAATATCATGAAAATGACACAGACAAAGTGAATGGAACACAACCTAAATCCGAAATCACAAATACAGCAAGGAAAGTAATAACTCAGCAACTACAACCGCTTTTACATCAGATTTTAGTCAACAATTCCACGAGGTACCGAACCTCAGACAAATCACATCTCACGGGTCTCAATACCTGAACCCTAACACTTGGCATCATGTGCCCTCATAACACCTCATAACCGTACTGACGACCCACGTGCCAAATAGAGCCATTCTCACATAGAAGGTAAGTAAACAAGGGTGATCATCTATGCTCAATAATATAAAGAACACCTCTTATCCGATAAGAATGCTTAACTACGTGTATGCTTGTGCAAGTGTCCTACTCTAACGACCCAGTCGGTCGTTTTGAGAGTTATAACCCCGTTTTCCCCATTTCTACTTATTTTTGTGTTATTCAGCTATATTATTTTATATCGGGTTAGTGGGTTCGAATCCGGAAGGAACTCGGAGTGAAATGAGACACTTAGTCTCATAATTGAAAAATTGAGTTAGAAAAGTGGACCAGATATGGACCTATGTGTAAACGACCTCAGATTTGAATTTTGATGATTCCAATAGCTCTGTATGGTGATTTTGGTCTTAGGAGCGTGTCCGGAATATTATTTGGAAGTCCGTAGAGGAATTAGGCTTGAAATGCCGAAATTTTTTTTTGAGAAGTTTAACCGGGGGGTTGACTTTTTGATATCGGGGTCAGAATCCGATTCTGAAAATTGGAATACCTCTGTTATGTCATTTAGGACTTGTGTGCAAAATGTGAGGTCAATCGGACGTGATTTGATAGGTTCCGGATTTGTTTGTAGAAATTAGAAATTTCAAAGTTCATTAGGCTTGAATTGGGGTGTAATTCATGATTTTATCGTTGTTTGAGGTGATTTGAGGATTCGACTAAGTTCGTATGATGTTTTAGGACTTGTTGGTATATTTGGTTGAGGTCTCAAGGGTCTCGTGTGAGTTTCAGATGGTTAACGGATCAAAAATTGAACTAGAACAGCTGTTGCAATTTCCTTCTGTTGGAAATTGCTTCTGCCCAGAAATCGAGCCCAGATCGAGCTCAGGGTCGAGGGACACGATCGAATGCATAATCGAGGGCCACGATCAAAGCCCAGATCGAGCCTAGAGTCGAGGGCTACGATCAAAGCCATGATCAAGCCCAGAGTTGAGGGCCACGATCGAAGCCCAGATCGAGTCCAGAGTCGAGGGCCACGATCGAAGCCATGATCGAGCCTAGAGTCGAGGGCCACGATCGAAGCCATGATCGAGCCCAGAGTCGAGGGCCACGATCGAAGGCATAATAGAGGGCCACGATCGAGAACCAGGATCGAGGGGCAGGACCAAGGACCAGGATCGAGGACCTCGATCGAAGGCCAAGATCGAGGCAAAACCGAGGATGTCTGGGCAGAATTATAAAAATAGGGATTTCGTCCCATTTGCCATTTTTGACAAATTGGAGCTTGAGGAGAGGCGATTTTTGATATGTTTTCAAGAAAAACTTGAGGTAAGTCCCTTGTGATCATTTCTACTCCATAATATTGAATTATCATTGAATAATCCGACTAGATTACATGATTTTAAAGTGTGAATCGGAGATTGGAACTTAGAAATTTGGAAATAAGATTTTTAGATTTGAGGGTCGAGTTGAGGTCGGATTTTGGTAAAATTGATATGGGTAGACTCATAGTTGAATGGGCTTTCGGATTTTGTAACTTTTGTCGGGTTCCGAGACGTGGGCCCCACAGGCGATTTTTGAGCGAATTTCGGGTTTTGGTCTAATTTTGAAGCTTTTCTTGTAGAATTCATTCTATTAGAGTATATTGATGGTATTATACTGATTGTGAATAGATTTGGAGCATTTGGAGGCCGAGTCCAGAGGCAAGAGCATTGCGGGATAGAGATTTGACCGATTTGAGGTAAGTAACGATTGTAAATCTAGTCCTGAGGGTATGAAACCCCGGATTTCGTATCATTCTACTATTTTGAAGTGACGCACATGCTAGGTGACGGGCGTGTGGGCGTGCACTGCTGGGAATTTGTGACTTGGTCCGTCCCGTAGCAACTGTAAAGTTGCATACTTTGTTGAAACCATTGATACTTATATAATTTAGAAAGCTTTTCTGTAAATTGGGTTGAATGCCATGTTTGGGCCTTGCGCTAATGCTGTTTGGACCCTTAGGGGATGTTTCTTATCATCCTCTCACTGTTTTCGATTGAAAATCTATACTCAGTCATGTTTATACTTGTTTACCGCATAACTCAGTTTTATGACTCTATTTTGATGCATATAAATGTTTTGGGCCGAATGCCCTGTTTTACTGAAATGCCCTAGTAGCTTGAGAGGTTTATGACTGAGTGAGGCTGAGGGCCTGATTTGTGAGGATGAGTGTGGATCAGGGCTGCCCGCCTGCAGCATACTTTATTATTATTGCACGTGAGTTGTCCGTGCAGATTATAGTGCTTGGGCTGAAGGAGCCCCTCCGGAGTCTGTACACACCCCCAGTGAGCGCAGGTACCTACTGAGTGCGAGTGCCGAGTGCTGAGTGACTGGGAGGCATGAGTGATTGTGAGGTATGCCCGAGTGGCAAGAGTGATTGTGAGGTATGCCCGAGTGGCAAGAGTGATTGTGAGGTATGTCCGAGTGGCACGAGTGACTGTGAGGTTTGCCCGAGTGGCTGTTTATGATTTCATCATTTTTTTCTCACCTTTGCATTGAGCCTTTGTTTGAAAAACTATTGGAAAAATGTCTTTAAAATGATTTTTATTGGAACTGGGTTTAAACGAGATGTTTGATTCAAATCCTGATTTTTTAAGAGCATGTGGTATTTTACTGAGATTTCCTGATATGAACGTTATATGCTTTATTGCTCGTCACTACTGCTCAGTCTTTATTTATTGTTGTTACTTACTGAATTGGCGTACTCACGTTACTCCCTGCACCTTGTGTGCAGATCCAGGTGTAGCTGAACACGGTAGCAGTTATTGAGTGTTCTGGTTGCAGATTTTTTTGGAGATAGCAAGGTAGTTGTTTGGCGATCGCAGCCCCTGCTCTTCTCCCTCTTATCTTCCTCTAGTTGTATTTAGCTATTTTCCGGGCTGAGTTAGCCTTGATATTGTTAGACAAATTGTTGTATGTGCTCATGACTAGTGACACCCCGATGTCGGGCTTTTTCTTTTCCGCACTTCTGTTTTTCTTTGATTTGAACTCTTTTAGTGGAGGTTTTATGTTAAATAACCTTGAAATTATCTTTGAAATGAAAATATCGTTTTGTTTTGGAAATGAGTCGGCTTGCTTAGTTCCACGATAGGCGCCATCACGACAGGGGTTAGTTTTGGGTCGTGACACCTACCATGGTCCATATCTGCAAATAAGCATAAGGAAAAAGAACGGACAACACGTACTATATTGTCTCACATCTTTCACAAGATAAAGCTCACACATGTACATATACCACTACACAAATATCAACAACAAGAATGCCCCCAGGGCACAAATCATCACAAATCAATCCATGACATAGCCCACCTTGTCTCGCCACGTGTGTAGTAATAAAGTAAGTGCCCGCCTTCTCTCTCTCTCTCTCTCTCTATATATATATATATATATATATATATATATATATATATATATATATATATATATATATATATATATATATATATATATATATATATATATATATATATATATATATATATATATATATATATATATATATATATATATATATATATATATATATATATATAACAATAGCATGGCAGAAACCTCGTGCAACCCCATAACAACAACAGCACGGTAGAAACCTCGTGCATCACAATAATAACAACCGCACGGCAGAAACCTCGTGTATCACCACAACAAGTACAACAACAACAATGGTAATAATAAAAAGTACGACAAGTAAATCAACTCAAGAATCTTTAAATCACAAGAAACGGTAGAACTAATTCACAATTAATAACCACAGTAAGGAATGCTAGGCGTAAAGAGAATAGCTCAACAAGGAAAAACTAATGTGTAGCAACGATCCCACAATATACACTTCAACAACAGGGAAGCTAACACGAGTCAAATATTTCCAAATAAAACAAGTCGACTAAGATATAGGATATCTAAACTTCTTTTAAGGTTGAGGAAATTACGAAGGATATTCAACAATTCAATTAAGGATAAGCAGCGAAAAATTAATCAAAAGCTCAATTAAGACTGAACAATTATAGGATAAGATAATAATAATTCTAAATAAAGATAAGCAGTTATGAAAAGATATCACGACAATAGAGGAGGTAAAATCTTCAGTTAAGTCAAATAAGAGTCAAATAGGCAATAAGAGTGAATCCTGAAGCAATTAATTCTAATTAAAACATGTAGAGGTGAAACTAGTAAATAGAAACTTAATCATATCAAGAAAAACTTCATACTCGGTGAATATAAGGACCTAAGAATCCTAAATGGCCATCTTTTCACATATAAGTCCGAGCACGCACTCGTCACCTCGCGTACATGGACTACAATCAACATAGAAGACACAAATCCTAAGGGGAAAATCCCCCACACAAGGTTAGGCAAGATACTTACCTCGAACCAAGCTCAATCAGTCCGTAAGAATGCCCTTTTCTCAATTATCTGACTCCGAATGGTCCAAATTTAGCAAAACACAATTGCACATCATGAATACAACCATAATAGACTCATCTAATTAATGAAATCAATATTTTAACAAAAATTCTGAAATTCGCCCTAAAAAGTCTACCCGGGCCCACGTCTCGAAATCGGGTAAAAATCATAAAATACGAATACCTATTCACTCACGAGTCCAACCATTCCTTTCAAAACTCAAAATCTTTATTGAAGAAGTTCTTCCAATTTTTCCCAATTTCAACCCCAAAATCCGAAATTAAATGGAGAAAACAACTATAGATTAATAGAATACAACCAAAAACGAGTAATGAATCATTACCCCAAAGCTTCCTCTGAAAATCTCTCGAAAAATCGCCAAATTCCAAGATCTCAAGTCCAAAAACGAAGAATGAAATCAAACCCTCGAATTTCTCTTTTCTGCCCAGGCGTGACGGCACTTGCGACATAATTAGCCGCATCTGCGCAACTGCAGGTGCGCATGTCCAACCGCACCTGCGCTTCCTCTCGCTTTTGTGTCCCAAAATTCGCTTCTACGAAGCCGCCGATGCGCACAAATTCTCCGCACTTGCGGAGACTGCCAAGTCCAGCTCTTCTCGCACCTGCGCCTCCATCTTCGCACCTGCGACCATCGTACCTGCGCCCAAGGTCCGCAGGTGCGATTACACCAGAATGCAGACCTCTTCACAACCACCAAAAACCATCTGAAGCTCGTCCGAAACACACCTCGGGCCCCAGGGACCCCGTCCAAGCATACAACCAAGTTCCATAACCTAACACGGACTCGCTCGAGGTCTCAAATCACATCAAACGATGCCAAAATCATGAATCACCCTCCAAATTCAAACTTAAAGAACTTGAAACTTCAAATTTCCACAACCGATGCCGAAACCTACCAAATCACGTTCGAATGACCCCAAATATTTGCACACAAGTCATAATTGACATTACCGACCTACTCCAACTTCCGAAATTAGAATCCGACCCCGATATCAAAATATCCACTACCAGTCCGAATCTCCAAAAATTCGACTTTTGCCATTTTGAAGACTAAATAAGCTACGGACCTCAAATTCACAGTCCAGACACGCTCCTAAGTCCAAAATCACCTAACGGAGCTAACGGAACTGACGGAACTCCATTCCGGAGTCGTCTTCACACAGTTCTGACTACAGTCAAAATCCTAAGACTTAAGCTTTCGTTTTAGGGACTAAGTGTCCCAAATCACTCTGAAACATCTGATAACTGAATGCAACCACACACGCAAGTCAATACAAATAATACAAAGCTGCTCATGGTCTTATGCCGCTGAACGGGACTTAAATTCTCAAAACGACCGATCGGGTCGTTACATTCTTCCCCTCTTAAACAAACGTTCATCCTCGAACGTGCCAAGAATCGCCTCGAAGTCTTCAAATCATTGAAGGCACAGATTCAACATACACTCGTGGGGGACCCCACGTCACCCCAATCCACATAAGCCTGACGACACCATCCCAACTGTAATTTATCCTTTCTATCAACTTCGATAAGCCTTAGAGTCAAAATTCTCGCCTTCCATTTATCTTCAAAAGACCCGATTCTAAATCCATAACCGGTATCAGTCTCAACTAGCTGTAACAACTCATGCCTACACCCACAAGGTATGACCACACAAAAAAAACACACCACACATAGGCCCATAACAACATTTCTGATCATAATAGCTGCCCGTAATCAAAACCAGCACCGGCAATTAGCCTCATATCCGTTAGAACCCTGTTTCAAACCTCCACAACACTGACAACGATGCACAAAACATGAAGACCTCTTAACTATACACCTAAATCAACAAGTCACAACTAACACCACCGGGCACACACCCCGCAAGCTAAAACTCAAGAAGCACATAACGAAAATGACTGAATATGTGAAGAGAACACATAAGCGAAATATCAAACAAGCCCGACAGGCACAACTCTCTAACAGTACCATACTACGAATCAATTTAAAAAGGAAAAATCAAAGTACATGAACAAATCATAAGGATCTCATCCTGGTATAACTTCCACCGCGGCACGCAGCCCGGCTCAAACATATCAAATCACATGGAATCGCGAGGGTCTCACCCTCAACTCTGAATCATAAGTCGAATACACATCATACCAATGGAAATCTTCCACTAACTCAATTCTGCCAATAAAATCACAGCACTTACTAAACTCTCACCCCGGTAGAGTATCAAATCACAAATCGTAACCAATTTACTCACGAATCACATCAAACTTGCCATAATGGACAACATGAATTCACTTCTAATCTCTTAACTTTCAATAATGAATATAAACAAACGATAGACACGACTATCACTCATAGAATCTCCCAACGGGGGCAAACACAAAAACATAATACTAAGTCATGAACTCACCCATAGGTAGGACAACAAATAGAGAAACTCGCCCCGATAAGCAGAACCGTATCAAAATACGAATGGTGCCCCTCTGTAACAAATCAAAAGCATACCTGTATGACATCATCTGGCACAGTGGCCTTAAGCCTACTATATGAAACACATCAACGGGTCGGGCCTTCCCTTCTTGGGTGCCCTCTACTCGCTTGAATACTCCGTTGTGACACACCTGCACGGAGTCTAGGACAATCTCTCACCCTGTGGCTGGTATCTCCACACTCAAAGCAACCTCTCTGCTGACGTGGCTATGGGAACTGTGCGGTACGGGTACTCTAAGACCCATGAGCACCTGAAACACTGTGTAAAGCCTGAAGTGCAAACTGAACTGGCTGACCCACGAAACCTCTACCATGTCGTACCCTACCTCCAAAATAAGGACCAATAGATCTCTCTGGTCTATGAGGCCTCCTCACCTCCCTGTCCTCTCTCTCCTGATCTCGCCTGTACTCTCTCATGGCCCCGCCTGCCCTCTCTCTCCTGATCCCATATGCCCTCTACACGGTGAGCGATCCCTACCACCTGCTGAAACGAAACATCTGACTCTAGCTCCCGAGCCATGCTGAACCGAATATCATGCCTAAGTCCCTCAATGAATCTACGGACACGCTCTCTAACTGTGGCGACCAAAGCAGGTGCATGCCTGGCCAAATCACTGAATCTCATGGCATACTCTAATACTGACATAGTGCCCTGGCGCAGCTGCTCAAACTCCGTGCGCCATACATCTCGAAGGGACTGAGGTACAAACTCTCTCAGGAACATCTCTGAAAACTGAACCCATGTAAGTGAAGCTAACTCGGCTGGGCTATCCAACTCATATGCCCGCCACCACTGATAAGCCGCTCCCATGAGCTGGAACGTAGTAAAAGCAACCCCGCTCGTCTCCACAATACCTATAGTACGGAGAATGCGGTGACACTCCTCTAGAAAACCATGTGCACTATCTGAAGCCAAACCACTGAATGTAGGAAGGACATATTTCTTAACCTTGCAAGTCTAAGTTGCTCTTCCTCAGATGTTGCTGCCCTGACCACAGGCTGAACTGGAACAACAGTCCATGTCGCAATGACACCTGGAACCTGGCCAATATGAACTCGCTGCTCTGGGGTGTGTGCAGCCGGAGTCTGGGTTCCTCCCCCGGACTATGAAGTAGCTGGTGCAACCGGAATCAACCCCGCTTAAGCCAATGGACCAAACATGCTCAGGAACTGTGCTAAGGTCTCCTGAAGTCTGGGGGTAATAGTAGGCGCCTTCGGTACTTGCTCCCCAACTGGAACTACTGGCGGCTCCTCAACTGCTGCTCTGGTAGGTGCTCTGGCTACGGCACCTGCTCCTCGTCGGCCTCTGCCTCTGCCCCTAGCGATACCTGCTCCGGGAGCAGCGTCATCAGTAACTGTAGCTCGTGTCCTCACCATCTGTAAGAGAATGGAATGAATAAAGTTCAAACTTCGAGATCAATGAACTCACACAATAGGAATAAAGGAAGTGAGATTGTCCTAATAGTTCCGTAGCCTCTCGAAGATAAGTACAGACGTCTCCGTACCGATCCGCGAGACTCTACTAAACTCGCTTATAACTTGTAGCACCTATGAACTTAGAGCTCTGATACCAACTTGTCACGACCCAATTTCCCCTCCGTTTGGGTATCGTGATGGCACCTAGTCCTAGGGACTAGGTAAACCTAACAACAATTGAAACAACAACATTATTTAAATAGAATCTCTTACAATTCCCAAAACCGGTAGTACAAGTCATAAGCTCTACAGAGTGTTTGCTAGAAAGCCTCTAAATACAACTGTCCAGAAATAGGAATAAACAGTGCAAAACAAAAACTTGAAGGTGACTCTGAATCCTACGAACGCAGCAGCAGGTTTACCTTGAGTCTCCACAGCAACACTCCACACAGCTAGCTAACGAACAAGTACATGGATCTGCACAAAACATGTGCAGAAGTGTAGAATGAGCACACCACAGCGGTGCCCAGTAAGTATCAAGACTAACCTCGGTGGAGTAGTGACGAGGAACAGTCAAGACACCCACTGGTCTAATAAACTGAACAGGTATAAGTATATGAACAACAGAAGTATGATGTCTACATAAAGACTATGCAATATGGCTCACAATACAGTAATGGCAATAAGGAAGGAAACAACAAGTATCAGCGGAATATCATGAAAATGACACAGACAAAGTGAATGGAACAAAACCTAAATCCGGAAATACAAATACAGCAAGGAAAAGTAATAACTCAACAACTACAACAGCTTTTACATCAGGTTTTAGTCAACAATTCCACGAGGTACCGAACCTCGGACAAATCACAACTCACGGTTCTCAATACCTGAACCCTAACACTTGGCATCATGTGCCCTCATAACACCTCATAATCGCACTGACGACCCACGTGCCAAATAGAGCCATTCTCACATAGAAGGTAAGTAAACAAGGGTGAGCATCTATGCTCAATAATATCAAGAACATCTCTTATCCGATAAGAGTGTTTAACTACGTGTATGCTTGTGTAATTGTCCTACCATGGTCCATATCAGCAAATAAGCATAAGGAAAAAGAACGGACATCACGTAGAATATTGTCTCATAGCTTTCACAAGATAAAGCTCACACAGGTACATATACCACTACACAAATATCAACAACAAGAATGCCCCAAGGGCACAAATCATCACAAATCAATCCCTGACACAGCCCACCTTGTCTCGCCACGTGTGTAGTAATAAAGTAAGTGCCCGCCTTATCTCGCCACACGTGCATAACAATGTTCTCACCTTGTCTCGCCACATGCGCAACCCATATATATATATCCCGTATATATATATATATATATATATATATATATATATATATATATATATCCCGCCTTGTCACGCCGCATGTGCAAATATCAATAGTAACAATAGCACGGTAGAAACCTCGTGCAACCCCATAACAACAACAGCACGGTAGAAACCTCGTGCAACACAATAATAACAACCGCACGGCAGAAACCTCGTGCATCATCACAACAAGTACAACAACAACAATGGTAATAATACAAAGTACGACAAGTAAATCAAATCAAGAACCTTTAAATCACAAGAAAAGGTAGAACCAATTCGCGAGGAATAAACACAGTAAGGAATGCTAGGCGTAAAGAGAATAGCTCAACAAGGGAAAACTAATGTGTAGCAACGATCCCACAATATACACTTCAACAATAGGGAAGCTAACACGAGTCAAATATTTCCAAATAAAACAAGTAGACTAAGATATAGGATATCTAAACTTCTTTTAAGGTTGAGGAAATTACGAAGGATATTCAACAATTCAATTAAGGATAAGCAGCGAAAAATTAATCAAAAGCTCAATTAAGACTGAACAATTATAGGATAAGATAATAATAATTCTAAATAAAGATAAGCAGTTATGAAAAGATATCACGACAATAGAGGAGGTAAAATCTTCAGTTAAGTCAAATAAGAGTCAAATAGGCAATAAGAGTGAATCCTGAAGCAATTAATTCTAATTAAAACATGTAGAGGTGAAACTAGTAAATAGAAACTTAATCATATCAAGAACAACTTCATACTCGGTGAATATAAGGACCTAAGAATCCTAAAAGGCCATCTTTTCACAAATAAGACCGAGCACGCACTCGTCACCTCGCGTACATGGACTACAATCAACATAGAAGACACAAATCCTAAGGGGAAAATCCCCCACATAAGATTAGGCAAGATACTTACCTCGAACCAAGCTCAATCAGTCCGTAAGAATGCCTTTTTCTCAATTATCTGACTCTGAATGGTCCAAATCTAGCAAAACACAATTGCACATCATGAATACAACCATAATAGACTCATCTAATTAATGAAATCAATATTTTAACAAAAATTCTAAAATTCGCCCTAAAAGGTCTACCCGGGCCCACGTCTCGGAATCGGGTAAAAATCACAAAATACGAATACCCATTCACTCACGAGTCCAACCATATTAGAATTACTCAAATCCGACCACAAATCCCCTTTCAAAACTCGAAATCTTTATTGAAGAAGTTCTTCCAATTTTTCCCAATTTCAACCCCAAAATCCGAAATTAAATGGAGAAAACAACTATAGATAAATGGAATACAACCAAAAACGAGTAAGGAATCATTACCCCAAAGCTTCCTCTGAAAATATCTCGAAAAATCGCCAAATTTCGAGCTCTCAAGTCAAAAAACGAAGAATGAAGTCAAACCCTCGAATTTCTCTTTTTTGCCCAGGCGTGACCGCACCTGCGACATAATTAGCCGCATCTGCGCAATCGCAGGTGCGCATGTCCAACCGCACCTGCGCTTCCTCTCGCTTCTGTGTCCCAAAATTCGCTTCTACGGAGCCACTGATGCACACAAATTCTCCGCACCTGCAGAGACTGCCAAGTCCAGCTCTTCTCGCACCTGCGCCTCCATCTTCGCACCTGCGCCCAAGGTCTGTAGGTGCGATTACACCAGAACGCAGACCTCTTCACAACTACCAAAAACCATCTGAAGCTCGTCTGAAACACACCTCGGGCCCCCGGGACCCCGTCCAAGCATACAACCAAGTTCCATAACCTAACACGGACTCGCTCGAGGTCTCAAATCACATCAAACGACGCCAAAATCACAAATCACCCTCCAAATTCAAACTTAAAGAACTTGAAACTTCAAATTTCCACAATCGATGCTGAAACCTACCAAATCATATCCGAATGACCCCAAATTTTGCACACAAGTCATAATTGACATTACGGACCTACTCCAACTTCCGGAATCAGAATCCAACCCCGATATCAAAATTTCCACTACTCGTCTGAATCTCCAAAAATTCGACTTTCGCCATTTTGAAGCTTAAATAAGCTACGGACCTCAAATTCACAGTCCGAACACGCTCCTAAGTCCAAAATCACCCAACGGAGCTAACAAAACTGACGGAACTCCATTCCAAAGTCGTCTTCACATAATTTCAACTACAGTCAAAATCCTAAGACTTAAGCTTTCGTTTTAGGGACTAAGTGTCCCAAATCACTCTGAAATATGCGGTAACTAAATTCAACCATGCACATAAGTTAATACACATAATACGAAGCTACTCAGGGTCTTATGCCGCCGAACGAGGCTTAAATTCTTAAAATAACTGGCTGGGTCGTTAAAGTTTTGAGTAGTTACTGTGATCAAGAATGGTGTTGCGAGTATGCGAGTTGTGTAGTATGTTATGCGATTATATCTGGAGTTATAGCTATGGCTTGATACAGTTTGTTCATACTTATATAATGTATATATATGAGTTCGGGTCTTGAAAAGATATTCTGAATGTTGGAAATTAAATTCCAAGATTTATGGGATAAGGTTGAAGTAATGATCTTCAATTACGTGGTATTGTCAGGCCTATATGGAATAGGGTGGCGTGGGATCAACCCTGGGTATGTGCGTGATAAGGTGGAACAGTGATTCAAAGGTTTAGGAACAACTCTTGGCACGTAGTTTACATCACAGTTTTGGAGAGCAGTGCAGTGAGAATTAGATATACAAGTTCAGTTGATTATATCATTTCACACTCCGACGGACGGACGGACAGTCCGATCATACTATTCAGATATTGGAAGATATGCTACGTGCTTGTGTTATAGATTTTGGGGGTTCTTGGGATAAATTTTTGCCACTTGCAGAGTTTGCTTACAATAACATCTACTAGTCGAGCATTCAGATGGATCTGTATGAGGCTTTGTATGGGAGACGGTGTAGATCTCCGGTGGGTTGGTTTGAGCCGGGTGAGGCTAGGCTATTAGGTACTGATTTAGTTCAGGATGCCTTGGAAAAGGTTAAAATGATTCAGGAATGACTTCGCACGGCGCAATCTAGACAGAAGAGTTATGCCGACCGAAAGGTTCGCGATGTTGCTTACATGGTAGGAGAGAAGGTACTACTCTGAGTTTCGCCTATGAAGGGTGTTATGAGATTTAGGAAGAAGGGCAAGTTGAGTCCTAGGTATATTGGACCTTTTGAAATACTTAAGAAGATTGGAGAGGTGGCTTATGAACTTGCTTTGCCACCTAGTCTATCGGGTGTTCATCCAGTGTTTCATGTATCTATACTCCGGAAGTATGTCGAAGATCCGTCTCATGTTTTGGATTTCAGAACGGTTCAGTTGGATGGTAATTTGGCTTATGATGTGGAGCCTGTGGCCATCTTGGACCGGCAGGTTCGAAAGTTGAGATCAAAGAACATAGCTTCAGTGAAAGTGTAGTGGAGAGGTCAGCCAGTTGGAGAATCTACTTGGAAGACTGAGTGGGAGATGCAGAGCAAATATCCATACCTATTTGAGACTCCAGGTATAATTCTAAACCCATTCGAGGACGAACATTTGTTTAAGAGGGGGAGAATGTAATGACCCGGCCGGTCGTTTTGAGTATTACAACCTCTTTCCCCCATTTACTGCTCAATTTGTGCTTTACAGTTGTTATGTGACTTGTCGGGGTAATTGGTTCGGGTCCAGTGAGGTTTCGAAATGAATTGAAACACTTAGTCTCAAACATGAAAACTTAAGTTGAAAAGATTGACCAGTTGTTGACTTATGTGTAAACGACCCTGGAACAGAGTTTTAATGATTCCAATAGCTCCGTATGGTAATTTTGGATTTAGGAGCGTGTCCGAAAAATTATTTGGAAATCCGTAGTTAAATTAGGCTTGAAATGACTAAAATAGAAATTTAAGTTGGAAGTTTGACAGGGGAGTTCACTTTTTGCTATCAGGGTCGGAATCTGATTTTGGAAATTGGAATAAGTTCGTTATGCCATTTATGACTTGTGTGCAAAATTTGAGGTCAACCGAACTTGATTTGCTAGGTTTCGGCATCGAATGTAGAATGTTCCGATGCCATTTCTTAAAGAATAAAAGGTATAACATTAAGAAAATGAGCCCCAAATTAAGTTTTTATTGAAGTATTAGATCCGTATTGAAATTTTGGAGCTATAGCAAAAAGAATCGTCAAATTCGGACATCGTATGAGAGAGTTATACCCATTTCCGTGTCGGGAAAGATTTTTCATCGCCGCCAACGCCTAGGGTAGCGTGGGGCGCTAGCCCTGGCGCTGGAATTGTTGGTGTTCTGGAAACTGCGCCACATGCAGCGCCCCACGCTACCTGTGGCGCTTGAAAATAGCAGAGGCTCTATAAACGGAGTTTTTTTGCCATTTTTTACAAAAATAGAGTTCGGGAGCTCGGTTTGGGCGATTTTTAGAGACAAACTTCACAAATTGGACTGGGGTAAGTAATCTTAACTTGATTTGGGGGATTAGAATAGAAATTTTCCAAAAAATGATTTGAGGGTTTAAAGGCCGAATCGGAGTCGGAATTTAGTAAATTTTGTATGGTTGGACTCGTAGTTGAATGGGCGTTCATATTTTATAACTTTTGTTGGGTTCCGAGATGTGGGCCCCACTATTTATTTTTGAGTTAATTTTGGATTTTATTGTGAAATTTAGCATTTTCATATGGAATTGATTCCTATACCTCGTGTTGATTGTATCGAATTATTTTGACTAAGATTCGAGGCGTTCGGAGGTCGCATCGCGAGGAAAAGGCTTATTGAATAAATATCCTCACAATCAGGCCCTCGGCCTCACTCAGTCATCAACCCCCGGTAGCAATCCAAGCAATTCTTATTGAATAAAGAATTGCTTATGGGATCGGGCTGCACGTCGCAACATATTTCATTGTTATATGCCATGATTGGATTGTTATAGCGCTTGGGCTGAAGGTGCCCCTCCGGAGTCTGTACACACCCCCAGTAAGCGCAGGTACTTACTGAGTGCGAGTGCTGAGTGCTGAGTGATTGAGTTGAATGAGTGACTGTGAGGAAAGAGTGATTTTGAGGTTGGAGTGAATGGGAGGACTGCATGACTGTTGATTTGAGAGGATGCATTGGTTTCATTATTGTTGCACTTCAGCTGTCATATATCACTATTTTTGAAAAGATTTCTAAGAGATATTATCTTTTGGTTCAGTTGAACTTGATATGAAATTACTGTTAGGGTCTTAAATGTTGAACTTGAAAGCATGCCTACCTTCTTATGTTGGAAATTACTGTAATTGGACTTAGCTGTGAAGCTCGTCACTACTTTCAGTTCTTTATTTAGTATTGCTACTGTAATGACCCAACCGGTCATTTTAACTTTTAGAAACTCGTTCTCTAAAATAAAACTCCCCGAGCATGCTTTTATTAATTTATGACTTGCAGGGATGGTTGGTTCGGGATTTGGAAGTGTGTGGGTTGAAATCGGAACACTTGGTTCCTTAAGTTAGCCTTAAAAGGCCAAGTTTGATTTCGGTCAACATTTTGAGAAAACGACCCCGGAATCGGAAATCGGGATTTGACATTTCCAATAGGTTTGTATGATGATTTTGGACTTGGGCGTATGTTTGAATCGGGTTTTGGATAACCCGGGAGCGTTTTGGCGCTTAATAGTGAAAATCAATTATTTGAAGGTTTAAAGTTCTTTAAATTTGGTTTGGAGTAGGTTTTTGAGGAATTGAAGTCCGTTTGGAATTTCGAGTTTGGGAATAGTTCCGTATAATGATTTAAGACTTGCACGCAAAATTTCGTATCATTCCGGGTAGTTTAAGTACGTTTCGGCGTATTGGAAGTAAATTGAAGAACTTGAAGTTCTTAAGTTTGATTCAATTTGGTTTGTGGTGTGATTCTTAGATTTGATGTTGTTTTACACGTTCCGAGAGTTCGAGCAAGTCCGTTTTATGATTTCAAACCTGTTGGTATGTTCGGACGGGGTCCCGGGGGTCCCGAGTGTGAACCGGACGAGGCTCGGATCAATGTTGGGATTTTGAATAGGAGCTGAAGCATTCTGCTTCTGGTACGTTTGCACCTGCGTTTGGACAGCCGCAGGTGCGACTCTCGCAGATGCGAGGTTTTATGCGCAGAAGCGAAAAAGGGAAGGGAAGCCTGCCATCGCAGGTGCGGAATCTCGGGCGCACCTGCGAACGCGCAGATGCGGAAACTGGGTAGCCAAGCTAAGCTCGCACCTGCGAGGCTTTTCCGCAGGTGCGAAAGCCGCAGGTGCGAACACCTTCCGCATGTGGGAAAAACCTATCTGGGCAGAATGGTTAAAAAGTCGGGGCTCAGACATTTTGAGCCCATTTTTCCTCCATTTTTGGGCGATTTCAGACCTTTTGAGAAGGGAGTTCAACTAACAACTTGAAGGTAAGTTAATTCTACACCCCTTGAGTTAAATACATAGATTATAAGTAGATTATAACTAGTAAATCTTAGAAATCAAAGGTTTAGATGAAAAACCTAGATTTTTTTTATAAAAATGAGATTTTAACCACGAAAATGGTTATGGAATTGGATAGAAATTATATATTTGAGTTCTTGAGATTATGGGTAACGTTTTCATCCAAATATTTCCGGAATCCGGGCACGTGGGCCCGGGGTGAATTTTAGGAATTTTACTATTTTGGATAGAGTAATTTAATTAATAGATGAATTTCGAATTATTGAACATATATTAATAATTTTATATAACTTTTGGATAGTTTCGGATTTTTCGGCATTGAATCGAGAATTTTACGCGACGCGATAATCGAAAAGTGGACTTTGAGACGAGGTAAGTCTCTTGTCGAATCTTGTGAGGGGAAAATTACCCCATAAGGATTAAAGTGAATAATTATTGATAATTGCGGGGGCTACGTACGCACGAGGTGATGAGAGTCCGTGCGTAGCTACCATTAATGCTAAAGTCCGGGTAGTTTAGGACTCAAAGCATGAATTACTTGTGTAAATTGTATTTCTTGTTTAATTAATATTATTTGATATATTTATATATATATATATTGTGAATTGTTAGATTAAATATTAAAGGAGTATTCTTTGTTTAATTAATATTATTTGATATATTTATATATATATATATTGTGAATTGTTAGATCAAAATATTAAAGGATGGAAAAATTTATATGTTTGATTTTCTGTTTAAATTAATTAATTGTTTAAAAAAATTATTCTTCCTCCCGAATTTATCTCATAATAAATATACACTCCTTCCGGAGGTACAAAAGAAAATGTCATCCTTTCTTGTGGAGCAGGCCGAACGCCTCGGCAAGATAGATGCATCTATGGATCGCGTCGCACATCCCTCGGCAGTGTACACGACACTCTGGATCGGGCTGTACGTCCTCGGCAGAAATCGTGTGTAATAATAATAATAATTACACGATACTTTAATAGCTTATTTCAGCTTGCGAAGTTAATTGATAAATTGGAAAATCCTTGGAATTTAATGAATTATTACTCTTGCTTGTTAAATAATTAATTGTTATTCCTGAAAATGATATTTAATTGATAAATTAAAAATTATTCGAATTTAAGGAATTTAATTAATATATTGAGAATTGTTGCATTTGAAGAATTTTGATTATTTTCGTTGATTAAATAAATTATTGTAAATTCTGTAAATCATGTTGATTTATATATCCTAGTTGTATTTCAATTATTATTAATGCCCCATAGTGAGTGTCAAAGTCGGCCATCTCATCTCTACCACTTCGAGATTAGGCTTGATACTTACTGGGTACACGTTGTTTACGTACTCATACTACACTTGCTGCATTTTTTGTGAAGGAACTGAGGCAAGTACTAGTGGGGGACCTATTGTCTTACACCCATGTTATCCAGGGACATAGTGGTGAGCTGTTTCTCTGATCCGTTCTGCAGCTACTAGTGTCTCTCTTTGTATTTTAATTCTGTCTATTTTTATTTCGGACAGCATTTGAGGTTTTGTATAATCTACTAGATGCTCATACACTTATGACACTAGGTCTTGGCACACACATTGGTAGAGTTTGGGTTTTATTATATTTTCTTGGTTTTAAATTTTATCAAAGTATGCTTAATTTATTGGTTGGCTTGCCTAGCTGTAGTGTTGGGTGCCATCACGACTTATAGGTGAAATTGGTTCATAACAATATGGTATCAAAGCACTAGGTTCACTTAGGTCTCACAAGTTATGAGCAGGCCTAATAGAGTCTTGCGGTCTGTACTTATCTTCAAGAGGCTATATGGTGTTAGGAAATTACCTTTCTTCATATTCTATCGTGCAATTAATGTAGTATTAAATATCTTTCTCTTATTCTCTCACAGATGGTGAGAACGCGCTCGAATGAAGTTCCAGACTAGGGAAGAGCTACTCCCCAGTTGCTAGAGGCCGAGGCAGAGGCTGAGGCCGAGGGAGGGCTCCAGCCCGTGGTAGAGGGCGAAGACATCCCAGGACTATTCCAGTTATGCCACCAGTGGGTCCAGCAGAGAATCCCATTATTGAGGAGGATGGTGAGGTGCCTGTGGCAGAGCCAGCTCTAGTGGATTTCACATCTGCACCGGGATTTCAGGATGTCATGGGTCATATGCTGCGGTTCATGGAAAATATGACTCAGGCCGGTTTATTTCCGGCAAACCCAGCCACATCTCAGCCGGGCGGGGGAGCACAGACCCCTACCGCGCAGGCTCATGGATAGGCAGCTGCTGTATACCAGACCCAGGGTGGTGCACTACCTGTGGGTGGAGCCCAGCCAGTGGCAGCAGCTACACCTGAGCCCAGGCCAGCTGTAACCGCCGATCCTCAGAAACTATTGGACAGATAGACTAGACTACATCCTCCTGTCTTTGGGGGTGAGCGACATGAGGATCCCCAGGATTTCATTGATCGTTGCAGGGACAGACTGCACAACATGAGGATATTGGAGTCTCATGGGGTAGACTTTGCTACTTTTCAGCTAGAGGGCAGAGCCCATAGATGGTGGCAGTCTTATGCTCTTGGCAGACCAGCAGATTCTCCTCCCATGACTTAGGACAGGTTCACTCGTATCTTCCTGGACAGGTATATTCCACCCTCCCAAAGGGAAGAGTTGCGGTTTCAGTTTGAGCAGCTCCAGTAGGGTCAAATGTCAGTGACTGATTATGAGGTGAGGTTTTCTGAATTATCTCACCATGCACTTATGATACTCCCTTCTGAGGCAGAGAGAGTGCGGAGGTTTGTAGCCGGTTTACATACTGATATTCAGGCCACTATGGCTCGAGAGGTTGAGGTGGGTACTGAGTTGTGGAGATAGCCTGGAGGATTGAGGGTGTGCGTCAGCGGAGCCGAGAGCAGATTATGAGAGATAAGCGATTCAGGTACTCTGGAGAGTTCAGAGGTGCTCCGTCTGGGGGCAGAGGTCAGTTCGTGAGGGGGCAGTCCAGCAGACCCCCATTTCCACCACCACCACCTCATCGAGGTGCTCCAGTGAAACCTTATCTCAGTGCTATACCAGAGAGTTCCTACCGCCCACCATCTATTCAGGGTCCTCCCAGTGGGTATTCAATTCCCCAAGGCCAGACACTTAGTCAGTAGCCCATCGCACCGAAAAGTTATTACGAGTGCGGGGATCCCAGTCACATGCAGAGGTTTTGCCCCAGGTTTCGGGGTAGACCAGTACAGCAGGGTCAGCAGCCTATGCCTACTGGACCAGTTTCTCCACCAGTAGTCCGGCCACCAAGAGGTGGAGGACAGGTGGGTAGGGGTCGTCCTAGAGGTGGAGGTCAGCCAGGCGGAGGCCAGCCAGTTGGCGCTCCAACTCGGTTCTATACTTTTTCGGCTAGACCAGATGCAGAGGCCATAGATGCTGTGATTACAAGTATTATTTCTGTTTGCGGCAAAGATGCCTCAGTATTATTTGATCCAGGATCCACGTATTCATATGTGTCGTCTCTATTTACTCCATTCATGGGTATTTTTTGTGAGTCCTTGAGTACTTCTGTTTATATGTCCACTCCTGTAGGCGATTCTGTTATTGTGAACCGGATCTACCGGTCCTGTATTATTACATTCTGTGGTTATGAAACTAGAGCAGATCTCTTATTGCTCGAGATGATCGATTTTGAAATTATTCTGGGTATGGACTAGTTATCTCCATATCATGCTATTCTAGATTGTCATGCCAAAACCGTTACCTTGGCTATTCCATCTTTGCCCTGGCTGGAGTGGAAGGGTTCGTCGGTTAGTTCATTCAATCGGGTTATTTCTTTTATAAAGGCTCAACACATGGTTGAGAAGGGTTGTTTGGCTTATCTAGCCTATGTTCGGGATACTACTGTAGAGACTCCGGCTATTGATTTAGTGCCAGTAGTTCGGGAGTTCTCTGATGTATTTCCTTCAGATCTTCCAGGTATTCCATATGATCGTGATATTGATTTTTGTATTGACTTGGCTCCAGATACCCAGCCTATATCTATCCCACCTTATCGTATGGCTCCGAAAGAATTGAAAGAATTAAAAGAACAACTTGAAGAGTTACTAGCCAAAGGGTTCGTCAGACCGAGTGTATCGCCTTGGGGTGTACCGGTATTATTTGTGAAAAAGAAGGATGGAACAATGCGGATGTGTATTCATTATCACCAATTGAACAAAGTCACTATTAAGAACAAGTACCCGTTGCCACGTATTGATGACCTATTTGACCAGTTGTAGGGTGCTAGGGTGTTCTCTAAGATCGACTTGAGGTCAAGGTATCATCAGTTGAAGATTCGAGATTTGGATGTTCCGAAAACTTCTTTCCGTACTAGATATGGTCATTATGAGTTTCTGGTAATGTCTTTCGGTTTAACTAATGCCCCGGCAGCGTTTATGGATCTGATGAGCAGGGTATTCGGGCCATATATTTATTTGTTTGTCATTGTCTTCATTGATGGAGGAACATGAGCAGCATATGAGAGTAGTGCTCCAGACATTGCGGGAACAAAAGTTATATGCTAAGTTCTCTAAATGTGAGTTTTGGCTAGAGACTGTAGCATTTTTGGGACATATTGTATCGGGCAAAGGTATTAAAGTTGATCCCAAAAAGATTGAGGCAGTTCAGAATTGGCATCGTCCCACTTCGATAACTGAGATTAGGAGTTTCCTAGGTTTAGCAAGTTATTATCGTCGGTTCGTGGAGGGATTTTCATCTATTGCAGCACCTTTGACCAAATTAACCCAGAAGGGTGCTCCGTTCCGATGGTCTGATGATTGTGAGGTAAGCTTTCAGAAACTCAAGACAGCATTGACTACAGCACCGGTGTTAGTGTTGCCTTTCGATTCGGGGATGTATACAGTGTACTGCGACTCTTCACATGTTGGTTTGGGTTGTGTATTGATGCAGGAGGGGCGAGTTATTGCATATGCTTCACGTCAATAGAAACCCCACGCGCATAATTATCCGGTACATGATTTGGAGTTAGCTGCGATTGTTCACGCCCTTAAGATTTGGAGGCATTATCCTTATGGGGTGTCCTGTGAAGTTTATACTGATCATCACAGTTTACAGCATTTGTTCAAGCAGAGGGACCTAAATTTGAGGCAGCGCAGATGGCTGGAATTACTAAAAGATTATGATATTACTATCCTATATCATCCAGGTAAAGCAAATGTAGTTGCAGATGCCTTGAGTAGAAAGGCGGAAAGCATGGGTAGTTTGGCTTTCATTTCAGCAGAAGAAAGGCCATTAGCTTTGGATATCCAGTCCTTGGCCAACAGACTTGTGCGGTTAGATATTTCAAAGCCCAGCCGAGTTCTTGCATGTGTCGTAGCTCAGTCTTCACTATTTGAGCAGATCAAGGCTCGCCAGTATGATGATTCACACTTAATAGTTCTTCGAGAAACGGTGCTACGAGGTGGTGCCAAGGAAGTTACTATTGGTGCAGATGGTGTTCTGTGACTCCAGGATCATCTGTGTGTTCCTAATGTGGATGAACTGAGGAAAAAGATCCTGGAGGAGGCACATAGTTCTCGGTATTCTATTCATCCAGGTGCTACGAAGATGTATCGTGACTTGAGGCAGCATTATTGGTGGCGATGAATGAAAAAGGACATAGTTGAGTATGTAGCTAGGTGTCTAAATTGCCAGCAAGTTAAATATGAGCACCAGAGGCCAGGTGGCCTACTTCAGCAGATGACTATACCAGAGTGGAAATAGGAACGAATTACTATGGACTTTGTAGTTGGGTTGCCGCGGACCTTGAGGAAGTTTGATGCAGTTTGGGTGATTGTTGACAGGTTGACCAAGTCGGCACATTTTATTCCTGTTGTGACTACGTATACTTCAGAGAGGTTGGCCCAAATTTATATTCAGGAGATAGTTCGGTTGCACGGTGTGCCAATTTCCATCATATCAGATAGAGGCCCTCAGTTTACTTCACATTTCTGGAGAGCAGTGCAGAGTGAGTTGGGGACCAGTGTAGAGCTCAGCACAGCCTTTCATCCGCAGACCGACAGGCAGTCAGAGTGGACAGTTCAGATTTTGGAGGATATGCTCAGGGAATGTGTGATTGACTTTGGAGGTCAGTGGGATCGTTTCCTGCCTTTGGCCGAGTTTACTTATAATAACAGTTACCAATCCAGCATCGAGATGGCTCCATTTGAGGCTTTATATGGTTGTCGATGCCGTTCACCTATCGGATGGTTTGAGCCCGGTGAGGCTAAGTTATATGGTACTGATTTGGTAAAGGATGCCTTGGAAAAGGTAAAGTTGATTCAGGAGCGATTTCGTACAGCACAATCTAGATAGAAGAATTACGCGGATCAGAAAGCGCATGATTTATCCTTTATGGTAGGTGAAAAAGTTCTCTTGAAGGTTTCGCCGATGAAAGGGAGTATGAGATTCGGAAAAAAGGGCAAGTTGAGCCCAAGGTTTAAAGGCCCATTTGAGGTGTTGAGACGAGTTGGGGAGGTTGCTTATGAGCTTGCATTGCCTACCAGTTTATTGGGAGTTCATCCGATTTTCCATGTATCTATGCTCCGGAAGTATCATGTCAACCTATCACATGTGTTGGACTTCAGCACAGTTCAGCTAGATCAGAGTTTGGGTTATGAATAAGAGCCATTTGCCATTGTTGATAAACAAGTTCGCCAGTTGAGGTCCAAGAGGATTTCTGCAGTAAAGGTCCAGTGGAGGGGCCAACCAGTTGAGGAAGCGACTTAGGAGGCCGAGGAGGACATGCGGAGCAAATATCCACACTTATTTAACACTCCAAGTATTATTCTAAACCCATTCGAGGACAAACGTTTGTTTAAGAGGTTGAGAATGTAATGACCCACCGGTCATTTTAACTTTTAGAAACCCGTTCCCTAAAATAAAACTCCCCGAGCATGATTTTATTAATTTATGACTTGCAGGGATGGTCGGTTCGGGATTT
Organism: Nicotiana tabacum; assembly: GCF_000715075.1. Lineage (NCBI taxonomy): Eukaryota > Viridiplantae > Streptophyta > Magnoliopsida > Solanales > Solanaceae > Nicotiana > Nicotiana tabacum. Next base: position 68,243,121 of record NC_134083.1, on the reverse strand, counting down.
GGAAGTGTGTGGGTTGAAATGGGAACACTTGGTTCCTTAAGTTAGCCTTAAAAGGCCAAGTTTGACTTCGGTCAATATTTTGAGAAAACGACTCCGGAATCGGGATTTGACGGTTCCAATAGGTTCGTATGATGATTTCGGACTTGGGCATATGTTCGAATCGGGTTTTGGATAATGCGGGAGCGTTTTGGCGCTTAATAGTAAAAATCAACTATTTGAAGGTTTAAAGTTCTTTAAATTTGGTTTGGAGTAGGTTTTTGAGGAATTGAAGTCTGTTTGGAATTCCGAGTTTGGAAATAGTTCCGTATAATGATTTAAGACTTGCACGCAAAATTTCATGTCAATCCGGGTAGTTTAAGTACGTTTCGGCGTATTAGAAGTAAATTAAAGAACTTGAAGTTCTTAAGTTTGATTCAATTTGGTTTGGGGTGTGATTCTTAGATTTGATGTTGTTTTACACATTCCGAGAGTTCGAGAGAGTCCGTTTTATGATTTCAAACCTGTTGGTATGTTCGGACGGGGTCCCGGGGGTCCCGAGTGTTAACCGGACGAGGCTCGGATCAATGTTGGGATTTTGAAGAGGAGCTGAAGCATTCTGCTTCTGGTACGTTCGCACCTGCGCTTGGACAGCCGCTGGTGCGACTCTCACAGATGCGAGATTTTATGCGCAGAAGCGAAAAAGGGAAGGGAAGCCTGCTATCGCAGGTGTGGAATCTCGGGCGCACCTGCGAACGCGCAGGTGCGAGAAAAATAGCACAGATGCGGAAACTGGGTAGCCAAGCTAAGCTCGCACCTGCGAGGCTTTTTCGCAGGTGCGAAAGCCGCAGGTGCGAAAAACCTATCTGGGCAGAATGGTTAAAAAGTCGGGGCTCAGACATTTTGAGCCCATTTTTCCTCCATTTTCGGGCGATTTCAGACCTTTTAAGAAGGGAGTTCAACTAACAACTTGAAGGTAAGTTAATTCTACACCCCTTGAGTTAAATACATAGATTATAAGTAGATTATAACTAGTAAATCTTAGAAATCAAAGGTTTAGATGAAAAACCTAGATTTTTTATATAAAGGAGATTTTAACCACGAAAATGGTTTTGGAATTAGATAGAAATTATATATTTGAGTTCTTGAGATTATGGGTAACGTTTTCACCTGAAAATTTTCAGAATCCGGGCACGTGGGCCCGGGATGAATTTTAGGAATTTTACCATTTTGGATAGAGTAATTTAATTAATAGATGAATTTCGAATTATTGAACATATATTAATTATTTTATATATCTTTTGGATAGTTTTGGATTTTTCGGCATTGAATCGAGAATTTTACGCGACGTGATAATCGGAAAGTGGACTTTGAGACGAGGTAAGTCTCTTGTCTAATCTTGTGAGGGGGAAATTATCCCATAAGGATTAAATTGAATAATTATTGATAATTGCGGGGGCTACGTACGCACGAGGTGATGAGAGTCCGTGCGTAGCTACTATTAATGCTAAAGTCCGGGTAGTTTAGGACTCAAAGCATGAATTACTTGTGTAAATTATATTCTTTGTTATATATATATATATATATATATATATATATATATATATATATATATATATATATATATATATATATATATATATATATATATATATATATATATATATATATATATATATATATATATATATATATATATATATATATATAAAAATATTAAAGGATGGAAAAATTTATATGTTTGATTTTCTGTTTAAATTAATTAATTATTAAAAAAAATTATTCTTCCTCCCGAATTTATCTCATAATAAATATACTCTCCTTTCGGAGGTACATAAGAAAATGTCATCCTTTCTTGTGGAGCGGGCCGAGCGCCGCGGCAGGATAGATGCATCTATGGATCGCGTCGCATGTCCCTCGGCAGTGTACACGACACTCTGGATCGGGCCGTACGTCCTCGGCAGAAATCATGCTTAATAATAATAATAATTACACGATACTTTAATAGCTTATTTCAGCTTGCGAAGTTAATTGATAAATTGGAAAATCCTTGGAATTTAATGAATTATTACTTTTGCTTGTTAAATAATTAATTGTTATTCCTGAAAATGATATTTAATTGATAAATTAGAAATTATTCGAATTTAATGAATTTAATTAATATATTGAGAATTGTTGCATTTGAAGAATTTTGATTATTTCCATTGATTAAATAAATTATTGTAAATTCTGTAAATCATGTTGATTTATATATCCTAGTTGTATTTCAATTATTATTAATGCCCCATAGTGAGTGTCAAAGTCGGCCATCTCGTCTCTACCACTTTGAGATTAGGCTTGATACTTACTCGGTACACGTTGTTTACGTACTCATACTACACTTGCTGCACTTTTTGTGCAGGAACTGAGGCAAGTACTAGTGGGGGACCTATCGTCTTACACCCACGTTATCCAGGGACATAGTGGTGAGTTGTTTCTCTTATCCGTTCTGCAGCTACTAGTGTCTCTCTTTGTATTTTAATTCTGTCTATTTTTATTTCGGACAACATTTGAGGTTTTGTATAATCTACTAGATGCTCATACACTTGTGACACTAGGTCTTGTCACACACATTGGTAGAGTTTGGGTTTTATTATATTTTTTTGATTTTAAATTTTATCAATGTATGCTTAATTTATTGGTTGGCTTGCCTAGCTGTAGTGTTGGGCGCCATCACGACTTATAGGTGAAATTGGGTCGTGACAGCTACTTACTGAGTTGGTTGTACGCATACTACACCTTGCACTTCATGTGCAGATCCAGGTGTTCCCGGACACAGTGGGTGTTGATTCCTTCGCACATTTGATTTTTCAGAGATTTCAAGGTAGTTGTCGGTGTTTCGCAGACTTTGTATCTCCTTCCCTATCTTCTTGTTTACTGTATTTGGTCTCGGACTATTATAGACCGTGTTTTTCAGACTTGTGATGTATAGATGCTCATGTACTCTGTGACACCCCGATAGTTGGGAATTTCGCGTTATGTTTGAGGTTTTTAATCCCGTTTATGAGAACTGTTGCTATTAAATCTGTTTTAATTCATTCTTGTTAAAAGTGTTGGAAATATTTTGTGAGAAGTTGGCTTGCCTAGTACAACATTAGGCGCCATCACGACAGGTTAGAATTTTGGGATCGTGACAAAATAGAACTCATTCGGTATAACATACCGGACAACAAACCTTCAGATGACAGATTTCCGTATAATATACTGGACCAAATTTATTACAAAAATAAAACTCCATAAATAAATACTGGGCTAGAATTAAAAAACATAATCAAAAACCATATTAAAAAAATACACATAATCAAACACCATATTAAAAAAAATACAGATACAAATTATCATGAAACACAAGTAATCAGATATAAACAGAACTCCAGTATATTATAATAATCATCCAGTAAAAATACTGTACAACAAGCCTTCAGATGACAGATTTCCGTATAATATACTGGACCAAATTTATTACAAAAATAAAACTCCATAAATAAATACTGGGCTAGAATTAAAAAACATAATCAAAAACCATATTAAAAAAATACACATACAAATTATCATTAAACAAAAGTAATCAGAAATAATTAAGTTGTCATTAATTTATAATGCACAACAAGACTTCGGTTGTAGGTTGAGGGGGTACTTATGCATTTTTCCTAAAAGAAATATATATACAAATTATCATTAAACATAAGTAATCAGAAATAAATAGAATTCCAGTATATTATAACACTCATCCAACATATAATACTGGACAATAAGACTTTAGAGGTCAGACTTACAGAATAATATACTAGAACTAAATTTATTACAAAAAATCAAATTTTTAAGTATGAAGTCTAGCACATTGTTCTGGATTTCAAGTTTTAACATGAACTCCAGCAATGCATAATGAAGTTGAAGCAAAAAACTACTTGAAAATTCACCCTAATATACAGCGACTACAAAAATATTTGAATAACTTATCAAAACAAGTTACGCAATGATTACAACATTACAACATAAAACTAATAATAGAGTGACAAAATTATAGAAAAAAAACCGTCGATGTTAAAATACCACAAATATTTAAACGCTAACAGTACGAAAATAAAAAATAAAATAACAATAACAACAAAAATTCAAACACAGTATTGTAAAAACAACACTTACCCAGATAAATTTGAAGAAACTTTGACCTAACCCAGACTAAATTCGAAGAAAGTGTTCTCACGAAAGAGAAATCTGTACACTACTCTAAAAAGAAAGCAAAAAGCGAATAAAAAATGAAAACTAACTAAACAAGACGTTAAAAAGGAGAAGGGCAAAAATATCATTTACTAATATATTTTAAGTTAAAATGGCTAGAAATAGATTACATTCGCGATGGTGGCTAATTTTGGATAGCCAGCCATAAAAATGGCTATGCGATGCCATTTTAACGTGAGAGGGGCTGGCTAGCCCACTAGACTGGCTCCTTAGGGAGCGATTCTGGTGCACTTCGATAAATATATCTTGAAGTTTCTCCTTTTTCTTTAAAAATTGCTAAAGTACGAATTTTTGTGTAATTTGCAAGTTTAGAATTTAAAATACAAACTTGCAACTAAAATTTATTAACAACTTGCTCCTTATCCACCAACCTACCCATGATCAGTGCTTCGGTCTTGATCGATCTAGTTCGATTCACTTGGTAGACATAACTTAATCTTAAAAACTCTAGTAGATGAGATGAGAATTGCCGAAACCAAATAAAAAGCCAACAACTCATTTTTCAATATGGTCTTTTTTAATATGGCCAACAACACCAAGATGTGTGGAAAAACAACTTAGTGACTAAAATACATATAGCACCCTTTTAAAGGGCGCTATACCTTAACGTCCATTTTGAACGTTAAGTTATAGCGCCCTTTAAAAGGGCGGTATATGTATATAGCCTTTTATACACATGGCACAGGAAAAGCAGATAAATAGAATTTAATGTACCCAAAAAAAAAAACAGACTGCTGGGTGGTGCAATGGTTAAAGGCTAGATGATAAGTTGGTTTTGTCCTTAGATCCAAGGTTTGATTCCCTCTAGCAATATTATTTTGTTTTCCTATTTCTTTTTTATTTTTCATTTCTTTTCATTATTTGGTTTATGTATTTAGATATAAATACTTTAATATTTATAATTACTTTTCAATGTAATTAAAATAATTTAATATTTATTAAAAAATTATGATTTTTGAATTCATTTAAAGTAAAAAAGAAAAGAGAAGCCTTTTATTATTTCGTTAAAAATTCTACCGACATTTTTAATAGTTGTTATTTTGTATTATACGTAAAACAAAATTATTTTTTGTAATTTTTGATACAAAAAATATATATAGTTTAATCTACTGCTTGAATTTTTTTATTTTTTGATATCTTACTTTTTAAATTTAGTTATTAAAATTTTAGTTATATTTACACTATATGAATTTTATTAATCAAAATTCTAATTATAAATCTTATAATTTTCTTATTATTAAATATAAATTATTATAACTATTTAATCTTTAAAATTATAATTGAAGAATTATTATTATCTAAGTAATGGATTATGATTTTCATATTCTTATCAGGACATTTAATTAAATAATTGTTCATAAACTAAATGGTTATAATACAGTTTAGTTTATGAAAATTTAGTATAGTAAAATTAATTAAATGGTTTTTCATAAATTAAATGGTTATATTTAGTTTAGTCTAGGATAATTCTTATTAGAAAAAATTTAATCTATGAGCAACCATTTAATTAGTTTTCCCAATAAGAATATAAGAATTATATTCTATTACTTAGCTAATAATAATCCTAATGGATTATAAGAACAGCCATATTCTTATTTAAAAATTTTAAATGGATAATACAATTACAATAGCCAAGGATTAAAAGGAGAAACAAAAAATACATTTCAGGAAAAATATAAAATATATAATTAGAATTTTGATTAATAACTAAAATTTTAATAACTAAATTTAAAAAGAAAGATATCAAAAAATATAAAAATTCAAGCAATAGATTAAACTATATATATTTTTTGTATCAAAAAATACAAAAAATAATTTTGTTTTACGTATAATACAAAATAACAACTATTAAAAATGTCAGTAGATTTTTTAACGAAATAATAAAAGGCTTCTCTTTTTTTTTTTTTTTACTTTAAATGAATTCAAAAATCATAATTTTTTAATAAATATTAAATTATTTTAATTATATTAAAAAGTAATTATAAATATTACTGTTGTTAGAGGCAAACAAAATAATGTTGCTAGAGGGAATCGAACCTTGGACCTCAAGGACAAAACCAACCTATTACCTAGCTTTTAATTATTGCACCACCCACCAGTCTACTCTTATTTTGGTACATTAAATTCTATTTATCTGCTTTTTCTGCGGCATATGTATAAAAGGCTATATACATATAGCGCCCTTTTAAAGGGCGATATACCTTAACGTTCAAAACGGTCGTTAAGGTACAACGCCCTTTAAAAGGGCGCTATATGTATTTTGGTCACTAAGTTTTTTTTCCACGTATTTCGATCGTTTGAGTCAAAAAAAGACCACATTTTAGTTCCGGACTCGATTTTGGCGCACTTCGATAAATGTATCTTGAAGTTTCTCCTTTTTCTTAAAAATTGCTAAAGTACGAATTTTTGTGTAATTTGCAAGTTTAGAATTTAAAATACAAACTTGCAACTAAAATTTATTAACAACTTGCTCCTTATCCGCTAACTTACCCATGATCAGTGCCTCGGTCTCGATCGATCCGGTTCGATTCACTTGGTAGACATAACTTAATCTTAAAAACTCTAGTAGATGAGATGAGAATTGCCGAAACCAAATAAAAAGCCAACAACTCATTTTTCAATAAACGCGAGTCACTTTAACCGCTATAAAATTAAACATGTTTAAACGAGAATTTATTTTGATAGCCATGAATATTTTTGGAATTTGAATAAACAACCGGGAATATAATGCATTTGCGTTTATTTTTTGGCATGATAAATCGAATTAAAAACCAGCTATTCCACTAATCTCATCCACCATCTGGGATAACGTTTTTTTGCATTCAATCTAATTGAGTTATTCCTTATTTGACATATCAAACGACCCCTAAGATGACGAGAAAGGTTGTTGGTTGTGCAATGTACGAAGACATTGATGCCATTGGTATGTCTAATAAGCACAATCCGCGTAAAGTTGATTGCCCATGCGGTAAAAGTTTGGTCTTTTGGTTCTTTACAAACTTATTTTTAGTTATGATTTTACCTCTTTTTTTATACATGAGAGATTTACTTTTACACGTAAGAGATCTTTCTTTTACACACAAAATATCTAAAAAGATCATTTTCTTAAATTCAATATTGTAAAACAAATAGCATTTTTTATTCGACCTGCTTTATCAAATTAGAACATTATATTTCTCGTCAAAATGAGGGTTGGAGTGGGAGTATAGTGAGTTTAAATTAATTAATATTCATTAGTTAATAAACTTGTAATCCATTTTATTCTCATAATGTTTGACAAAATTAATGGCTATAATTGTAACTATATATATTTAAAAAGTACAAAGGTTGTCACTTCTACTACGTGATGAAAAGTAAAAAGATACACTTACCAAAAGGTGTGTGCTCTCTCACTCGTTAAGTCATTTTGTGTTTCTAAATGTTCAACTTCACAATTCTCTAAAGTTGATTTCGATAAATCTTTTGTAAAACTGAAAGATAATCGAAATGTTTCCTAATTGACTTATAGTGTGCTGAGCATAATTATACAGACACACACAAATATGCAAGCTTTCACCTTAAAAAGTGTAAACAACATTTATAAGTTCAGATTTGATCTTTGAACAATCATTTTTACTATCTTTTCCTTCTCAACATTTTAATTCGAATTGACTTCATGTATCATCAGTTAACTTTATCCATTATGAAAATAAAATTATAAATTATTCTTATTATATTAAAATAACTAAACTTTAGCCTTGTTCAATGTGTGCATGAATGGAGGAATTGGTGGAATATTTTTATAAAATAAAAAGATGATTATAAATTTGAAAATGAAAAAAATGACATTTGGCTTCCATCAGAAGCGGATCTAGGATTTGATGACTGTGACGTACATACGTACAAATTTATTCGAGCGACCGGGTAGCGTGGCACCCTAAATCAAGTACATAGATCCGCCCCTGACTTCCATATGAGTCTTCGGGCACCATATGTGTCATGACCAGGATGCTGGCGGACAAAGCCGGTGATGTTTATGTTAAGTCTGTGTCTGTTAATGTTTGTAGACAAATAGCCAAACTTGGTAACCTCAATGCCATGCATGGCCTATCATCAGTATGTAATGATCCAATGAATCAAATGATAATGAATAAATTTTCCAGTTCGTCAAAAAAAAAAATTCAGGCACAAAATTATAGTAACTTTCACTCACCTCTCTTGTGTGTATCACACGCGTGTGCCATGTAGCTAAACATGTGTATTAGACATCTTTGGAGAAAGGTTTGACGTGTTAAAAATTTTCCGTGATTAGAAAATTATGTGTATTATGCGAACTAATTTTTATCAGATTAAAGTCAGTGGCGGAGCCAGAATTTTCGTTAAGGGGTAACAAAATATATAAAAGTAAACAAATCAGGAAATTAAGGGGAGCCAATACATAATATATATACATATAATTTATTTTTTTACCTTGTTATACAGTGTCTTTTTTCCGCGAAGGGGTATAAGGTGGCTCCGCCACTGGTCACTGAACTGTATCAACTATAACAACAAAGTAACTAATCTTTACCCACTTTAATTTTATGACTTTATTGTCCTACTGAGTAAACTTTAGATATTCTAATGTGACAAAAAATAATTTTGGATTTTACTTTCATAATGGATAAAATTCAGTTATATTAACATAATTAAAAATAATTATATGATTTCTGGTTGATGTTTGAGCTCAAAATATGCAACTAATCTCTGAATACAGACCCCATTGCCACCAACTTATCAAGCTTCCATATATATATTTTTCCCAAATCCATTTAAGGAGAGTAATTAACTACGTGACCTGTACTTTTCTGAACTTTATCACATTCTGAATTTCTCGAATCATATTATATAGATTTATAGGTAATGGAAAAATGCATGTCTATGACGTAGAGGGAGGAAATACCTGCAAATTTACTAGCTTATTAATTTCCTATGTTTTTTATAGGATGTTGAATCAGCGTGAAACTTATGAATCATACTTCTGGTTTGGTGCACTGTGCATGGTGCTATCTACCCATATCATAGCACACGCTTTCTTTCATCCTATTATCTACAAAACCCAAATAACCAACATCCAATTCAAGTGTCTTTTAAGATTTTAGTACGTTTATTAAAAAATATTAAATGTAATATATAGTTTATTAATTAATTTTATTTATTTTTTGACTATTAAATGTTACTATTAGAGTATATTACTAATCACTTTTACCTTTTTAATAAAGCGACTATTTTTTTGAGTTAAAACGACACTTAAAATGGGACGGGACGAGGATAATTAGTTGTCTACTTATTTATTTCCCATTTTTTGACATTCATAAGTTTTCTCTTGCTAGTTGAAGGTAGACTAAAGTTTACTAGTTCATTTATTCATATTGGACCATTTATTTATTTATATTCACATATAGCTCTAAGCTTAGATAGATTCACTAATTTCTAGGAAGGCTTCAAGCTTAAGAAAGTGGTGTCAGAATAGTGAATCAGTTGGTCAAATACTAAATAACATGTAATCCAACTCAAAAACCACTTTCAAACGAATTTCAGTTATTATTGGGTGAAAAGATTTTGGTAAAAGTAAAATGTCTTTTTTGTTTATTTTTCTTTTTAAAATTTGTTTTTCGTTAGAGATTGGAAATTTATTGCCTATTAGTTTAGAGCTTCAAAAAGTAATTACAAATTAATTTGTCGGGTTGCACTCTTCTCGTCACTTCTAGCCCAATGGTCCCTTCTTTAATAAATATAACTCACCCACCCAACGCATCAAACTTTTGACAATTTGGATGAGTTATATAAATTTATGCTAATTTTGACACCTATATTTAAATTGGTAAACTTGTATTAGATCGTCAATTAGAATGGACATGTTTGAAGTTTTACAAAGCTTTGAACAACAACTTCAAATTATTTGAAATTTATGGAGCTCTTGATTTGGAATCACTTTAATACGTTCAGCTAATTTGATCTTTAGCTCAGATACATAGTAATTAATACACTGCATCCCATTTCCCCAACGTTGTTCATTCACTGATTTCCCAATACATTGTGGTTTTGTCACTAAATAAAAAGAGACATATAATAGGATCTACAACTAAGAGACAATAAATTATTTATCCTATTTTAATTGTTCAAAAATCATCATAAAGTATCATTACTCAACAAGATCTACATGCAATTATAACCTTCCTATTATTTCAATAATGTTAATGATAATTAACTTTGTCGGAATTAATCAAGATTTCCCAAAAGATTATTGAAATGCGATTATAAAGAAATTGTTTCAATTCAATCTCGGCATCCCAAAACATGTATATATCGATCACCGAATGCGAAAAAAGAAGAACAAGATTATTTCAATTCAACTCTAAAATGGCTTTATTAGTAGTATTATATTTTCCTCATCAAATAATCAAGTAACAGAACATTGATTCTCATGCAGTGTAATTTATTTATGCAATTAGTTCATTCATTAGTTTTAATAAACATAAGTTAATTTTGTTGTCGTGTTATGATGAATTCATGATAAGCTGTTGAAAACTTAGTAAATTATTTAGATTTGAAGTGTTACCGAATTATGATAATAATGTAATTACTAATTTAAAAGCTGCCTGTTTAATTAACTCGACAAAAACTTATTAGTACTAATTATTCTCCACTAATCCGAACTCTCTCCATATAAAAATAAAAGGTTATTAAAACCAAAAGTAATATCTCCACCAAGGAAGAAAATGGTGACATTGATTTTAACAGGAGTACTAGTTAAAAAGCTAAGGTAAAAGTTCTGAGATCTAAAGATGTATAGTTCAAAGTTCAAAACCCATAAAACTTACATCAATTCATGCTATGTAAACACGAAAAAGTTTTTCCTCTTTATAAAAGTGACAGATTTTCGGCAAACAAAAGAAATGAACAATAACTTGTTGTTTGACCTATCAAAAAATATTACGTACTACTTATATTACTCAGAAATTTTAAATTATTTTATAATTTACTAACAACTTCTCGAAATTTCTTATATAATTCCTAAAAGTTTGGAAATTACATGCCAGTGCAAAACTTTATTGAAAATAATAATTTCATATGTATGAAATAATTAAGTCTCAAATTCATAATGTTTTTTTTTTTTGTACGTGGACAAAAGAAGTTACTCCCTCCAGTTCATTTTATTTGAATTTATGGTTGTTTTCACACAACAACAACAACAACAACAATCCACTGAAATCTCACCCAGTATTTTCACACATATTAAGGAATTTATCTTTTAATATTACTCCCTCTGATTCACTTTAATTGATTTTTGGGTTTTTTTTTGTGGTCCACAATATTCGATTTTTTTAAATATCAGGAAGGAATTAACTTCTTTTTTCCTAAGTTGCACTTGGAGTAACGAGCCTATGAGTATTTGTTATATTTTCAATGAACAAACTAAGGTTAATATGATCAATTTTATTATTAATTAATGATAAAAGATAAAATTTCTTAATATGTGTGAAAACAACCAAAAAATCAATTAAAGTGAACCAGAGGGAGTAATTAATAATAACATCGATCATATTAATCTTAATTTATTGATTAAAAATATAACAAATACTTAAAGACTTACTCCAAGGAAAATTTTAAAAAAAAATTAATTACTTCTTAATATTTGAGAAAATCAAATATAGTAGATCAAAAAAAAAAAAGAAAACCCATCGGAGGAAGTAATAATAAGGAAGTCAAAAAAGGGAAGAAGTGAGACACGCGCCGAGAGGCGCGCCAACTGAAGGAGTCAGAAATCTAGCGCGGGGCGGACATCTCGAACAACTGTTTAGGAAAATAGGGAAACATCAACCCCCAAATTTCTCTCTCAAAAGAGTGGGCCCCCATTTTCTCCCCTACTACTACTACTACTGTCTATGGAGCAGTAGCCGTACATAGCAACTACTGCTACTTCTCCACACTGTATTTATTTTCTCTTTTCTTTTACTGTTCTAATCTAAAGTTTCAGTATTTTCCATTAGATAGTATTGAATCTGTGGAGGAAGAATTCCATGGAGTAGAAGCTCCTTATTTTTACTAATAATATTGAAGGGAAGGGAATATCGAGACGTGGAACAAATTAAACAATTCTATTGACTAGCGTGCTAGACTGTAAGTCAGCTCTTAATCTGCTAAGCTCCATTTTCATTGAATTTAATTCTTGTGAATTTATTTTTAAACTCCATTAATTTAATCAACTCTCTCTGTTAACCTTTCTACGGGGATCCCAACATGAGCATCTGCAGTTATGAACTCTTGGGTAAGAGAGAGAAACTAGTGTGTGTATTGTGCGTGTGGATTTTCAATAGGTCCACACAGAATCTGAAGTTTTTGTATTTACTTTACATTATATTCTAAAGTCTTTTTTAACTTTTAGCGTATGAGAAAGTTGATCAATTTAAAAGGTTATACACTTTTTTTGGGTTTTTTATCCGTACAAAAGGCTTTTTTGGTTTGTGATCTAAACAATTACAGAACGAAGAAAGAAGAAAAAAAGGGGTGGGTTTCTGGAGAGTCAACACAACAGGGTCTTTTCTTCTGATTTTGTTGCTTTCTGCAGTTTTATTTTGTAAGGTAGTATTGAAAAGTCCACTTTTTTTCATTACTATATAATTTTTTTTCCTTAGGTCCTCTTTTTAAAACCTTTCGTTTTCCTCTTTATGGGACTGCTTCACTGTTCACAATGACAGCTATAAGTGGTCAAAACCCATATCTTTGATTGAATGAAATACTAGGGTTTCTCTTTTTTATTTCGGCCAACCCATCTCTCACATTTGTTCTCGAAGAGAGAGAATAGTAGAAGTAGAGAGAAGGTGCAATAAGGGTTCTTGGTTGTCCTATACCAACCCCGTTTGGTTGTTCTTAAATTTTGTGGGTTTGGGTTGGTGGAGTTATGTTCATCACTTTTTATTGGGCTTAAGGCGGTTGCAAACTTTGGAGTTAAAAATTTTATACACTAGTACTGAATATTACAGTCTATGAAAATACTTGGGGTCTAAAGTATATATAAATATGAAAAGTTGAGATCTTGAGAAACATAGTAGTATGAGTTTTACCATTTCAATGATCATTTAGATAGAAAAGAGTGGTTTGTGTAACAGAAAGTTTGAGTAACAAAAGAGGGGGTTTCATTTTGTGGTTATTGGCTAAGTTTTGATGAGTTTTGGAGGCTTCATTGGGAGTAGCAGTAGTGGTGGAAACGGCGGCGGTGACGGTGGTTCTGGGGTTTCAAGAGTGGTGGCTGATAGTCCATACAACAACACCATGCCCACTGCTGCTACCATTGCTCATCAGTCACAACAACTTGTCACATCACCTTTAACTCAGCCTATGTTTAACTCTTCTCCACTCTCTCTTGCTCTTGTATGCATCCCCTTAAAAATGAATTTTTTTTTTTGCTGCTCTTTGTGTTCTTGTTACTTGGGGTTTTTGGTTGAATTGATATAATCTTGATTTATTTTGCAGAAACCTAAGATGGAAGGTATAGGTGACATGGGTATGATAGGGGAAAATTTTGATGCTGTTGCAATGGGAAGGTCCTCTAGAGAGGATGAATACGAGAGTAGGTCCGGCAGTGATAACTTAGATGGTGGTGCATCGGGCGATGACCTGGACGCTCCTCTTGGTAAATCATCCAGAAAAAAGAAATACCATAGGCACACCCCATACCAAATCCAAGAACTTGAAGCGTATGTATTTTGCCACTCTTATTGTATCTTCTTAGTTCGTTTGAATTATTATTTCTGAATTTATATGTATTCTGCTGACAGTGCTTTTAAAGAGAATCCACATCCTGATGAAAAAGCAAGACTAGAACTTGGTAAGAGACTGACTTTGGAGAGCAGGCAGGTGAAGTTTTGGTTCCAAAATAGAAGAACCCAAATGAAGGTAAATGCTGCATTTATTTTATTTTCTTTAAATAATTCTGCACTTGTGTGAGATTGGTCTCAATGATGATTAAAGTGAAACTAATGTTGATGTTTCAGACCCAATTGGAACGCCACGAAAATGCACTCTTGAAGCAAGAATATGATAAGCTTCGGATAGAGAACATAGCAATGAAGGAAGCCATGAGAAGCCCAATGTGCGGCCATTGTGGTGGTCAGGCAATTCTTGGTGAGATACACATTGAAGAGCATCATTTAAGGATTGAGAATGCTCGGCTGAGAGATGAACTTAATAGGATCTGTGTCCTGGCGAACAAGTTTTTGGGAAGGCCTTTGGGATCTTTTCCTGGTGCAATGCCTCCTGGAATGGCTAATTCTGGTTTGGAACTTGCGGTGGGAAGAAATGGTTTTGGTGCTATGAACTCTGCTGACACTGCATTGCCAATGGGGCTTGATTTTGGCAATGGTCTATCAAGTCCTCTAACAATGATGTCCCCTAGGCCCACCCCAAGCATGAGTAGTACAGATGTATCCTTTGATAAGTCCATGTTAATGGAGCTTGCGTTTGCTGCAATGAATGAGCTGCTTAAGCTGGCTGAGATTGGTGATCCTCTGTGGTTTAGAAACTTTGATGGAAGTGGGGAAGCATTGAACCTTGAGGAGTATGCTAGGTCCTTCCCTCCATGTATTGGCATGAAACCGTCCAACTTTACAACAGAAGCAACAAAGGCAACTGGTACAGTGATGATCAACAGTCTGGTCTTGGTGGAGACTCTGATGGATACAGTAGGTTCCTTCATCCTTATTCCAGTGCCTTCGACCCGTTGTTGTATGTGAACATGTTTATCCAATTTGCTTCTTGACATACAAATTTCCCTTTTTATTTAAAGGGTATGCCATTAATGGCTGCCATGTTCTTTTGAGTAAAATAACCTTATCACTTTTTAGTAGAGAAAACAGGCATATTGTTGGTTTTCTTTCGTCTCGATTTCCATGTAATATGCAAGTTCCATCGATGCAGAGTCGATGGGTGGAGATGTTCTCATGCATTGTTGGAAGAACCTCAACAATTGATGTGATTTCCAGCAGCGCAAGTGGAAGCAGGAATGGCAATCTGCAATTGGTACGTTCTTTTCATTATTTTGTTGGAAGTCACCGATCCTATGTTTCTTTTCTTGTAATAGAGGCTTTGAAATTTGCAGATTCAAGCCGAGTTCCAAGTTCTTTCTGCTTTAGTTTTTGTCCGTCAAGTAAAGTTTCTCCGCTTCTGCAAGCAACACGCTGAAGGCGTCTGGGCTGTGGTGGATGTGTCTATTGACACAATCCAAGAAGGTTCACAACCACGTGAAGCTGGAAATTGCAGGAGGCTCCCTTCTGGGTGTATTGTGCAAGACTTGCCTAATGGTTACTCCAAGGTAATTTATAATTAGTCCTTATATGTTTTACATTTGGCATTTCACACAAGGCTCCATAAGTTGCTGACAAGCTAGGTGTTTGGACTTATCTTTTGTTGTTGGTTTGTGTATTTATTTGTTTATTTATTCTTAATGATGGTCTATCTTGTCATTTTATGTGCATAGTTCTTTTAAATACAACTGCTTCATACTACTTTTTGTGATGTTGATTTTCTTGACCTTTGCTTCAGAAATATATTTTATTCTCAGCATCTTTTGGTAATGCTGTCAATAAAATAATTTGACAGTTGTAGCCTAAGAATCTGAACCTTCTAATGTTATTTAATTCTGTAGATGCTTCTGTACTCTGTAGGATTTTTCGTATTTGCTTGATCAGGCTTCTGCCAGATTAGGAAACGGGTAAATCGAGGATATCAACCATATAATATTTCTAGATGCCTCAAGTACTTTTTCTGTGCCTTGAACTTGTAAATCTATGATCATTGTATGAAGGCAAAGCCTCGGTAGTTTCATCCTTACTGTATAATCTATATGTACAAGTGAGTGTGATGCCCCTCCCCTTCCCTTCCACGTGCTTGTGAAGCTATGCTTGCGCATCGTTCACTTATTACCAGTAGTGTTATTTGACCTCAATATATACTTGTATTGTACTCTTCCAATCTAGAAATTAAAATAATTATGCAGTTTGTGTAATATATTTGCATTTTCTAACCTATCCTCTTATTCTCTAATCACTTCATTTTCTTGCAAAAAAATAAATTTTTTTTAACCCTTTTCACTCATTTATGCTCTCTTTTGCACCCTCTTAAACAATTAAAAAAGGGAGGCAACACTAGTCCTTTCCCTACAAAACCATAAGAGCTCATATTCTCGACAAATTGTTGGACCCTAACTAAAAGTAGGTGTATGTGCCTTACGAGGCATGTACCTTCTACTGCAGCCTCGAGGTGTTAAGTGCACTTCGACCGTGCTTCAATTAAGCCATTCAAACTATTGAACGTGACTATCTATGTGGAGCAAAATAGTAAAAATGTGGCTAACCTTAATTGGAAGTTTGATTTGGTGTGAACTTTTATCTGTTGCTCTAATTTGTTTCCGTATGTGAAACCAAAATATTCCACTCTTTGACTGCTAGGACAATTGATAGTTTGTGCTGGTAATAATTTGGGTCTCTTCCTTCATAGTGCTTTGTAAGCCAAACTATTGTTTGCTAAAAGTTTGTTTTCTCATTTATGACATTCTTATTATTCCCTTCTTCCAAACAAGAACGACAAAATTCAAAGTGTCAATGCATCTAAGTTTGCTTTTGATTCGGACATGGATTTCTTGTACCTGTTTGAAATGAATATTTCATATTTATAAACTATCTAGGTTCTGTAAATAACAATTTTTTTAGTTGAAATTTTTTTTTAAAAGGAAGTCATGGAGTAGTTAAAGAATTTTTGTTTATGATTCTACAAATAGTAATAGTATCATTCATTTTTGGACCCAGTATATTTCATGAGTTATGATTTCATTTACGTTTACTCGATCTGTTCCTCTCATGGTTTGGATTTGTTTTCTGGGCTCATGCTCACTGCTACTGGGAGTGTGCAGGAAGAGTTTCCACAAATTTCGACCTACTGCATGTGAGATTAAGTTCAGGATAATTTTCATGGTACCTTCCTATTTTACCTATAGATTTTCAGCTTATTTTTCTAGGTCAAGGAATATGTTTTTTTTATATAGTTTTACAAGGAAATAAGAGATTAGTTGTAAATGTTAAAAAAGCAGATGAGAGGATTCAGATGAAAGGGAGCATTCAATTAGGGGTGCAAACATTAAAAACTCACGCTTCTTCGAAAAAGAGGAAATTGGGAAGCAGATCATAGAAGAGGATAAGCAAATCGCGAAATGACGCATACATAATGGTTGGGAGGTGCAGCGAATTCTTTGAGTATCTGACTATACTTAACTTATCTAGATGGAGAAAGAGAAACTTTTCATTGACTTTTGGGAATTGGGAATACATCTATTATGTAATTAACTCAGAGGTGGTCTTTCCATGGAGTACTTATTTGCAATTCTTTTATTCTCTAATTCCAACTTCACTCAAACTAATATTTAATGGATGCACAGATCTTTTTGAAGAATATAACCCTTTATTTGTCTCAATTTGCTGGTTAAGCTACTTAGGTTTCCTCCTCACAGACCACCACTGGATGATTCATGTCCAAATCTATCTTCATTTACTGTGTAAAACTGCTAGCAAAATATTAACAGAAAATTTTCAGGTTATTTGGATTGAGCACATGGAATATGATGAGAATACCATCCACAATTTGTACCGTCCTTTCATCAGGTCTGGCCGGGGCTTTGGTGCCCAACGGTGGATTGCCACCCTGCAAAGGCAATGTGAGTGCTTGGCAGTCATCACGTCTTCTGCTGTACCCAGTGGCGATAGTGCAGGTACCACATCATATTGTTCATTTGAAATACTTAAACCTTGAAATGATAATGGGTTCTTATGGAGTTTATTATTAGCAGTTATTAGTCCCAGTGGTCGGAGAAGTATTGCAATGCTGGCTCGACGCATTACTCGCAATTTCTGTGGCGGTGTTTGTGCAACTTTTTACAAGTGGGAACCAATCCAAACAGGGACCGCAGAAGATACTAAGTTGATGATGAGGAAGAGCATTGGTGACCCTGGTGAGCCTCCTGGTATCGTGTTGAGTGCCACCAGGACCATCTGGCTGCCGGTAACACATCAACGTTTGTTTGACTTCCTGCGAAATGAACAAACTAGGAGTCAATGGGATGTCTTGTCCCATGGTGGTCCCATGCACCAAATAGTCCACATTGCCAAGGGTCAGGATCTTGGCAATAGCATCTCTCTCTTTCGTGCTAATGTGAGTGATAAACTGGTGGATCTTTTTGGAAATGTGGCACGAAATTACACAATTTAGTGCACTTACTATTAACCATTGATCTCTGAATAAATTTTGGCTTGACTTGCAGGCGGCTTCCAGAGATGCTAATCAAAATAGTATGTTGATCTTGCAAGACTCATGCACGGATGTATCTGGTTCAATTGTAGCATATGCAGCAGTTGATACTGCAGAAATGAATGTCGTGATGAGTGGTGGAGATTCTTCCTGCGTGGCTTTCCTGCCATCTGGATTTGCAATAGTTCCAGATTGTTTTCAAAATTCTAACAACGGAATGCTCGAAAAAGAGGACAATGGGGGTAGCAGTAACGGGTCTTTGTTGACGTTGGGATTCCAAATATTGGTGAATAGTTTGCCTGCAGCAAAGCTCACTATGGAGTCGGTCAACACTGTTAATGCCCTCATCTCACGTACACTTCAGGGTATAAAAACTGCTTTCCAGTGCAATTAATCCCAAGCCAAATTGGTACTATTGGTTAGTTGCATTCCAAGGTTTTGCTCTTCTGTTTTTTTGGGGTTTAACTTTAAAAGTTATATGTCCGAGAATTAACGTGCAACAAAGTGCAGTGCATGTTAAGACTCTAAATGTACAAGGCGATAGAAAGGGGGGTTTGAGTCAAGAACGAACCGAGGTGGTTCCTCGTGATGACCATAGTACTACAATTGCTTGATTGTTCAGCTTTTTGTCAAGACAGCGAGGAGATTGGTGGTTCGGGTATTGACTCTGGTGCCCCATTAAGATAAATTGTGTGTTGTTCTATAGCTGTGTGTTTTATCGCTTGTTGAAAAGATGATACGATACATTGTAGGAAGGATCTGTTTTTTCCATGTCTGAACCTTCGTATGTTCTTTTGGGTGATATATGGTGTAATCACACACTCTAAAGCTAATTTGTATGGTGTAATGTGTTGCTTTTTAGTTCACTTGTATCTGCTTGCGATCTAAAGGTTGTTTGGTTTCAATTCTACCCTAAAGATTGATGGAGCGCTTTGATTCCATTGCAAGTCAATTCTTATGCCCCTATGTGCGTATGCTGGCTGTAGTGATATATAATTTGTATATTACTACTATCCCAGTTTGATTGTTGACTTCTAGTAGAAACTACTACTGATAAATTAAAGCAGTTGGCAATATGAACAGTTCAGTATTCTTGAGAAATAGGGCAAGTATATGTGACTTTCGTGTTGCGGAGAAGTACTATAATAGAGAATAAAGTTGTGAATGAATAAAACTGCGTATGAGAACTATTTTGATGTGTCAAATAAGTTCATTCAAAATTGATCGATGCACTAGTATTATTACGTCTGTCTCCATTTATTATTGATATTCTTCTACGTGAAAGTAATGGGATCTTTCACCCATAGTTTTCCAAAGAAAACAAGAGAGGCGAATTGGATTTTAACCCATTCTTTAATTTCCCAAATAATCTCATTTGTGACCATCAAATATTGAGTTGAACTTATATATTTAGTTTCATCGAATGGTACTATATGTTGAAATTGTCAAAAGTCCCACATCGGTGGATGACAATTTTGAATGGGAATTTCACCCTATAAAAGGAGGCCTAATGTTTAGGATTTAAATATACCTCTCATTTGCCTTTTTTATCTTCTTAAGGCATTTGACACAATTCTTGTCATAAGCGAAGATGCCAATGATGACGTATTATTGACACTTGATGTAGATTCTTCTTGTTTATCGTCTCCCATTTTGACACAAATATTATTTAGTAGCTGACGACACAAATCAAGATTATTTCCTTTCTGGTGTGGAAGATCAGACTAAGCTGCAACCACAGAGCATACTCAGACAGAACCTTGACTCAGTTACCAAGATAGATCTTTTCTGATGTGGAAGATCAGACTATGCTGCAACCACAGAGCATACTTAGACAATACCTTGGCTCTGATACCAAGATAGATCTTTTCTTGGTAACTGAGTCAAGGTTCTGTCTGAGTATGCTCTGTGGTTGCAGCTTAGTCTGATCATTCCATCATGGCTCCTTAATCTTATTGAACCAATGCCATATGAGGTAAGAGGGCTGTTATCCGCTGTGTGGATGACTCCATATTCTCCTTCTTGAAAATTCACGAACCAGTCCCTGTTGGGACACATATGATAGCTACAAGCCGAGTCCATCAACCATATGTCTGATGATGTTGATAACTCTGTTGTAACTAATGAGAAGTCTGAATCATCACAATCAGCTACATTTGAATCCATAATGGCCTTTCCATTGTTATGTCTGGCCTTATTCTTCAACTTCGGACAGTCTTTCTTCCAGTGCCCCTTTTCTCGACAAAAGGCACATTCATCTTTGCTGGGTCTAGATCTCGACTTGGATCTTCCCTTCTTAGTCCTCGTTTGATTTTGAGGACGACCCCTCACAATTAGTGCTTCTCCTTCTCCGCCCTTCTGTTTTTCTCCCTTTCTTTGTTCATAGCTGTACAAAGCCGAACAAACTTCTCTGAGAGAAATTTCGTCATTTCCATGGAGTAGAGTAGTTTCAAGGTGCTCGTACTCATTAAGAAGTGACCCCAACAACATCAAGGCCAAGTCACCGTCATCAAAAGTTGCATCCATATTTTACAAATCTGTGACAAACTTATTGAAACTGGTGATATGTTCATTCATTGTGGTACCAGGAACATAGGTGAAGCGAAACAGTCTCTTCTTCATGTATAATTTATTTTGACTGTTTTTCTTCAAAAATTTATCCTCCAGTGCTTTCCATAATTTACTTGCAGAAGAAGAACATCCCAAAATGGCAAGATCTAGCCCTTGTTGAAAAAGAACATCTAGAACCTCGCCTTGCCACATCCCAAAATGTCCTGACCCGTCAAAAATTTCTACCGCAAATTTCTCATTTGACACAATTCTTGTCATAAGCGAAGATACCAACGATGACGTATTATTGACACTTGATGTAGATTCTTTTTGTTTATCGTTTCCCATTTTGACACAAATATTATTTAGTAGCTGACGATACAAATCAAGATTGTTTCCTTTCTAGTGTGGAAGATCAGACTAAGCTGCAACCACAGAGCATACTCAGACAGAACCTTGACTCAGTTACCAAGAAAGATCTTTTCTGATGTGGAAGAAGCCAAATGTATATAGTGTGAATGAGTCACAACTACTATACCAAAAATTATGACAACCACTAAATAATAAACAAGACAATAAGACAACAATAAAAGAATACCAGAATTTACGAGGTTCGGCCAATTTTGCCTACTTCCTCGGACACAATCAATATTTTATTCCACTCCAAAATTATAAGTGAAATAATACTAAAGAGAGAAGATACAAATACTTTAAGAAAATAAAAAAAGGCAAATGAGAGGTGTACTTAAATCCTAAACATTAGGCCTCCTTTTATAGGGTGAAATTCCCATTCAAAATTATCATCCACCGATGTGGGACTTTTGACAATTTCAACAAATCTCCACCTTGGCAAAATTCCACATCTTCAATTTTCTCTCAATAACAAATTTTGGTTGTGTCTTCATCTTCAATCTTTAGTGTTCAACAATGTTGATCAAATCCAAACAATGTTGAAACTTGACCGCAGTCACCACTTTTGTCAGCATATTAGCAGGGTTCTCCGTAGTATGAATTTTCTTCACTATGACTCCACCTTCTTCTATGATTTCTCGTACGAAATTATACCGAACATCAATGTGCTTCGTCCTTGCATGATAAACTTGGTTCTTCGCTAATTGAATAGCACTTTGACTATCACAAAAAATTGTAATATTTTTTGGTTCAATACTAAGCTCCTTTAGCAATCCCTGAAGCCAAATTGACTCCTTCACAGCCTCTGTAATAGCCATGTACTCTGCCTCTGTTGTAGACAAAGCAATTGTTGACTGCAAAGTAGACTTCCAACTAACTGGTGTCTTTGCAAAAGTAAACACATAACCAGTAATTGACCTTTGTTTGTCCAGATCACCCGCAAAATCTGAGTCACAATATCCAACTACAGACCGATTGCCTTCCTGCTCAAAAATTAACCCAACATCTACAGTACTATGAATATACCGTAGAATCTATTTCACAACTTGTCAATGCTCCTTTCCTGGATTATGCATATATCTGCTAATAACTCCAACGGCTTGTGAAATGTCAGATCTCGTACAAACCATTACATACATCAAGCTACCAACAGTATTTGCGTATGGTACCCTTGACATATTCTCCTGTTCAGTTTCATCCTTTGGCGACATAGTAGTACTTAACTTAAAATGGGGAGCAAGTGGCGTACTAATTGGCTTAGTCTTCTTATCTATGCCAAAATGCTGTAGTACTCTCTTCAAATATTCTTTCTGAGATAAACAGAGTTTCTTTGAACGTCTATCTCTTATTATCTACATGCCAAGAATTTTCTTTGCCTCACCCAGATCCTTCATCTCGAACTCCTCCTTCAGTTGAATCTTCAACTTATCAATTTCTTCTGAATTCTTGGAAGTTATCAACATATCATCAACATATAGGAGAAGATATACAAAGGAACCATCATTAAGTTTGCGCAAATACACACAATGATCGTATTTGCTTCTCTTGTACCCTTGCCGCAACATAAACTTGTCAAATTGCTTGTACCATTATCTAGAAGATTGTTTCAATCCGTACAATAATTTTTCAAGTTTGCATACCATATTTTCTTTTCCAGCAACTTTGAATCCTTCTGGATGAGTCATGTAGATTTCCTCCTCCAAGTTTCCATGTAAAAACGCAGTTTTTATATCCATCTGAACTAGTTCCAAATCTAACTGTGCTACTAAAGTCAACATAATTCTAATGGAGGAATATTTTACAACTGGAGAAAATATTTCATTGTAATCAATTCCCTCCTTTTGAGCATATCCTTTGGTCACAAATCTTGCTTTGTATCGAACATCTTCTTGGTTAGGAAATCCTTCTTTCTTTGCAAATATCCATTTGCACCCAATTGCTTTCTTTCCCTTCAGGAGATTGGCCAATTTTCATGTATGATTCTGATGAAGGGACTGCATTTCTTCATTCATGGAAATCCTCCACTTATCTTCTTCTGAACTTTGGATTGCGTCTTTATAAGTGGTAGGAACACCATCTGCTACAATTGAGGTTGCACAAGCAACCTTCTCTATGAGACGAACAGGTTTCGTTATTGTCCTTTTTGGCCTGTTGGTTGCTATTGATTCAAGTTGTTGTCGAGGTTCCTGAGTTGGAATCTCCCTCTCTACTGGCTCTTCTTCCAGAGGGTAATCTTCATTTGTTTCCTCCTCTGCTTCTTGCGTAGGAAAAATAAATTTTTCCTCAAACTCCACCTGCTTTGATGCACCACCAGTTTGTTTGACATCTTCAATTGTCACCTTATCTGTTATGGCAGATTCATCAAAGGTAACATCTCTGCTGAATATAATATTCCTTGTCTCTCGACACCATAAGCGGTATCCTTTGACTCCAGAAGTAATCCCCATAAATATAGCCTTTTTTGCTTTCGGATCCAATTTTGACTCTTTCACATGATAGTATGCAATTGAGCCAAACACGTGCAAAGAGTCATAATCTACAACAGGTTTTCCATACCATTTTTCAAATGGTGTCTTGCCATCAATGGCAGTAGATGGTAGACGATTAATGAGGTGGCATGCATATGTAATTGCCTCAGCCCAAAATTCTTTGCCCAAGCCAGCATTGGACAACATACACCGTACCTTCTCCAGTAAAGTTCGGTTCATACGTTCTGCCACTCCATTCTGTTGTGGTGTATGTCTGACAGTGAAGTGTCGGACGATGCCATCATTTTCACAGACCTTATTGAAATGATCATTTTTGTATTCACCTCCATTATCTGTGCGAATACACTTGATCCTCCTGCCTGTTTGATTCTCCACCATCGTCTTCCATTTGAGAAAAATTCCCAACACTTCACTTTTCCTCTTCATTGTATACACCCACACTCTTCGGAAAAAATCATCAACAAAGGTTATAAAATAGTACTTCCCACCCAATGAAGGTGTTTTGGAAGAACCCCAAATATCAGAGTGTACATAATCCAAAATGCCTTTAGTATTATGGATCGCTGTACCAAATTTAACCCTTGTCTGTTTTCCTTTGACACAATGCTTGCAAAACTCCAAGTTGCAAGTATTTACGCCTTTTAACAATCCTTGATTAGATAGAGCTTTCAAGGATTTCTCTCCAGCATGTCCCAAGCGCATGTGCCATAGCCTGGTTGCTTCTGCCTCTTTGTCATCACTGGATGTCACTGTCGCTGTCCCAATAACTGTACTACCATGATAGCGGTACATGTTATTGTTCTTCCGATTGGCCTTCATTACCACTAGTGCACCGGAGCATATTCTCATCACTCTATTTTCTGCAATGATTTTGAACCCTTTTGATTCTAGGGCTCCCACAGAGATGAGATTCTTCTTCAAACCCGATACATATCGAACATTTGTTAATGTTCTGATCATTCCATCATGACTCCTTAATCTTATTGAACCAATACCATCAAAATTGATATATGGAAGTCAAAAGAGTTGAAAGGAGGATATTCAACATGACATGTGAAATCTGTATTACTAAAGTCAATTTAACCTTTACTTCGAATTTCGTACGACGTATTACGAAATGACTCAAAAATAAAAAATTGACTCAAAATGGTTCTTACCCTGGTCACCTACCAACTCCAAGTCTCTGCTCTAACAATTCTCATTCGCAGCAGTAATTTTAAAGCTTTTCCTAACCGACGGAAAGGATTACAAGTGAGTTTCACGTGTGATATTATTTTGTTGATGCATATATATATATATATATATATATATATATATATATATATATATATATAAGGAAAAGTTTTTGAAGTTTTTAAACAAATAGTAGGCAGGGGCGGCCCTATGCTAAAGTAGACGGTCCTACGTTAAAACAAGTAAAACAACTATTTTAGGTCTCACATTTGTGGGAGTCACTTTTTATTACATATATTATATTATATATTCTCTATTTTCAATTTAGATGAGCTTGTTTGATTCGTCACGGGATTTTAAAAAAAAAAAAGACTTTTAAAACTTGTGGTCTTAAAAGCGTAAGGGGTAAAAGAATTTACAACTGGTATGATTTCTGCCAAGAAAATTGCATCTGAAATGAAAATCAAACTCGAACTTTGTAAGTAACGGGTGATATATAGAAAAAAATAATTTGACGAGAATATTGATATTTAAATCTCTTGAATAGTCCTTTAGAGTTAATTACTATTTATACATACTAGACAAGACTATTTTTTAACTTCAAAATAGATTTGAATAATTCGAAGCATATGAAAATATTTTTTGTTTTCTATTTAGCGTAAATACTGAGATTACTAGATAATGAAAATTTGAAAAAATACTGTCTTAATTTTGAGTGATCCTTAAAGCATAATAATCAATCCGATTTATTTTCTGAATTAAAAGTGTTAAGGAAAATAGTATAATTAGAATATAACAATTTAATTGATATACTCAATCAAATAAAAAGATTTGATTCTTTTCCAAATGCCTATATTGCTTATAGAATAATGTTAATAACTCATGTTACCGTTACTTTAGCAGAAAGAAGTTTTTCTAAATTAAAATTGATAAAATCTTAACTAAGCTCAATAATGTCTGAAGAGAGGTTAAATAAATTAACTATATTGTCAATTGAGAAAGAATTATTAGAAAAAAATTGATTATAAAAAAATTATTAATAACTTTGCATCTAAAAAAATGGATTTCAAATTAAAAAAATAATAATTAAAGAAAAAAATTAAGGCTCCTCAAAAAATTTGGCTTTAGGCCACAAAATTCGTCGGGCCACCCTGATAGTAGGAGATATGGTACGATTCTATGTAGTGTCGGCCCATAGATACCCCTTTGTTAAGTTGCATTGTTTCCACAAAAATATCCATTAATGGAGAATTTGGAGATGGCACCATCCACCAACCAAATACAATTATTTAATAGCATGTATGGACAAGCTTCTTTCGTTCTAAAAGCATTTTTTTCTCTTAAAAAAGATATTTTTTTTTCAAAGTTAAAGTGTTTGGCTAAACTTTTGAAAAAAAAGAAGAAGAAGTGCTTTTGAAGAAAAGCAGAAGCATTTTTGTAGAAGCAGAAAAAAGTAGCTTCTCTTCAAAAGTATTTTTTTGAAAAACACTTTTGAGAAAAATACACTTATAGCGTATTTGGCTAAGCTGAAAAAATCAGCTTATTTTGAGAAGTGTTTTTATCAAAAGTACTTTTGGTGAGAAGCAGTTTGTGTTTGACTAATTAATTTGAAAAGCACTTCTAAGCAGCAATTAGTGTTTGGCCAAGCTTTTAAAATGTGTTTCCAAGTATATTTTTCTCAAAAGTGCTTCTAAAAAAAGTATTACTGGGAAGAAGCTACTTTTTTCTGCTTCTCCAAAACTCAAAAATACTTTTTTTTCCTCCTAAAAGCTTGGCCAAACACTTCAACTTTGGGAAAAAATACTTTTTTTAAAAAAAAAGTGCTTTTCAACTTGAAGAAGCTTGGCTAAATAGGCTATTAGAACCAGTTTTTAAAAGCTTGGCCAAACACTAATTGCTACCCCGAATTGCTTTTTAAATTAATTAGCCAAACATAAACTACTTTTCACCAAAAATACTTTTGATGAAACCATTTCGCAAAATAAATTGATTTTTGGAGTTTGGCCAAGTCATAGGACTTGTCACACCTCCTTTTTCCTAAAAGGATAGAGGAGTTTTTCCAATTAAAGTGACATTAATCGAAATGAGATTATTTATTTATCAGAGTAGCCACTTGGAATAATTTATGGTGTCCCAAGTCACCGGTTTATTTTAAATCTCAAATCGAGGAAAATTTGACTCTGTTTTAAAGTCCGCAAAACCAGAAGATCGGGTAAGGAATTCTGTTAACCTGGGAGAAGGTGTGAGGCACTCCCGAGTTCCGTGGTTTTAGCACGGTCACTCAACTATTAATAATTGGCCTAATTATCTGATTTATTGCATGTTTAAAACCTATTGTGTGTTTTTATCTTTTAACCGCTTTTAATATTTATGAAATTTTGTTTGAATAAGTCGCGATGTCGCGCACTTATTATTTTTGTACACATTGTGAATCACGTCACGTGAAACGCACCCGCGATTTACAACATGTTAATTTTCATTATTATTCGAAGTTATGGTCGGGTCACATGAAATGCACTCCCGAATTGGAATTTATGTATCGTGACCATGCCACGGGAACCATACCCATGACCACGATGATTCATGCCTATGCCACGGGAACCGTACCCATAGTCACAATGATTTATTAATAAACGTGTCTAAAACAAACTAAGAATGTTCATAAGATGTTTATTTCCTAAAATTTGAGATGAGTGTGAGGCCATGAATTATGGATATGGAATTATTTATGGAAGAGGCGTGACTTAGCTATTATTAACAGGTCACTAATTATAATGTGGCATTCTATCTTTTGTAATTAAAAAAAAAAACTAAAGTTACAAATTAAAGTAATGGAATGGCACAATTTCCTTTGTATTACCAAGAAGTTGTTTTAGGAGAGGGTTCGAAATTATGTTAAGTTAATTAACGTACTGATTATAAGAACCGCAGTCGATTATCAAGATACTATCATCTCCTGCTGCTTCATCAAGACAACAAAATAATCTAAGGCATTCCACAATGCATCAGAGCAACACAAATAGGCTTGAAATGTATGAGAATATCAAATAACTTAGCTAAATACATGATGAAACATGAAATTAGGCTAACTTTGCACCTAAATACATAAGCATCTAGAATTATTGAAAAAATGATCAACCCTCACTATACAGTGATGTTCTAAGTCCCTAAATAACATATTGATATAGTGCTTTGGCATTAACAAATATTAATCAAACAGAAGCTAAATTCAAATCAGGCAGAAGCTAAGCATCATAAACTCATATAACTAAAACTAAATCACTTAGACATTCAACTTGTTAAAACAGGGGAGAGATGGCTAGAAATGGACCTGAAACTCAAGAAATTCTTCAATGATTTGATAACGTAAATTTATACACAGAGAATTATTCTTCCAGCAACAGTGAAACCTCATCAACGAAACCCGAACTAGAGACCTCGCCGTGAATCTCAATGAGCTCAATTAAGAACTTCGCTGCTAACGGAACTTCAAACCGAAATTGACAGCTCGAAAGGACTCAACTCGAACTCATTGGTGATCTATGTTTTTGTGCTATATTTTCGGTGTTTGGAGGTGTAGTTAACATTGGGATTTAGGGCTATTTTTGGACAGTAAATGCTGCATTTTTCACTGCCCCTTTTTGGAACTAGAACGTCTACATGAAGAAGAAGAAGAAGACGGGCAGCAGGTGAAGAGTCTGGTTTTTGAGAGTGTAGCGACGCCTTTCTTTCTCCTAAAGCAGCTAGGTTCTTAGAGGAAGAAATGCGCAGCTTTTTTAGGGGTGATAGTGCTCTGTTTTGTGTAGATGAGGCTGGCTTCCGAGTGTAGGGATTTAGGTTTTATTTTTATTATAAAAGGGTTGTGGGTTAGGGAATGGGTAAATGGGCTGAAGGGAGGAGTGGGCTGCCAGAAGTTGGGCTCAAGTTTGGGCCAAATTTGCCTTTAAAGTGGCCCTTTAATTCTACAAAGCTAAAATATTAATTTCTTTTCCTAAAATATCATATCATAAAAATATAAAATCAATCCTAATTAATTAAAATATCTATATTATGACATGAAACTATTTTTTGGTATTTTCAAGGATTATACTAAAATAAAAATAGGTTAAAAGTGATATCTTTCTAAAAATACCTAATACTGTATTAAATAGAAAAAAAATAAAACTATTTTTGTATTTTCAAACTTATGTTTTAAAATTAAAACTAAAAGTTTATTGAAATCCTATTAAAAATAAAAATAAACAAATATTTTTTGAAATATTCCTTTTAAAAGTTACGCGGGTCAAAAATTACGTGCTTACAGCTGCCCCTCTTTACTTGAAAATATGAAGAGTTTTCGGAGCAAAGAACAATAAGTAACGTAATTGATTTATGACCCGACGCTTATTCAAAACGAAATAAAGACGGACAAAAGATTGTGACCGAGCCCTGGTATCTGAGCTGCCTACATATCCTTGGCTTTAAAGGAATCAGGTCACGTGTAGTTCAGAGGTGAATGAAGTGCTGGAGTGTGTGGAGAGGATGACAGAGTCGAGTGAGGTGCCGTTCCGTCGAGATTCCGGTCCGCGATCCTGTTATTACATCAAAATCAAAAACGAAAAAGACTAAGCAAGCCTGTTAGCTATGAGTTACAAGATTCCTATCTATGAGTCTTTTGAAGCTTGATCTTGAGTTTTGGCTGGTTCTTCATGCAGACTCTGATCTGAACCTCGATGCTTGCTAGCTGCATGTGGTAGTTCATTCTTCTTCGGCTTTTCGGATCAAGATGGGACATGCAAAGCTTGCGACTTCAATCATGTCTTGAGCAGCCCATATCTTTTTATTTGCTTCTGCATTTTGGATTCGCTTCTTTTTTTCTTTTTTTTTCTTTTTTTTTTCTTTTATTCTGGATTGAGACTTCTTCTTTTGGTCATCCCGTACTGTCAGCTCGCATTCTTGAGACGAGCTTCTGCTACTTCTAACTTGAATTAAATTCTTAAATGACTTCCCTCGTTCTTCAGGTGGGCGCCTGCATTTGACTTGAAATGTGAAATGAATTCCCTCATTTTCCAGGTGGGCGCCTGTTAACTTAAAAACTTGAAATAAATTCCCTCGTTCTCCAGGTGGGCGCCTGATGTTGACTTAAAACTTGAAATGAATTCCCTCATTTTCCAGGTGGGCGCCTGCTGACTTAAAACTGAAATGAATTTTCTCGTTTTCCAGGTGGGCGCCAGATGATTTAAAACTAAAATGAATTCCCTCGTTTTCCAGGTGGGCGCCTGATGCTAACTTAAAACTTGAAATAAATTCCCTCGTTCTTCAGTTGGGCGCCTGATAATGACTTGAAAATTAAAACAAATTCCCTCATTCTCCAGGTGGGTGCCTGATGACTTTAAAACTTGAAATTAATTCCCTCGTTCTCCAGGTGGGCACCTGCAACTACAACAAAAGAAACTTTTTCTGCCCCAGTTTACACTAGGAAGATTTGTGAGTTATTAGCAGAATTATAAATTACCTATGCTATTGATGAAGGATGCAATGATGAGAGCAAAATTAAAGACTCGACTAGGATGTGCATCTCCTAAAGAAATAAAAATCTGAAAAACTTAAACTAGGAAGTGCGTCTCCTAAATTTGAGATTGAGTTTGCGGAAAACTATAAACTAAGCTTGACTAAACTAAAAACTGACCCTATTTTCCAGGAGGGACCCCTGATTTCAAGAAAACTAAAGATTGATAACTTAAGAAAACTGAAAATTGGCCCTTTCTTTTTTTAAAAATAAAAATAAAAATCCAGACTTCCCTTTTTTTTTTTAAACTTATTATCCTAGGAGAAAATTCATCAGACTAGGTTTTAATCTTAGGAGAAAGATTCATCAGACTAAGATTTTGATCCTAGGAAAACATTCATCAGACTAGGTCTCTCTTTTTTTTTCTTTTTTTTTTGGTATCTTAGGAGAAAGATTCATCAGACTAAGATTTTTATCCTAGGAAAAAGTTCATCAGACTAGGTTTTCAATCTTAGGAGAAAGATTCATCAGACTAAGATTCCTATCCTAGGAGAATGATTCATCAGACTAGGTTTTCTATCTTAGTAGAATGATTCCTCAGACTAAGACTTCGATCCTAGGAGAAAGTTCATCAGACTAGGTCTTTTTGTTTTCTTAGGAGAAAGATTCATCAGACTAAATTTTCGATCCTAGGAGAAAGTTCATCAGACTAGGTCTTCAATCTTAGGAAAAAGATTCATCAGGCTAAAATTTCGATCCTAGGAGAAAATTCATCAGACTAGGTCTCTTTTTTATTATCTTAGGAGAAAGATTCATCAGACTAAGACGTTTATCCTAGGAGAAACTTCATCAGACTAGGTTTTCTATCTTAGGAGAAAGATTCATCAGACTAGGATTTTGATCCTATGAGAAAATTCATCAGACTAGGTCTCTTTTCTTTTTTTTTTCTTTTTTTTTTTTAATCTTAGGAGAAAGAATCATCAGACTAAGATTTTCTATCTTAGGAGAAAGATTCATCAGACTAAGATTTCGATCCTAGGAGAAAACTCATCAGACTATGTCTCTTTTTTATTATCTTAGGAGAAAGATTCATCAGACTAAGACGTTTATCCTAGGAGAAACTTCATCAGACTAGGTTTTCTCTCTTAGGTGAAAGATTCATCAGACTAAGATTTTTATTGGGAGAAAATCCATCAGACTAGGACTTTTTATCCTAGGGGGAAAAATGAGAAGAGAAATGGCAACATTTTATGCACACTAGCAAGATAGATAAAGGCAAAGATTTGAGAAACTTCCCTTTGTTGGCTCTTCTCTTCTTCTTTTTGTTCTTTCTTTTTCTTTTTTTTTCTTTTTTTTTTTAACCAACTTCCTTGCATTGCTTTGTTCCTATTTCAAACAAAGAAAATTTTGTCAGTTTTAAAAGTGGTGGTCGGTTTGTGGCCTTGAGTCTTAGGCAGCTTGGCTTTCGCTCAATCAGCTTGAGTCAGTTTCAAGAGACTTTTTGCTCTGCATCTATCCTGATCGTTTCACACCCAGTACCATTTGTATTTGTGGCTCAATCAGCCTTATCCCAACTGGAGATCTTTGCTTAGGTGACATTTTCTGATATCTTGAATGGCTTCTTACTTTTTGAGCAATTTGTTTGTCAAAGAGCATCGAAAGTCCCTGATTAACCTTGAGGTTATCTTTGCTTGCTTTAGCCAAGTAGGCTGAAAAGAGTCTTTTGGGGAGAGCCTTTGCATGAATCCCCAAGGCATGTTGACTGTAACACCTGAGTGTGCTGGCCAAATTTACTTTGCAACTGAAAAACTGGTAGCAGATTTTGAAATATTTTCTTGCTTGTTTTGACAAGGACTGACTCAAAGCAAAGGACATCATGATGCGAAGAAACAATATTAACAAGAAATGCCCCTGTTGGAAGGACAGAAGGAAGAGTTTTTTTTTTTTTTTTGCGGTAACTAACCTTAATGATCATGACATGCATTTTGGACTTAACGGTCTGATCTATCAAAATGACCAAATCTTCCCTTTTACCATTCTTATGACTTTGAAGTAGGGCTTGTTCATGCCAATCCTATGCATCAGCTTCACAACTCACTATCGACTAGTGGTGCCCCGAGAGATTTTTACCAACAAGCCTCTCTCATTTATTTATCTCTTCTTACTGTCGCCTTACAGTGCCGGTGAGGGTTTTCACTAGTAAGACTCTCTCATTTTCTTTTTCTTTTTCTTTTCTTTTGTTTCCCTTTTTTTTGTTTTTTTTTTGTGAGCAACTTGACAGTGTTCTATATCGCGTGATAATTGCTGCTCTTTGCATGCGTTTCTTGGAATTCTTGAAGGCATATCGAAAGGTCTTTATTTGGAAGGTTTTTGGATAGGGTTGGAAAGAAGGTTGACATGAAGGCTCAAAGTAGACTCAATATGATGGGTTGTATACTTTACAACTCTTGGAATCGACTCTTTCAAAAGTGAAATAAAATCTTTGCCCCAGTTTCAGATATTGGGGATTTTTGGATTTTTTTTTGAATTATTATTTGATTGGACCGAACCGTGTAAGGCTGCCTACGTTTCCCTTTTTTAAAGGAATCAGGTATAACGTAGTTCAAACATCTAACCTAACTTTTTTTTTTGTCTCTATCTTTTTTTTTTCCACTTTTTTTTTTTTCTTTTTTTTTTTTCAAAACAAGTTGCCCCAACTTTTATTTTTTGGGGGTATGAGCTTTTGACTGTTCTTTTCTTCTTCTTTTTTTTACTTGTACTTTTTAAGAGTTGCCCCAGTTTGTACTCTTTGGGCATGGACTTTTATTTTTATTTTTTTATTTTTTTTGGACTTTTAACTCTAAACTAGATTCCAAAAGAGGGTGGTCGAAGAAAATAACACAGGCTCAAAGGGGTAACAAAGGGTATAAAGTGTTTAGGTAGCACAAAAAGGGCCTCCCAGCCTCGAGAACGCCAAATATATTATCTTTTGAGGTCACAACATTGATGACCATGTTTGTCTTCTTGGTTTGTCGTGGTCGAAAGACACTTTCCATCCCTTAATGTCAAACTTTCCAATAAACTTCAATTGATTCTTTCCCAAACCCGATCTTCACCATGATTTGAAGGTAAAACTTACTCGAGCTTAATTCCAAAGTGTTTCGACTCTTTGTTCAACCTCAAAAATATTTATTATTTTTTTTCGGTTATCAAATTCAAGATTAAATCAATTTTTTAAGATCTGGCCAAAAGTTTCGCATGTATGTCATGCCACTAGAACTAGCGGCGAAAGAACTAAGCATAGAATGAAACAAAGACAAACTGTATTTCATTGAATAACGGATAGAAGGATTTGACAATAAGACAAACAAACTGAAATCCGAGTTATGACCCTAAAATAACCCGGCTAATGAAAATAGCAACAAAACGAACAGACAAGACTCACACAAAAGAAATAGAGGGATAGAAGGGTTTGACTCAATAAAACAAATAAAATCTGGATCACACCCTAGAATAACCCAGATAATAGAAAAAATATCAAAACAAACTACCAAGATTCCTTCCTAGTGAGGAGGGAATGACTTTTCAATTGCTAAGCTTGACATTTAGCCACAAATTTGCTCATCAGAATCACCATGGCCTTCTCCAATTTCAGTCGGCAAGTTCCCGAG
Source organism: Nicotiana tabacum (assembly GCF_000715075.1). Classification (NCBI taxonomy): domain Eukaryota; kingdom Viridiplantae; phylum Streptophyta; class Magnoliopsida; order Solanales; family Solanaceae; genus Nicotiana; species Nicotiana tabacum. The sequence goes on along the minus strand of NC_134083.1, from coordinate 68,208,787 downwards.
AGGATTCTCATACTCCATGTCACCACACATCATCCCCACAAAGTGTGCATCATCATGTGCATATAAAGGATTCTGCGTGATATTCTGGGTGTCATTATCTTGGATCACTATCAGTTTTTCCTGGATCATCCTTTCTATTTCTCTTTTCAAATCCCGACAACTTTCAACATTGTGCCCCTGGGCATTGGAATGGTATTCACACCTTTTAGAAAGGTCAAAGTTTCTTGCACGTGGGTCCACATGATTTGGAGGAATAGGTGCAATCATGTCATAATGCTTTAATTTCTCAAACACACTTGCATAGGACTCTCCTATTGGTGTAAAATTATCTTTCAACCTTTGTTCCCCTCTATACCCCTGGCTCCGTTATGGGTTATAGGGCATTTAAAAATTTTGTGGAGACTGGTGGAGATTTTGCGGTGCTGGTGCTCGCTTTCTGGGGTGTCTTGGTGGCTGGACAACATACTGAAATGGAGCAATAGAGTATTGTGAGTTCTGAGGTGGATAGTAGTGCTCAGGGGAATCATCGGAAACCTGATGAGGCTGCTCATACCTTCGAGATATTCTCCTAGGACCTCTTCTCGACCTTATTGTCATCGTGGTTTCTTCATCCTTCTCATCCGTGTCACTAAAATTATCAGATTCAATCTTTACAGCCTGAGTTGCAGCTTTGAGAACTGCTTGACTTATAATTTTGCCTGTCTTAAGGCCATTCTCAACCATTTCCCCAATTTTGATTGCTTCTAAGAAGGATTTGCCAACTGCGGACATCATGTTTTGAAAATAATCTGGCTCTTGAGCCTGAAGGAAGACAGTGATTAGCTCGTGGTCATCCATGGGTGGCTTAACTCTAGCTGCTTGCTCTCTCCATTTAATGGCATATTCCTTGAAGCTTTCAGTCGATTTCTTCTTTAAGTTAGAAAGGGAAATGCGGTCTGGGGCGATGTCGATATTATACTGGAATTGTCTGACGAAGGCCCGGGCCATGTCATCCCAGACATGCCAGTGAGAGGTGTCTTGATCAATAAACCATTCAGAGGCCACCCCTGTCAAGCTTTCCCCAAAATAAGCCATTAGCAATTCTTCATTTCTTCCCGCACCTCTTAGCTGATTGCAATACCTTTTCAAGTGAGCTATGGGGTCGCCGTGTCCATCATACTTTTCAAATTTGGGGATCTTGAAACCAAGTGGCAAACGAACATCGGGGAACATACATAGATCCTTGAAGGCAACACTCTTCTTACCTGCCAACCCTTGCATATTTTTCAACTGCTGTTCTAAGCTTTTCATTCTTTGGGTCATTTCTTCCTGTGCCATCTTACGGGCAGGATTCTCAATCTTTGCAGGAAGATCGAATAGGTACGAGTGGTACTCAGGAGAATGATATTGTTCTTGTTGGGTAGCAAATTGTGACTCGTGAGTTTTCTTTTGCACCACCGTTGGTTGTGGGATGGTGAAGACGGGTATAACAGTAGCGGTTGTCTGATTGGTTGTCAATGGCACACTTTGGGAGCGCGCAACAGAAGTTTCAGTTGTAGTCATACAGTTGGAATAAAGACTGAACCCAGGTGGATAGGATTGATCGGGCAATGAGACCGGAATGGTAGTAGTCGAAATGGATGTGAACTCTGGGAAACCATGAGTAAAAAAAGGCGGTCCTTGGCCATTGGCCCATGCTTGACACATTTCAGTCATTTGCTGCTTCAGTACTCTATTTTCCTCAACCACAGTAGACTCCTATAGAACCCTCTGACCCTGAGTCTCTTGAGCACTTGTAACAGCTTCGATGCCAGTTGTCAATGGCATTTTTCCCTTGGATATTGTGTTGCCAACTTACCACAAACCGACCACCTCAAACTTTTTCTATGATTCAAAACAAGAGACATGTTAGAATGGACTCAGTCGGTCCTTATTATCATCATTATTTTTATTTTATTTTTTCATTTATTTATTTTTTGGTCGATCGAACCTGATGTGGGTTGCCATCGTATCATGTGGGAACATGAATCAGATCGTGCGTAGTTCGGGAGGATCAGAAATAAGGTAAATAAACTAACTCTTTTTGGATTTTGATTTTTTCTTTTTAATTTTCGAAAGAAAGACTTATAAAGAAGAAAGAAAATATTTTTGTAATTTAATTATTTTTCTAATTTTTTCCGATAGAAGGACTTCTATATAAGAAAGAAAAATATTTTTTTGGGTTTTGATGTTTTTGTTTTTTTTTTTTTTGGATTTTTTGGGAGAAAGACTTTCTAAAAAAAAGGTAGAAAATATTTTTTTTGGATTTTAATTTCATTTGTTTTCTTTTTCTAATGAAAGATTCCTACAAATAAAATATTTTTTTTGGTTTAAAATTATTTTTTAATCTTTTATTTGTTTGGGATTTTCTTAAAAAAAAGACTCCTAAAAGAAGGAATTAAAGAAAATATTTTTGAATTTTTAAAAATGGGGTCTCAAAGAAAGACTTTCTAAAGAAGGAAATAAAGGAAAATATTTTTAGATTTTTGAAAATTGGGGGCCGAAACCGATTAGGTTTGCCTACTATCTCACATCCGGTGAGAATCAGACCCGTGCAGTTCTGCGAGTTTTGACTCGTGGAAAAATAGGACTAATATTTTTCAAAGACTCATCCTTTTATTTTCTCTCTTTTTTAAAAAAAAAAATTCGGCAGAGTTTCAGGATATTTTGAACACTGATATTTTTCGGATTTTCTCTATCCTACCTCACTTCTTGATTTTGCTTGATTTCCTTTCCATATTCTAAAAGCCGGTCAACATACAAGTCAAAACCGATAAATGCACAAGTAGCATGTAAAAATGCATAAGAATGGTCTTTTAAATTGGGTACACCTGTCCTAGACAGACCCAACCCCTGTGTTGAGTCCCCAAAGTCAAATGCACGTGATGCAAACAAACGTACCTACTAGGGATCTGGCATGAGGCTATGTTATTCTAGGCTTAAAACCCTGGGTGTATGGTTCTAGACCTGGCTTACCCGAACGGACAACTCAAGCCGGGGGGGCAACGTACTGGTAACCAAAAGGCCATCCGGCTTTGTAACTGATCCGATCCTCGTTCTAAATTAGGGTATGACACTAACAGAAAAGAAGTCACGCCAGCGTACACTTCCCAGAAGATTTAGAAGACTCAGATAGAGGAAAGGTTTCGTAGCAGTTTATATACAATTCACACAATATCAAAGCGGTAAAAAAAAAGCGGCATTTAGCACATTAGGCTCAAATACGTAAAAATCAGACAATCGTGAAAGCCAATCATAACAGCTATTCTAAGCTCGAATTCTGAACCCGGAACTAGAGATTCTGGGTTCTTCCAATCATAACAGCTATTCTAAGCTCGAATTCTGAACCCGGAACTAGAGATTCTGGGTTCTTCTCCCCAGCAGAGTCGCCAGAGCTATCACACCTCCTTTTTCCTGAAAGGATAGGGGAGTTTTTCTAATTAAAGTGACATTAATCAAAATGGGATTATTTATTTATCAGAGTCGCCACTTGAAATAATTTATGATGTCCCAAGTCACCGGTTTATTTTAAATCCCAAATCGAGAAAAATTTGACTCTGTTTTAAAGTCCGCAAAACCAGAAGACCGGGTAAAGAATTCTATTAACCCGGGAGAATGTGTGAGGCACTCCCGAATTCCGTGGTTTTAGCACGGTCGCTCAACTATTAATAATTGGCCAAATTATCTGATTTATTGCATGTTTGAAACCTATTGTGTGTTTTTATCTTTTAACCGCTTTTAATATTTATGGAATTTTGTTTGAACAAGTCGCGAAATCGCGCGCTATTGTTTTTGTACACATTGCGAATCGCATCACGTGAAACGCACCCGCGATTTACAACATGTATTATTATTATTATTATTATTATTATTATTATTATTATTATTATTATTATTATTATTATTATTATTATTATTATTATTATTATTATAAGTTGAGGTCGAGTCACGTGAAACGCACACTCGAATTGGGGGTTATGTATCATGCCTATGCCACGGGAACTGTACCCATAGTCACAATGACTTATTAATAAACGCATCTAAAACAAACTAAGAATGTTCATAAGATGTTTATTTTCTAAAATTTGAGATGAGTGTGAGGCCATGAATTATGGATATGGAATTATTTGTGGAAGAGGCATGACTTAGCTATTATTAACAGGTCACTAATTATAATGTGGCATTCTATCTTTTGTAATTAAAAAAAAAAAACTAAAGTTACAAATTAAAGTAATGGAATGGCACAATTTCCTTTGTATTACCAAGAAGTTGTTTTAGGAGAGGGTTCGAAATTATGTTAAGTTAATTAACGTACCGATTATAAGAACAGCAGTCGATTATCAAGATACTATCACCTCCTGCTGCTTCATCAAGACAACAAAATAATCTAAGGCATTCCACAATGCATCAGAGCAACACAAATAGGCTTGAAATGTATGAGAATATCAAGTAACTTGGCTAAATACATGATGAAACATGAAATTAGGCTTACTTTGCACCTAAATACATAAGCATCTAGAATTATTGAAGAAATGACCAACCTTCACAATACAGTGATGTTCTAAGTCCCTAAATAACATATTGATATAGTGCTTTGGCATTAACAAATATTAATCAAACAGAAGCTAAATTCAAATCAGGCAGAAGCTAAGCATCATAAACTCATATAATTGAAACTAAATCACTTAGACATTCAACTTGTTAAAACAGGGGAGAGATGGCTAGAAATGGACCTGAAACTCAAGAAATTCTTCAATGATTTGATAACGTAAATTTATACATAGAGAATTATTCTTCCAGCAACAGTGAAACCTCATCAACGAAACCCGAACTAGAGACCTCGTCGTGAATCTCAATGAGCTCAATTAAGAACTTCGCTGCTAACGGAACTTCAAACCGAAATCGACAGCTCGAAAGGACTCAACTCGAACTCATTGATGATCTACGTTTTTGTGCTATATTTTCGGTGTTTGGAGGTGTAGTTAACACTGGGATTTGGGGCTATTTTTGGACAGTAAATGCTGCATTTTTCACTGCCCCTTTTTGGAACTAGAACGTCTACATGAAGAAGAAGAAGAAGACGGGCAGCAGGTGAAGAGTCTGGTTTTTGAGAGTGTAGCGGTGCCTTTCTTTCTCCTAAAGCAGCTAGGTTCTTAGAGGAAGAAATGCACAGCTTTTTTAAGGGTGATAGTGCTCTGTTTTGTGTAGGTTGAGGCTGGCTTCCGAGTGTAGGGATTTAGGTTTTATTTTTATTATAAAACGATTGTGGTTTAGGGAATGGGTAATTGGGCTGAAGGGAGGAGTGGGCTGCCAGAAGTTGGGCTCAAGTTTGGGCCAAATTTGCCTTTAAAGTGGCTCTTTAATTCTACAAAGCTAAAATATTAATTTTTTTTCCTAAAATATCATATCATAAAAATATAAAATCAATCCTAATTAATTAAAATATCTATATTATGACATGAAACTATTTTTTGGTATTTTCAAGGATTATACTAAAATAAAAATAGGTTAAAAGTGATATCTTTCTAAAAATACCTAATACTGTATTAAATAGAAAAAAAATAAAACTATTTTTGTATTTTCAAACTTATGTTTTAAAATTAAAACTAAAAGTTTATTGAAATCCTATTAAAAATAAAAATAAACAAATATTTTTTGAAATATTCCTTTTAAAAGTTACGCGGGTCAAAAATTACGTGCTTACAGCTGCCCCTCTTTGCTTGAAAACATGAAGAGTTTTCGGAGCAAAGAACAATAAGTAACGTAATTGATTTATGACCCGACGCTTATTCAAAACGAAACAAAGACGGACAAAAGATTGTGACCGAGCCCTGGTATCTGAGCTGCCTACATATCCTTGGCTTTAAAGGAATCAGGTCACGTGTAGTTCAGAGGTGAATGAAGTGCTGGAGTATGTGGAGAGGATGACAGAGTCGAGTGAGGTGCCGTTCCGTCGAGGTTCCGGTCCGCAATCCTGTTATTACATCAAAATCAAAAACGAAAAAGACTAAGCAAGCCTGTTAGCTATGAGTTACAAGATTCCTATCTATGAGTCTTTTGAAGCTTGATCTTGAGTTTTGGCTGGTTCTTCATGCAGACTCTGATCTGAACCTCGATGCTTGCTAGCTGCAGGTGGTAGTTCATTCTTCTTCGGCTTTTCGGATCAAGATGGGACATGCAAAGCTTGCGACTTCAATCATGTCTTGAGCAGCCCATATCTTTTCATTTGCTTCTGCATTTTGGATTCGCTTCTTTTTTTCTTTTTTTCTTCTTTTTTTTTTCTTTTATTCTGGATTGAGACTTCTTCTTTTGGTCATCCCGTACTGTCAGCTCGCATTCTTGAGACGAGCTTCTGCTACTTCTAACTTGAATTAAATTCTTAAATGACTTCCCTCGTTCTTCAGGTGGGCGCCTGCATTTGACTTGAAATGTGAAATGAATTCCCTCATTTTCTAGGTGGGCGCCTGTTAACTTAAAAACTTGAAATAAATTCCCTCGTTCTCCAGGTGGGCGCCTGATGTTGACTTAAAACTTGAAATGAATTCCCTCGTTTTCCAGGTGGGCGCCTGCTGACTTAAAACTGAAATGAATTTCCTCGTTTTCCAGGTGGGCGCCTGACGACTTAAAACTGAAATGAATTCCCTCGTTTTCCAGGTGGGCGCCTGATGCTAACTTAAAACTTGAAATAAATTCCCTCGTTCTCCAGTTGGGCGCCTGATAATGACTTGAAAATTAAAACAAATTCCCTCATTCTCCAGGTGGGTGCCTGATGACTTTAAAACTTGAAATTAATTCCCTCGTTCTCCAGGTGGGCGCCTGTAACTTCAACAAAAATAGAAACAACAAAAGAAACTTTTTCTGCCCAAGTTTACACTAGGAAGATTTGTGAGTTATTAGCAGAACTATAAATTACCTATGCTATTGATGAAGGATGCAATGATGAGAGCAAAATTAAAGACTCGACTAGGATGTGCATCTCCTAAAGAAATAAAAATCTGAAAAACCTAAACTAGGAAGTGCGTCTCCTAAATTTGAGATTGAGTTTGCGGAAAACTATAAACTAAGCTTGACTAAACTAAAAACCGACCCTATTTTCCAGGAGGGACCCCTGATTTCAAGAAAACTAAAGATTGATAACTTAAGAAAACTGAAAATTGACCCTTTCTTTTTTAAAAAATAAAAATAAAAATCCAGACTTCCCTTTTTTTTTTAACTTATTATCCTAGGAGAAAATTCATCAGACTAGGTTTTAATCTTAGGAGAAAGATTCATCAGACTAAGATTTTGATCCTAGGAAAACATTCATCAGACTAGGTCTCTCTTTTTTTTCTCTTTTTTTTTTGGTATCTTAGGAGAAAGATTCATCAGACTAAGATTTTTATCCTAGGAAAAAGTTCATCAGACTAGGTTTTCAATCATAGGAGAAAGATTCATCAGACTAAGATTCCTATCCTAGGAGAAAGATTCATCAGACTAGGTTTTCTATCTTAGGAGAAAGATTCATCAGACTAAGACGTTTATCCTAGGAGAAAATTCATCAGACTAGGTTTTCTATCTTAGGAGAATGATTCATCAGACTAAGACTTCGATCCTAGGAGAAAGTTCATTAGACTAGGTCTTTTTGTTATCTTAGGAGAAAGATTCATCAGACTAAATTTTCGATCCTAGGAGAAAGTTCATCAGACTAGGTCTTCAATCTTAGGAAAAAGATTCATCAGACTAAGATTTCGATCCTAGGAGAAAATTCATCAGACTAGGTTTCTTTTTTATTATCTTAGGAGAAAGATTCATCAGACTAAGACGTTTATCCTAGGAGAAACTTCATCAGACTAGGTTTTCTATCTTAGGAGAAAGATTCATAAGACTAAGATTTTGATCCTATGAGAAAATTCATCAGACTAGGTCTCTTTTCTTTTTTCTTTTTTTTTTTTATCTTAGGAGAAAGATTCATCAGACTAAGCTTTTCTATCTTAGGAGAAAGATTCATCAGACTAAGATTTCGATCCTAGGAGAAAACTCATCAGACTAGGTCTCTTTTTTATTATCTTAGGAGAAAGATTCATCAGACTAAGACGTTTATCCTAGGAGAAACTTCATCAGACTTGGTTTTCTATCTTAGGTGAAAGATTCATCAGACTAAGATTTTTATTGGGAGAAAATCCATCAGACTAGGACTTTTTATCCTAGGGGGAAAAATGAGAAGAGAAATGGCAACATTTTATGCACACTAGCAAGATAGATAAAGGCAAAGATTTGAGAAACTTCCCTTTGTTGGCTCTTCTCTTCTTCTTTTTGTTCTTTCTTTTTCTTTTTTTTTCCTTTTTTTTTGAACCAACTTCCTTGCATTGCTTTGTTCCTATTTCAAACAAAGAAAATTTTGTCAGTTTTAAAAGTGGTGGTCGGTTTGTGGCCTTGAGTCTTAGGCAGCTTGGCTTTCGCTCAATCAGCTTGAGTCAGTTTCAAGAGACTTTTTGCTCTGATCAATCCTGATCGTTTCACACCCAGTACCATTTGTATTTGTGGCTCAATCAGCCTTATCCCAACTGGAAATCTTTGCTTAGGTGACCTTTTCTGATATCTTGAATGGCTTCTTGCTTTTTGAGCAATTTGTTTGTCAAAGAGCATCAAAAGTCCCTGATTAACCTTGAGGTTATCTTTGCTTGCTTTAGCCAAGTAGGCTGAAAAGAGTCTTTTGGGGAGAGCCTTTGCATGAATCCCCAAGGCATATTGACTGTAACACCTGAGTGTACTGGCCAAATTTACTTTGCAACTGAAAAACTGGTAGCAGATTTTGAAATATTTTCTCGCTTGTTTTGACAAGGACTGACTCAAAGCAAAGGACATCATGAAGCGAAGAAACAATATTAACAAGAAATGCCCCTGTCGGAAGGACAGAAGGAAGAGTTTTTTTTGTTTTTTTTTTGCGGTAACTAACCTTAATGATCATGACATGCATTTTGGACTTAACGGTCTGATCTATCAAAATGACCAAATCTTCCCTTTTACCATTCTTATGACTTTGAAGTAGGGCTTGTTCATGCCAATCCTTTGCATCAGCTTCACGACTCACTATCGACTAGTGGTGCCCCGAGAGATTTTCACCAAAAAGCCTCTCTCATTTATTTATCTCTTCTTACTGTCGCCTTACAGTGCCGGTGAGGGTTTTCACTAGTAAGACTCTCTCATTTTCTTTTTCTTTTTCTTTTCTTTTCTTTCCCTTTTTTTTGTTTTTTTTTTGTGAGCAACTTGACAGTGTTCTATATCGCGTGATAATTGCTGCTCTTTGCATGCGTTTCTTGGCATTCTTGAAGGCATATCGGAAGGTCTTTATTTGGAAGGTTTTTGGATAGGGTTGGAAAGAAGGTTGACATGAAGGCTCAAAGTAGACTCAATATGATGGGTTGTACACTTTACAACTCTTGGAATCGACTCTTTCAAAAGTGAAATAAAATCTTTGCCCCAGTTTCAGATATTGGAGATTTTTGGATTTTTTTTGAATTCTTATTTGATTGGACCGAACCGTGTAAGGCTGCCTACGTATCCCTTTTTTAAAGGAATCATGTCTAACGTAGTTCAAACATCTAACCTAACTTTTTTTTTATCTCTATCTTTTTTTCCACTTCTTTTTTTTTTCTTTTTTTTTTTTCAAAACAAGTTGCCCCAACTTTTATTTTCTGGGGGCATGAGCTTTTGACTGTTCTTTTCTTCTTTTTTTTTTACTTGTACTTTTTAAGAGTTGCCCCAGTTTGTACTCTTTGGGCATGGACTTTTATTTTTATTTTTTTATTTTTTTTTGGACTTTTAACTCTAAACTAGATTCCAAAAGAGGGTGGTCGAAGAAAATAACACAGGCTCAAAAGGGGTAACAAAGGGTATAAAGTGTTTAGGTAGCACAAAAAGGGCCTCCCAGCCTCGAGAACGCCAAACATATTATCTTTTGCGGTCACAACATTGATGACCATGTTTGTCTTCTTGGTTTGTCGTGGTCGAAAGACACTTTCCATCCCTTAATGTCAAACTTTCCAATAAACTTCAATTGATTCTTTCCCAAACCCTATCTTCACCATGATTTGAAGGTAAAACTTACTCGAGCTTAATTCCAAAGTGTTTCGACTCTTTGTTCAACCTCAAAAATATTTATTATTTTTTTTCGGTTATCCGATTCAAGATTAAATCAATTTTCTAAGATCTGGCCAAAAGTTTCGCATGTATGTCATGTCACTAGAACTAGCGGCGAAAGAACTAAGCATAGAATGAAACAAAGACAAACTGTATTTCATTGAATAACGGATAGAAGGATTTGACAATAAGACAAACAAACTGAAATCCGAGTTACGACCCTAAAATAACCCGGCTAATGAAAATAGCAACAAAACAAACAGACAAGACTCACACAAACAAAATAGAGGGATAGAAGGGTTTGACTCAATAAAACAAATAAAATCTGGATCACACCCTAGAATAACCCAGATAATAGAAAAAACATCAAAACAAACTACCAAGATTCCTTCCTAGTGAGGAGGGAATGACTTTTCAATTGCTAAGCTTGACATTTAGCCACAAATTTGCTCATCAGAATCACCATGGCCTTCTCCAATTTCAGTCGGCAAGTTCCCGAGAGGATTCTCATACTCCATATCACCACACATCATCCCCACAAAGTGTGCATCATCATGTGCATATAAAGGATTCTGCGTGATATTCTGGGTGTCATTATCTTGGATCACTATCAGTTTTTCCTGGATCATCCTTTCTATTTCTCTTTTCAAATCCCGACAACTTTCAACATTGTGCCCCTGGGCATTGGAATGGTATTCACACCTTTTAGAAAGGTCAAAGTTTCTTGCACGTGGGTCCACATGATTTGGAGGAATAGGTGCAATCATGTCATAATGCTTTAATTTCTCAAACACACTTGCATAGGACTCTCCTATTGGTGTAAAATTATCTTTCAACCTTTGTTCCCCTCTATACCCCTGGCTCCGTTGTGGGTTATAGGGCATTTAAAATTTTTGTGGAGATTGGTGGAGATTTTGCGGTGCTGGTGCTCGCTTTCTGGGGTGTCTTGGTGGCTGGACAACATACTGAAATGGAGCAATAGAGTATTGTGGGTTCTGAGGTGTATAGTAGTGCTCAGGGGAATCATCAGAAACCTGATGAGGCTGCTCATACCTTCGAGATATTCTCCTAGGACCTCTTCTCGACCTTATTGTCATCGTGGTTTCTTCATCCTTCTCATTCGTGTCACTAAAATTATCAGATTCAATCTTTACAGCCTGAGTTGCAGCTTTGAGAACTGCTTGACTTATAATTTTGCCTGTCTTAAGGCCATTCTCAACCATTTCCCCAATTTTGATTGCTTCCAAGAAGGATTTGCCAACTGCGGACATCATGTTTTGAAAATAATCTGGCTCTTGAGCCTGAAGGAAGACAGTGATTAGCTCGTGGTCATCCATGGGTGGCTTAACTCTAGCTGCTTGCTCTCTCCATTTAATGGCACATTCCTTGAAGCTTTCAGTCGATTTCTTCTTCAAGTTAGAAAGGGAATTGCGGTCTGGGGCGATGTCGATATTGTACTGGAATTGTCTGACGAAGACCCGGGCCATGTCATCCCAGACATGCCAGTGAGAGGTGTCTTGATCAATAAACCATTCAGAGGCCACCCCTGTCAAGCTTTCCCCAAAATAAGCTATTAGCAATTCTTCATTTCTTCCCGCACCTCTTAGCTGATTGCAACACCTTTTCAAGTGAGCTGTGGGGTCGCCGTGTCCATCATACTTTTTAAATTTGGGGATTTGAAACCAAGTGGCAAACGAACATCGGGGAACATACATAGATCCTTGAATGCAACACTCTTCTTACCTGCCAACCCTTGCATATTTTTCAACTGTTGTTCTAAGCTTTTCATTCTTTGGGTCATTTCTTCCTGTGCCATCTTACGGGCAGGATTCTTAATCTTTGCAGGAAGATCGAATAGGTACGAGTGGTACTCAGGAGAATGGTATTGTTCTTGTTGGGTAGCAAATTGTGACTCGTGAGTTTTCTTTTGCACCACCGTTGGTTGTGGGATGGTGAAGACGGGTATAACAGTAGTGGTTGTCTGATTGGTTGTCAATGGCACACTTTGGGAGCGCGCAACAGAAGTTTCAGTTGTAATCATACAGTTGGGATAAAGACTGAACCCAGGTGGATAGGATTGATAGGGCAATGAGACCGGAATGGTAGTAGTCGAAATGGATGTGAACTCTGGGAAACCATGAATAGAAAAAGGCGGTCCTTGGCCATTGGCCCATGCTTGACACATTTCAGTCATTTGCTGCTTCAGTACTCTATTTTCCTCAACCACAGTAGACTCCTGTAGAACCCTCTGACCCTGAGTCTCTTGAGCACTTGTAACAGCTTCGATGCCAGTTGTCAATGGCATTTTTCCCTTGGATATTGTGTTGCCAACTTACCACAAACCGACCACCTCAAACTTTTTCTATGATTCAAAATAAGAGACACGTTAGAATGGACTCAGTCGGTCCTTATTATCATCATCATTTTTATTTTATTTTTTCATTTATTTATTTTTTGGTCGATCGAACCTGATGTGGGTTGCCTACGTATCATGTGAGAACATGAATCAGATCGTGCGTAGTTCGGGAGGATCAGAAATAAGGTAAATAAACTAACTTTTTTTGGATTTTGATTTTTTCTTTTTAATTTTCAAAAGAAAGACTTATAAAGAAGAAAGAAAATATTTTTGGAATTTGATTATTTTTCTAATTTTTTCCGATAGAAGGACTTCTATATAAGAAAGAAAAATATTTTTTTGGCTTTTGATGTTTTTGTTTTTTTTTTTTGGATTTTTTGGGAGAAAGACTTTCTAAAAAAAAAGGTAGAAATTTTTTTTTTTGGATTTTAATTTCATTTGTTTTCTTTTTCTAATGAAAGACTCCTACAAATAAAATATTTTTTTTGGTTTAAAATTATTTTTTAATCTTTTATTTGTTTGGGATTTTCTTAAAAAAAAAAGACTCCTAAAAGAAGGAATTAAAGGAAATATTTTTGAATTTTTAAAAATGGGGTCTCAAAGAAAGACTTTCTAAAGAAGGAAATAAAGGAAAATATTTTTAGATTTTTGAAAATTGGGGGCCGGAACCGATTAGGTTTGCCTACGTATATCACATCCGGTGAGAATCAGACCCGCGTAGTTCTGCGAGTTTTGACTCGTTGAAAAATAGGACTTATATTTTTCAAAGACTCATCCTTTTCTTTTCTCTCTCTCTCTTTTTTTTTTAAATTCGGCAGAGTTTCAGGATATTTTGAACACTGGTATTTTTCGGATGTTTCTCTATCCTACCTCACTTCTTGATTTTGCTTGATTTCCTTTCCATATTCTAAAAGCCGGTCAACATACAAGTCAAAACCGATAAATGCACAAGTAGCATGTAAAAATGCATAAGAATGGTCTTTTAAATTGGGTACACCTGTCCTAGACAGACCCAACCCCTGTGTTGAGTCTCTAAAGTCAAATGCATGTGATGCAAACAAACGTACCTACTAGGGATCCGGCATGAGGCTATGTTATTCTAGGCTTAAAACCCTGGGTGTATGGTTCTAGACCTGGCTTACCCGAACGGACAACTCGAGCCGGGAGGGGGAGGGGGGGGAGGGGGCAACGTACCGGTAACCAAAAGGCCATCCGGCTTTGTAACTGATCCGATCCTCGTTCTAAATTAGGGTATGACACTAATAGAAAAGAAGTCACGCCAGCGTGCACTTTCCAAAAGATTTAGAAGACTCAGAGAGAGGAAAGGTTTCGTAGCAGTTTATATACAATTCACACAATATCAAAGCGGTAAAAAAAAAAGGGGCATTTAGCACATTAGGCTCAAACACGTAAAAATCAGACAATCGTGAAAGCCAATCATAACAGCTATTCTAAGCTCGAATTCTGAACCCTGAACTAGAGATTCTGGGTTCTTCTCCCCAGCAGAGTCACCAGAGCTATCACACCTCCTTTTTCCTGAAAGGATAGGGGAGTTTTTCCAATTAAAGTGACATTAATCGAAATGGGATTATTTATTTATCAGAGTCGCCACTTGAAATAATTTATGGTGTCCCAAGTCACCGGTTTATTTTAAATCCCAAATCGAGAAAAATTTGACTCTGTTTTAAAGTCCGCAAAATCAGAAGACCGGGTAAAGAATTCTATTAACCCGAGAGAATGTGTGAGGCACTCCCGAGTTTCGTGGTTTTAGCACGGTCGCTCAACTATTAATAATTGGCCTAATTATCTGATTTATTGCATGTTTGAAACCTATTGTGTGTTTTTATCTTTTAACCGCTTTTAATATTTATGGAATTTTATTTGAACAAGTCGCGATGTCGCGCGCTTATTGTTTTTGTACACATTGCGAATCGCGTCACGTGAAACGCACCCGCGATTTACAACATGTATTATTATTATTATTATTAGCACCCGCGATTTACAACATGTTAATTGTTGTTATTATTTGAAATTGAGGTCGAGTCACGTGAAACGCACACTCGAATTGGGGGTTATGTATCATGCCTATGCCACGGGAACTGTACCCATAGTCACAATGATTTATTAATAAATGCGTCTAAAACAAACTAAGAATGTTCATAAGATGTTTATTTCCTAAAATTTGAGATGAGTGTGAGGCCATGAATTATGGATATGGAATTATTTGTGGAAGAGGCGTGACTTAGCTATTATTAACAGGTCACTAATTATAATGTGGCATTCTATCTTTTGTAATTAAAAAAAAAAACTAAAGTTACAAATTAAAGTAATGGAATGGCACAATTTCCTTTGTATTACCAAGAAGTTGTTTTAGGAGAGGGTTCGAAATTATGTTAAGTTAATTAACGTACTGATTATAAGAACCGCAGTCGATTATCAAGATACTATCACCTCCTGCTGCTTCATCAAGACAACAAAATAATCTAAGGCATTCCACAATGCATCAGAGCAACACAAATAGGCTTGAAATATATGAGAATATCAAGTAACTTGGCTAAATTCATGATGAAACATGAAATTAGGCTAACTTTGCACCTAAATACATAAGCATCTAGAATTATTGAAGAAATGACCAACCCTCACTATACAGTGATGTTCTAAGTCCCTAAATAACATATTGATATAGTGCTTTGGCATTAACAAATATTAATCAAACAAAAGCTAAATTCGAATCAGGCAGAAGCTAAGCATCATAAACTCATATAACTGAAACTAAATCATTTAGATATTCAACTTGTTAAAACAGGGGAGAGATGGCTAGAAATGGACCTGAAACTCAAGAAATTCTTCAATGATTTGATAACGTAAATTTATACACAGAGAATTATTCTTCCAGTAATAGTGAAACCTCATCAACGAAACCCGAACTAGAGACCTCGCCGTGAATCTCAATGAGCTCAATTAAGAACTTCGCTGCTAACGGAACTTCAAACCGAAATCGACAGCTCAAAAGGACTCAACTCGAACTCATTGGTGAACTACGTTTTTGTGCTATATTTTCGGTGTTTGGAGGTGTAGTTAACACTGGGATTTGGGGCTATTTTTGGACAATAAATGCTGCGTTTTTTACTGCCCCTTTTTGGAACTAGAACGTCTACATGAAGAAGAAGAAGAAGACGGGCAGCAGGTGAAGAGTCTGGTTTTTGAGAGTGTAGCGGCGTCTTTCTTTCTCCTAAAGCAGCTAGGTTCTTAGAGGAAGAAATGCGCAGCTTTTTTAGGGGTGATAGTGCTCTGTTTTGTGTAGGTTGAGGCTGGCTTCCGAGTGTAGGGATTTAGGTTTTATTTTTATTATAAAAGGGTTGTGGGTTAGGGAATGGGTAAATGGGCTGAAGGGAGGAGTGGGCTGCCAGAAGTTGAGCTCAAGTTTGGGCCAAATTTGCCTTTAAAGTGGCCCTTTAATTCTACAAAGCTAAAATATTAATTTCTTTTCCTAAAATATCATATCATAAAAATATAAAATCAATCCTAATTAATTAAAATATTTATATTATGACATGAATCTATTTTTTGGTATTTTCAAGGATTATACTAAAATAAAAATGGGTTAAAAGTGATATCTTTCTAAAAATACCTAATACTGTATTAAATAGAAAAAAAATAAAACTATTTTTGTATTTTCAAACTTATGTTTTAAAATTAAAACTAAAAGTTTATTGAAATCCTATTAAAAATAAAAATAAACAAATATTTTTTGAAATATTCCTTTTAAAAGTTACGCGGGTCAAAAATTATGTGCTTACAGGACTTTTGTAAAACTAACAACTTACAAGTATAAAAGCTTGTCAAAAATAATTGGGAAAACAGAGTACAAGAAATACAAATTGACCGGTCGGTCGAAACTTATTACATTTACTAGCTAAAAAATATATAAAATATGTATGTTATATGTATATATATAATATACATATACACTATAAATATATGTTTTATCGGCTGTTACTTTTGGGAGCGGCTAAAGATATACATTTCTCGCTACTTTTCCCACTTTGGCGGCTGATTTACGCAAATGTCCCTTTTAAAGCCATTATTTAGATTTATCCCTATTTTTAAAAGTTGTTGAACTATAGCTCTTGGTAAATTGTCCTTACGGACAACATTAGACTCGTTTATAATGTTTGCTCAAATATTAAACCTTAAAAGACAAAATATTAGATTGTCATCTAACGTTTGTAATTACTTACAAAATTTTAGACCGTAGTGTAACGTTTCTCATAAGATTTTCTGTTTGCTCGAAAGGAATTTTTACACTCTGGTTTAAAAGGTTGCAAGAAAAATAAAAAGAGGACAATCTATCTATATTTATATCTATATCTATCTATATTTTATATTAAAAACACAAAAGCTCTTAGCGAAATGTCGTTCGTCTTTTTTACCCTTTAAAAATAATTTTTGCATTAGACAAAACAGTCATTTTAATTATAATCCTAATATATAGGAGTAGTCATTTAATTATTTTCATAATATTTAAAATTTTAAAATTAAATATATTAAGTGTATCAAAACCTTCCTTATTTGAATTATACGTAATATAACAGTTTTAAAAAGGAGAAAGAATGACAATTTAAGAAGAAAAGGAAGAGTAAGATAAGTCTTCGTTTTTTGTTTCGACTTGGTTTCCGTTTGTTTCAACTTCGAAACCAAAAGTAAAATACAGAAAAAATATTCTAGATTCATTTAAAAATAAATAATTGTATTGCTAATATCCTTTCTTTTTTAGGTTTACGATTTTTTATAAAATATTAGGTTTAGTAGTCCTCATTTTCTTTTCTTGGTTTAGGAGTCCTTATTTTCCTTATCTCTTTCCATTTTTAGGAGTCTTGTTTTAAGGTTTATGAGTATTTTTCTTCAAAAAAAAGTCATTTAATTTGTTTTCTATTATTTAAGAATTTGAAATCAACTAAATGTTTTGTTGTTAAACCATGCTTGGGAGTAAGCTTAACTAAGAAAATATTTTAAATTTAAGAATATAAAAGAAAGAAAAGTGTTGGTAAGAGCCAATAACGCTAATGACTCTGCTAACATAAAGATCTAAAAATAATATGTCATAACGATTTTTGTGTTCGCTAAACCTAAAATTCTTATTGGATAAAATTTATAATTATAGTAAAATTAGAATGAGCTAATATTAAGATTTGAACAAAAATTAATTATATTTTCAATGTTAAGAATAAATAATTAAGTCATTAAATTAATTTAACCAAAAAAGTCTTTGAATTAACTATTTTTCGAAAAAATAAAAAATTGACTCATTTTTTTCAAAATATCATATATATCGGTTATCGTATGGTACTAAGAATCAAATTTTTAAAAATGCAAATTTTAAACCATAAGAATGAAACATCAGAAAACAAAATATATTCTAAGTGAGTTGTCATTAATTATTTTTCTTTTTTTTTTAATTTTCATTTCAACAAATGAAAACATCCCTATATTATTTTACATACTAAGTTACTTGTTATAAAATATTAACATAATGTATTCATTTAAAACTTATCATTGATGACTTAATTTACGTATTCTTCTTGCACACATATTTTATTGAATGACGTTAAGCACACGTGCAACGCACATACACTAGAGCTAGTACTATATTAAAAGTATAAAGTCCCTTAGCGAAATATTATTCGCATTTTTTATCCTTTAAAAATAGATTTCATACAGGACATAATAGTCATTTACTAGTCATTTTCCTAATATTTAGTACTTCAAAATCAACTAAAACTTTTCTATTAAATCATTCCTTATTTGAATTATATTGGAGTCCTAATATTTCAACTAATCAAGAATCACATCTTGGAAGTTTGTGCCTTCGCCAAAGGACTTCCGCAATTGGAAATTTCCTTCAGCATATTTGTTTTCTTTTTTCCTCAAGTCTAATTATCTTCTGTGTATTTATGTAAGTTTATCCTTCATTCCTTTGCCTTATATTTGGGTGTTTTTTGGTCTATAATCACCATTAGTTGTATATAATTCTGGCATCATTTCTAGGTATCATTCTTCATGTCATAGACTTCTGATGTATGACGTCCTATTTTTTTTTTTAAACTCCTAGAAGATGAAGTGAAGGATAATATTAGTTTTGAGGTAAAGAATCTATATATATCGCTACCGATAAAATTTTAAATGTATTTTACTATTTTAGACATAATGTTTTAATTAGCGCAGCATTCTCACATGTCTTCTACGTGAGTTAGTTTTTATTCTTTACAACTTTGATGTAGCTCTTCAAAGTTTAACTAGGTAAGTATATAATCTTCACAATTATATTAGTAAATTATTCTTTATTTGAATTAGTTAGAAAAGTTTAATACGTAAGACTTTAAATTTAATTAAAATTCTATCTTATAATAATATTTAAAAAAGAAATAATTGACTTCGAATCATATTCTTAATACAAAAGCATAACCACAAGAATTTTTTTTCATAACACATGTTGAACATATACATTCCTATATCATGAGTCCATGACTGGTAATAGAATTTTCGTGATATGGTTACGTGATATGAAATTCATGGTAAAAGCTAACAATAGAAAACTACTTTTTCAAATACATTGGTAAGACTCATACTAAGTATATAATAGAAGTTTGCATTAAATGATGACATTTACGCCCAACATACCCATATATTTACGTTAAAAACATACTATTGATATCATGCATGTTATTTTTGTTAGGAACAGTATTCTACAGTGAAATAAAGTATAAGTGAAATTAATAATATGAATTTTTCATAGCAAATTACAAATTAAAAGGTTGTGAATTATAATTTTCGTTTACAATTTCTCATGTACAAATATCAATTCAAATTGACTTATTTACAATTTTCGTACAAGGTTTTTGGATGATTACATTCTATAACAAAAGATTAGTTAGAAATTCTAAATCATATCAATAAAGAAAATCAAGAAAATATTTTTTCAAAAACAAACAAGCAAAGTATGTTTGTAATTTTTTTTCTCGTAAAAACGTTTTTTAGAGAATATAAATATTTAAAAGTATTCTTTTTCAATTCAAACCGGACTTACTTTTAAAAAGTGTCAATTTAAGAATGAATTTTATGTTGAATATATTGACTAAGATGTTTGAGAGCTTATATGGGCCATAGTTTCTTCATAGTTAATTAATAGAATCAATAATTATTATATTTAAGAACTTACACTATTTTCTTTAACTTTTATCTTATAACTCAAACATAATTTTATATAATATTTATGTAATTTTAATATTTTATACTTTTGAGATAGGGTACACGCGCGCGACGCGAGATTATTTACTATAGGCCATAGCGTGCTGGATTTCTTTTGCACATTGGCAAGTATTTCTTTTGCACATTGGCCAACTTCCAAAAGGATGGGCCGGATTTAGTAAAGTATAGCAACAGCAGAAACTATAGGCCATAGCGTGCTGGATTGCTTGTACTAAAAGCACTTCCTCAAGCAATCAAATCGATTGTCTTATAAAACGAAAATTTGGATAATTCTTGGGCTGAGCCACTCCGAATTCAGCAACATTAAGCCCAAAAAGCAATGGCCTAGATAGAAGCCCAAATAGTGAAGGGCTCTTCTAGCCCAGTGATCATTCACTGCCGATGTTTGAAATGTTGCAGTTTAAACTAAAAATTTATGTAAATACCAATAGCCCCTCTCAACTTTCTCAAATTAAGCTATCGAACCTCATTCTGGAAATCGGGTTCAAATAGCAGCTACATATTTGAGCATGCCGCTTCTCGATTGGACATTTGTCTTCAAAATGGTTTAGCAGGGAACATAGCAAGTTGGTTGAGAGGCGGAGCTAGAATTTGATGTGTGTGGGTTTTAAATTTTAAAATAAAACACTGCTTTCAAAGGGAATCGAACCCTCATGTCTCCCAGCGAACCGACTGCCTTTACCGTTGAACCAAAACCCCTTTTGTTATTAGGTTCGGCAGTAAATATTTCAATACAAATACAGGGTTTCGGAAAAAGTCACTGGGTTCGCCCGAACCTGTACCTACTACTGTAGCTCCGCCCCTAGGTTGCGTTATGACCCGATTTTTTTATCCATTTTGACCCAAATAAACTTTGGACGGATTGAACTAAGAATATTGTATTGATTTGACATGTTTGAACCCTTCAACTTTGACCTAATCCACCAATTATTCGCCACCTCTAATCAAAACCACGAACCTATTCAAAGTACTAAATCTGTTAAGAGTTCTTCCTTGTGTCCACTTATTAGCTACTTCTTAGGAGCTGAGTCTGCGGAACACTGTTTAGTAAAAATTTGAAATGTTAACTGCAACTTCTATTGATATCAATGAAGCCAAAGGCTCAAATCCTGTTAGGATAAAAAAAAAAAATCAAATGTCATGCGAAAGTTAGTAAAGCAAACTTTGAACAACAATAAATCAGACAATAAAAGAGAAATATATCAAAAGAGATACAAACATTTAACGTGGTTCGGTCAATTGACCTACGTCCACAGATGAAGATGAGCAATTTATTATATAAAAGAGAGTACAAAATATCGAGAGAATAACCTCATGAAGAGGCAAACACAAGTGACACACTAACACTTGTCCCATAAAGTTCTTCCCCTAAATACGACTCTCAAACCCCATATGGCTACATTGTGGATGCTACTGAATGAAAAGGAAGTTCTCTGATGATGATTTTATTATCTTATTGCTTTATGTGGATGATATGCTTATTGTTGGCAAGAATAAATCCAGAATTGCAGTCCTTAAGAAGCAGTTGAGCAAATCGTTTGCGATGAAAGACTTGGGGCCAACAAAGAAAATCTTGGGCATTCAAATCCACCGACACAGAGATAGAGAGAAGTTATTTTTGTCCCAAAAGAAATACATTGAGAAGGTACTCAAGAGGTTCAATATGACAAATGCAAAACTGGTTAGTACTACTCTTGCTAAACACTTCAAATTGAGTATTAGTCAGAGTCCATCTACTGATGAAGAGAAAAAGGAGATGTCTCGTATTCCTTACTCTTTTATCGTTGGTAGCTTGATGTATGCTAATGGTTTGCACTAGACCAGATATTGCACATGTCGTTGGTACTGTTAGTAGATTCCTTTCTAATCCTGAAAAAAAATATTGGGATGCAGTAAAATGGATATTAAGGTATTTGAAAGGTACTGCAGATTTGAAGTTGTGATTTGGCAATGACAAGTCTGAACTTGTTTGTTACGCAGACTCTGATTTAGGAGGCAATCTTGATAATTCAATATCCACTTCCGGTTATTTGATCACTTTTATAGGGGGGCTGTTTCTTGGCAATCTAGACTACAGAAGCGCATAACTCTATCCACCACAGAAGCTGAATATATTGTTGTCACACAAGGTGCCAAAGAACCATTATGGATGAAGGAGTTTATTAATGATCTTGACTTTGAGCAGCCAAGGTATATCTTATTTTATGATAATCAGAGTGCTATCTGTCTCACCAAGCACTTCACTTTTCATTCTAAAATCAAAATATAAATAGAAAGTATCATTGGATAAGAATGGCCGTGGAAGAGAAATTATTTGAGGTTGAGAAGATACACATTAATGAAAATCCTTCGGATATGCTGACAAAAACGGTGGTTGCAGATCAACATTAATTTTGCAGAAAATTGGCAGGCATGAAGCCTGTCAATAGTTCCTGTACTTGAAGACATATTTGGCCCCTTGGCTGGATGGGAAGTTTATTGGGCTCATGCCCATGTTGTCTAGCCAAAGGCCTAATGGCTTAATCCTATTCTCTTTTGGTTTCCATTCCTATTCGGAATTAGATTCGATTTTTATTCTTATTTACAGTTGGTTTTGGCATTAAGAGAAAGTACTACTTATTATCTATATATATGACAACCTTGGAGAATTGTTCTATGCTAATTGGTACAAGTCTTTGAAAGACTTAAGCACATAAGAGTGATTTTTGAGAGAGCTTTCATCAAGAGAGAAGAGAGAAGAAAAATATTTGTTTTGCTGCAGATTTTTATTTCAACCAGCTAACTTCAAATCATGTTTTCTGATTCGTTGACCGTTAGATCGGGTTGTAATTTATGCTAAGTGTTCTTAACATCTTGTTCTTTGATTTGAATGGTAAAGATTGGATTTGGTGACATGTAACATCTTATTTCGAGTCCCGAACAACAGCTCCATTTTTGTGACTTCTCCTCCTTCTTCAATTGATTTGTTGTTGCTCTTGTTGCTCCGTGTTTGACACTTAATGTGTAGTCAATTTGGAGAAATTTTGTAACCCTCTTATTATTATAGTGGAGTTTTTTGAATCTTCGTGATCCCGTGATTTTTACCTTCGATTTGAAGGGTTTTCCACGTTAAAATTTGATGTTCTTTATCTTCTTTATTTTTGAGTTTGCCTCTTCTCGACATAACAAATCCATCTGCAATAGTCAGCCTATTTTGATGGTATTTAATCAGTACATAGATTTCATATGACCGAAATGTTGGAAAACTTCTTACTAATACCAACTAAATTGTTCTAAAAAGCCATTTCGGTAGAGGAAGACACACTTTAACAACTAATTTCCACAAGGGTAGTCAATAGCTGCAGCCTTGAGCTTAACTTGTAACTTAATGACAAGTTAATTACTAGCTACCAGTTAACAACTGGTGCTCAAGTGGATTCTAAGAGACATCCTCTTATTTGCTACTATATGAACAACTTGCAATATTGTTTAAACTAGGACGTTACACCAAAGCAGCTCAAGCTACTCCAACTTTGCTACCATAGTGAAAAATTAAAGTGGATCTAGAGTACTATATATGGCTTTATGGGAACCTAATATTTTCTTCCCAAACATCGTATATATTAAAGTAATCCAATAAATGTTTGATTGTAAGCTTAGTTATTATTCCATATTAACTTGAGGTTGTCGTAGGAACACATAAACTTTAAATTCTGGATCCACATATGTATATACTATAATTTTTTCTTTGTCCTGTAGTACATTATTAAGTGTTGTCCTGATTTTCTTATCATATTTGGTTCTTTTATTTCTTGAATGAAGGGCAACATATTTACCATAATTGATTTTTTTATTTACGAAAAGGAAAATATAATTCTTCCATGTTTGGCTAGTCTTTTTTCTTGGAGGAAAATATTTTATACTTCTATAGATTGAGGATCCTTCCTTCTCATTCAGCATCATCCACAATGTATAGCCATAAGGGGTTTGAGAGTCTTGTTTAGGGGGAGAACTTTTCGGGACAAGTGTTAGCCTGTCACTTGTGTTTGCCTCTTTGTGAGGTTGTTCTCTCAATATTTTTATACTCTTTACTTTTTATTTTTTTATTTTTATAGTGGATTGCTCATCTTCGCCCGTGGACATAGGTCAATTGATCGAACCACGTTAAATATTTGTGTCTCTTTTGATATATTTTTCTTTGTCGTTTAAGATTTGCTTTACTAGCTTCTCCATGACACCTAATTATTTCGATGCAAACGTATATCACAGCTTTCCTTTGATTCAGTTTTCTTTAATAGCTGTAGTAAGCAACAGAAAATGACTTAAGGATGCATTTTGTTATTGTTCCTCAAAATCATATCAATAATTCGATATCCTCCCAAGTAACTGGTCACTGATTGGCTATGCAAATTGAAACCTACCCCTCAGATGTCACGAGCACTAATTAATTAATATGATTTGATTATTGACTTTTTAAAGGGTAATATCATTATCAATGTCATTTTGCTTAATATTATATATGCATTTAACATGTCATGAAGACCTATTTTCAAGTCCGAGTCAATGATAGCATGAATTGAATATAATGGTTTTGGTAAGTGTTACGTTTGATGGGATAGCGGGTTATTAAATGAACATGTGTAACTACAGAAGACACAACGACGAAAATTAAAGTACTATTTGGTAGATATTTTTTGTTGAGTAGATGAAATGACTAATTAGCAGAGGCACAATTTCTTTGTCCGTTGATGAGCCAATGGAATCATAGGAAGAATTACAGGTAGGTCCGATGATGATGATGATGTTTAATGATGGTTGTTAATATATCTGGTTATCTACGAAAAAAATTTTGGTAAGAAATTCCTTTATCAAATGGCATGTTGTTGGAACTATTTTGGCCCTAGCCATACGTGACCAAATATTATTTAGAATCCTATGATATTGTAATAAAATGGTAGTACTATACTATTCCATGTTGTAGGGCCTCGTTTGTTTGGTTAAATCCCTTTTGTTGATCAAGTACATTTTTGCTATATTGTATTCCAAGATTTCGAGACAATTGATACTAACTTTTATTTTGTCTTTGCTTCGAATGTACATGTACAGAATTTCCTTTTTTCTCGTTTAAGGAATGTTAAAGTAAATAAGGAGTCTTTTCAAATGATAGAAACCATCTCCACATTCCTAACCGCTGATATCCGCCATACTCAAGTCCTTTGAATCAGAAGAAACTCTAGTTCCATTACTAGGGGCGGAGCTATATGAAATGAAGGGGTTCAATTAAATTTCTTTTGTTGAAAAATTATAATGTGCCAATAGGATAAATTTATTTTCTTCCGTATATATAGAAATTATTGAATACCCTCGTTATAAAGGAAGCTTTTGGTTTAATGTTAAATGTGGTTCAGAATTTACTTACTTTAGGTTGCATGTCTAAATCCTATATTTAACAGTTTCCTATTTTCTTGACTCTGAAATATACTTCTTTTTTGCTCAGGGGTGATCAGAGTACGTAATTTCGAATTTATTATTGCACATATAAACTAAAACTTCTAATGATGTATAGTTTGACTGTTCTCTTTCTCCTTTTGGGGTCGGTTCTATGAACAACTTTTTTCCGTACAATTACTGAATAGTTTATACAACAAAGAGAAAAACCTGTAATACAAGACTATGATCTATGCCTGTGATCTAGGAAATTACTAATACCATATGAAGCAACTTGTGAGGTTGATCGTCATCTTCATCTACCGTACTAATTAAATAAGCAAATCTATTGAGTAATAGGTAAATGCTACCTAAGATTTCACGAGGGACGAAGAAGAGTCTCTTTCAGTTTCATTACAAAATAAGCAAGTGGAGCAAGTGAGGATTGATATAGTAAGGATCATTTTCGACAGTTTACAATAAAATATTGCTTATGGCTAATGGTTGAGACATTAAATGAAGAAAAGATGATTGGCATTATCTTTGCGAAAAAAGATTCATATAATCTATCAACAAATTGTTTTGGACCGAGGCATAGTAATTATTATTGAGGCATAGTAATTATTATTGTTATTCTAATGGCTGAGTTTTGATTGGATCTTCCTTTTCTACATATTAATTTTTTAATTTCTCTAAATTAACAAAGTCATTGCCAACAAACCTTTAGCCTTTATCGCTTCCTTTTTGCGGATTTCCGGCAGGTGCTGCTCTAACTTGCTACAACTCTTTGACCTTTTCTGCTGGAGTAGCATACATGTTTATTTTTTGTTTTTAATTGGAAATGGTGGGCCTGAATAATTAAACAAATTGGAGAGAGATTGAGAGCCTTATTAGCTATTATTATTTCCAAATCAATATATTATTATTATTTTCTCTATTATTAGCTATTTTTCTCGTTCATGGCCATAGCGAGCCCGGATCGAGGGTGAATATTTCACTAAGGCTGGAGCTATCCTCCTCTTGTGGTTTGAATCTATTTTTACCTTTGTTTATTCAATTTAACTTAATTTATCGCTTTGTATCAAATTAATCTGTGTATCCTTAAAATTACTTACAAATTTAATTGTTATCCGATTTTGAGGGTAAACAGTTTGGCGTCCACCGTGGGGCTAAGGATAATAGCGGCAATTTGATACAAATTCCCATAACACACCCTATTTTACACATGTTCTTTGGAGTATCTTTGATTCCAGGTCAAAGTTTGAGATGTCAAACTCCCAGTCTGCCCCTCTAAATGTGGATGCCAAATCCGGTCACCATGGCGAGAATAACAGTGTAGCACCCGGTAACGAGGTGCCCCCCATCGATCTTGGTGGAGTTCCAGCCGCGGACCCGATCGACGCTAGCTCGCATATGGCCATCAATGCAAATTTGCCTACCGATCCTGAGAACAGCGTCCACGGGGAAGTCCGATCGATTGCCCAAAATACGCACATCGGTGAAAGTGATGGGATCAATTTGCGGGTGATCTTTGAAATGTTACAGGCTCAACAGGCAGTGATAGCCCAGTTACAGAACCAAAGCCCCGCACCGAGCAGAATTGAGCCCGAGCCATCCCGGAAAGTCACCCGCAGAAATGAACAGGTCACGAAGAGGCCGAATGAAAATGAATCGGGGACCAACCCCGAGATCATAAAGATGCTCGAGGAGCTAACAAAACGGGTAGAATCGGGAGAGAAGAAAATCGAAGCCAATGACAAAAAGGTGGAAACCTACAATTCCAGGGTTAACCAAATCCTAGGAGCACCGCCGATATTAAAAGGCCTGGATTCCAAGAAGTTTGTTCAAAAACCTTTTCCTCCGAGCGCAGCTCCGAAGCCGATCCCTAAGAAGTTTCGCATGCCCAAGATTCCTAAGTACAATGGAATAACCGACCCAAATGAGCATGTGACCTCCTACACGTGTGCCAAGGGAACGACTTGGAGAATGATGAGATCGAGTCTGTCCTGCTGAAAAAGTTTAGGGAAACTCTGTCAAAGGGAGCCATGATATGGTATCACAACCTGCCTTCTAATTCTATTGACTTGTTCGCTATGCTTGCTGATTCCTACATAAAAGCACACGTTGTGGCTATCAAGGTCGAGACGAGGAAGTCAGACCTTTTTAAAGTAAAATAGAGGGATAATGAGATGCTCAGAGAATTTGTGTCCCGGTTTCAAATGGAACGGATAGACCTGTCTCCGGTCGCGGACGATTGGGTTGTTCAGGCCTTCACCCAAGGACTCAATGTTCGAAGCTCGTTGGCTTCATAACAGTTGAAATAAAATCTGGTAGAATATCTGGCTGTTACTTGGGCCGACGTGCATAACCGGTATCAATAAAAAATCAGGGTTGAAGATGATCAGCTTGGGGCCCCTTCCGGGTCCGTTTATCCCGTCAGAGCCGTCGATGTAGTCAAGAGAGACGTTGATCGTGAACCAAGATCGAACAAGGATCGGTATCAGCCATACAACGGAGATCGAAGAAGTAGTGGGTCTTGGCAAAATCCTATGAGAAGTGAAAGGAGGAGTGATCGAGGTCAAAATAACCGGGGACTCATGAGCAAAAATAGTTTCGACAGGCCCATCGGGCCTAAGGAAGCGCCAAGGTTATCGGAGTACAAATTTAACATCGCCGCCTCCGCCATCGTATCTGCCATCGGACGCATCAAAGACACAAAAAGGCCTCGACTACTACAGTCTGATCTAGCCCAAAGGGATACTAACCTAATGTGCAAATATCATGGCACTCACAGCCACAGAACAGAGGATTGCCGACAATTAAGAGAGGCAGTAGCCCGGCTATTCAACAACGGACATCTCTGGGAGTTCCTAAGCGATCGAGCCAAGAATCATTTCAGGAATAGAGATTCTAATAAATAGATCGAGCAAGAGGAACCTCAACACATCATTAACCTGATCATCGGTGAGGTCGACGTTCCCCAATGGCCGATGCTAAAGTGCACCAAAGGATCCATCACAAGGGAAAAATAGACTCGGGATTACGTGACAGAGGAAAACTTGTCTTTCAGCGACGAGGACGCTGAAAGGATTGTACAGCCCCACAACGATGCACTGGTAATATCTATACTCATAAATAAATCTCGAGTTAAGCGTGTGTTAATTGATCCAGGTAGCTCGGCCAACATCATCAGATCGAGGGTCGTGGAACAACTTGGTCTACAAGATCAAATCGTGCATGTAATTCGAGTTCTAAACGGATTCAACATGGCATGTGAGACCACTAAAGGGGAGATAACACTACAGGTGAATGCCGCTGGGATTATTTAGGAAGCTAAGTTTTATGTAATAGAAGGAGATATGAGGTACAATGCTCTGTTCGGGAGGCCGTGGATCCACAACATGAGGGCAGTGCCCTCGACTCTGCACCTGGTGATGAAATTCCTAACACCAGGAAGGATTAAAATAATCTACAACAACCAGCCACAAAGGAAATGTTCGCGGTCGAAGAGGTGATCCCGATATCTGCACTTACAATGACAAATATTCTGGGTTTGGTCACCAAGGAAGAAGTCAAATAACAATTATCAACATCGGCCCCGACCCAACCGGAGAATTAGGGGACCGATGAAGATGAAGACTACGGGGTTCCCAGGTCTTTTATAACCCCTGATGACTCCGACGCCACCAAATCGATGGTCGAAGAACTTGAGCAGGTCATATTGATCGAGCATTTGCCCGATCGAAAGGTATACCTGGGCACAGGTTTAAGTCCTGAGCTCAGGAAAAAACTCATTAAATTCCTTATAGCTAACATGGATTGTTTCGCTTGGTCCCACCTTGATATGACAGGGATCCCCCCGGAAATAACCACTCACAAGCTGAGCCTATACCCGAAGTTCCATCCAGTCAAATAGAAAAGGAGACCTCAGTTTGAAGTCAAGCATGCATTCATCAAATACGAGGTATCTAAACTCCTTAAAATAGGGTCCATTCGGGAGGTTAAGTATCCAAAATGGTTATCAAACGTAGTGGTAGTCCCTAAAAAGGGAATAAATTAAGAATGTGTGTAGACTATAAAGATTTAAATAAGGCATGTCCCAAGGACTCTTTCCCTTTGCCCAACATCGATCGCATGATTGATGCGATGACCGGCCACGAGATCCTCAGTTTTCTCGATGCCTATTCCGGGTATAACCAAATTCGGATGGACCCGGGCCATCAGGAAAAAACGTCCTTCATCACTAAGTACAGTACCTACTGCTATAACGTAATGCCATTCGGACTAAAAAATGCTGGTGCTCCTTACCAACGCCTAGTAAATTGGATGTTCGAAGAATAGATAGGAAAATCAATGGAGGTTTATATTGACGATATGTTGGTTAAGTCCCTGCGAGCAAAGGACTATTTGAAGCATTTGAAGGAAACCTTTGACATATTGAAGAAATACAATATGAATTTGAACCCAAAAAAATGTGCATTCGGAGTTGGATCCGGAAAATTTCTCGGATTCATGATGTCCAATTGGGGGATCAAAATCAACCCTGATAAAATCAAGTCCATAGAGGACATTACCGTAGTGGATAACGTCAAGGCCGTACAAAGGTTAATCAGACGCATAACCGCTTTGGGTTGATTTATCTTGAGGTCCTCCGACAAGAGCCATCGGTTCTTCTCACTGTTGAAGAAGAAGAATAACTTCTTATGGACTCAGGAGTACCAACAAGCCTCGGAGGAGCTCAAACGATACCTCTTGAGCCCACCTTTGCTTCACACTCCGAAGGCAGATGAACAACTGTACCTATACTTAGCAGTATCCGAGGTGGCGGTAAGTGGAGTCCTGGTCCGGGAAGAAGAAGGTACGCAATTTTCTATCTATTATGTTAGTATAACTCTAGGCGAGGTCGAAACTAGGTATCCTCACCTAGAAAAATTGGCGCTCGCTTTTCTAAGCGCCTCTAGGAAGCTAAAACCATATTTTCAATGCCACCCCATATGTGTTGTAACTACTTACCCATTGAGGAACATAATTCATGAACCCGAGCTCTTAGGATGACTGGCCAAATGGGTTGTGGAAATCAGCGGGTACGATATCGAATATCGACCCCGGACCGCCATCAAATCTCAAATTTTGGCAAACTTCGTGGTCGACTTTACGCCGGTCCTAATACCCAAGGTCGAAAGAGAATTATTGTTGAACTCGGGGACTTCTTCGGGAATCTGGACCCTCTTTACGGAAGGTGCCTCGAATGCAAAGGGGTCCGAACTTGGCATCGCATTGAAGCCACCAACAGGTAATATAGTTAGACAATCTATTAGGACTGTAAAATTGACTAACAACGAGGCCGAGTATGAAGCTATGATTGCAGGTCTCGAACTGGCTAAAAGCTTGGGGACGGAGGTGATCGAAGCTAAGTGCGACTCCCTCCTTATGGTGAACCAAGTTAATTGGACGTTCGAAGTCAGAGAGGAGCGAATGCAAAGATACCTAGATAAATTGCAGGTAACGCTACACCAGTTCAAGGAGTGGATTCCGCAACGTGTACCTCAGGATCAAAACAGTGAGGCCGATGCTCTTGCTAACTTGGGATCATCGATCGACGACGATGAGTTCAACTCGGGGACGATCGTACAACTCATGAGATCGGTAGTGGAAAAAGGTCACGCCGAGATAAACTCAACAAGCCTAACTTGGGACTGGAGAAATAAATATATAGAGTATCTGAATACCAGAAAACTGTCATCGGATCCTAAAGAATCGATGGCTCTGTGTACAAAGGCGGCCTGGTTCAGCTTCTCCGAAGACGGTACCTTATTTAGGAGAACGTTCGATGGACCACTCGTAATATGTATAGGACCGGGAGATACCGAGTATATCATGAGGGAAGTCCATGAAGGCACCTGCGGAAATCATCTGGGTGCTATTAGTTCGAAAACTAATCAGAGTCGGCTACTACGGGATCGACATGGAAAAGGACGCGAAGGAGTTCGTATGAAAATGCGATGGATGTCAGAGGCATGCTCCGATGATTCATCAGCCCGGAGAGCTACTGCATTCGATGTTGTCACCCTGGCCGTTCATGAAATGGGGGATGGACATTGTCGGCCCCTTGCCATGGGCATCCGGTAAGGCTCAATTTATATTATTTATGACTGACTATTTTTCTAAATTGGTGGAAGCCCAGGCATTTAAAGTCAGGGGAAGGAAGTTATTGATTTCATCTGGGACCACATAATATGCCGGTTCGGAATGCCGGCCGAGATCGTGTGCGACAATGGGAAGCAGTTCATCGGCAGCAAAGTGAGCAAGATTTTCGAGGACCATAAGGTCAAAAGAATCCTATCGACACCCTATCACCCTAGTGGGAACGGGCAAGCAGAGTCCACGAACAAAACCATACTCCAAAACCTCAAAAAGAGGTTGACAAATGCCAAAGGAAAATGGAAAGAAATCTTGCCCGAAGTCCTATGGTCATATCGTACGACCTCAAAATCTAGCACCGAGGCCACCCCGTTCTCGTTGGTCTGCGGTGCCGAAGCTCTAATACAGGTCGAAGTAGGATAATCGAGTTTTAGGTTTCGATATGCCACCAAAGAGTCAAATGTCAAGGCTATGAGTACGAGCCTGAAACTTTTAGATGAAAGGCGCGAGGTTGCCCTCGTCCGGTTGGCCGCCTAAAAACAACGGATCGAAAGGTATTACAATCGAAGAGCCAACCTTCTACACTTCAATGTCGGGGACTTGGTGTTAAAGAAGGTCACACTAAGCACCCGGAACCCATACGAAGGGAAGCTTAGGTCAAACTGGGAAGGTCCGTATCAAATTATCGAGATCACCGGAAAAGGATCGTACAAACTCGGAGCAATGAACGGTGAGCGACTAATGAACAACTGGAACGTAACTCACTTGAAACGATACTATTGCTAAGGTACGATCCTATTCATTTCTTTTATTTACATGTTGCACTAACACTTGCAGGTAATGGTCAAGGAATGATACAACTTTTAGGCCTGAAATCACGCGTTGCACTCTTTTTCCCTTGAACTAGTTTTGTCCCAAATGGGTTTTCCGACAAGGTTTTTAACGAGACAAGAATGGATCATGCTAACTTAGAATAGGAGACCGACTATGAACCGTCGCCAAGGTTCGCATCAACAGAATTCGAGCCCTCTCTAAAATTGACCTCGAACACTGGGGACCATCACCCTTGGATATTGATTTTGGCAAGGAAGGAAACTTCGTGCTCAAACGAGTCTAGGCTTGGTGGATAGGATCTGTTGTAAGGGCCAAATGGTCAAATGAACCGTGCCCACATAGGCCACTTAAGCCCGGATGAAACTTGTACACATTTACAGTCGTGTATGTTGCACGGAAATAAAAAAAGTTTCTACCTTACATATACATACTTTGCCTCTTAAAAAACTACTGCATTATGTACCTTAAGGACATCGGGCCCAAGGGCCACCTCTGTCCGAATTCAAGAGATTACCCATGCTCGGGGACTATCGTCATGGGCAAGACCGAACAGCTCGGGCTACGAAGCCCGAGGGCATAAAACCTATTAGGGAGTGCTCGAAATTCAAAGGTTATGGCCATCTATATTCGGGGACTATTGTCCCGGGCAAGCCTGGATGGCTCAGGGTAATAAGCCCATTGGGCAACACCCGAACTTAAAAGGCTACGTCCTAGAATGTCTCGGAGACGTCCAAGATCCGTAACTAAAACACAAGGCCTTCAAAATTTCTAAACCGGTTCGAAGGCTACCCTCGACAAAATTATAAAAAATTCTAAGTAAACATTTTGGGGAAAGCTTCCGATCATACCAAGCCCCCAACAAAATAATATCGAAACCGAAAAATGTTCGAACCTCCGAATAAGACCTAATTATTACGTGCTAAGGCATCCAAAATCTTTGCAATCATAAAGAAAAAAGCAAAAAGAAACAAGCTCGAAAATTGCCGAAGGGAAAAGGCCTTATATATGTATATACGTAAATTTTTACAAAGGCCAAACGGCCTCAACAAAATGCAAAAGTACAAAAGAAAAAATTACAAGGCACCTAAGAAGTCTGATTCTCATCGAAGCCCGCCTCATCACCGGGACCATCAGGATCTTCTCCGCCCACAGATCTGCCGAAACCCTCGGAGTTTTCTTCGTCCTCGGGATATGCCAACTTCTTGGCCTTGGTCTCAATTCCCTTAGCATTTTCGATCTCGGCTGATAAATCAAAACCCCGAGCGTGAACCTCCTCGAGGGCCTCCCTTCGTGACTACCACTTCACATATTCAACGATATCTTTTAAGCGGTCCTGGGCAATCTCAACATCAGCTTTGTACTGGGCCACCATATCATCGGCATCGTCCCTGGTTACTTCATCCACTGATTTGGCTGCTCTAAGCTCTTTGGCGAGGATATCCCAATCGATAACAACCGAGCCCAGTTGAGACTGGAGCTCCTCGAGTTTTTGCGACCGGGACTCAGCTTTCTCCCTCATCGCTTGAAGTTGAGCCTCCGCCGAGGCCAATTGCACCTGGGCAGTCTCATTTTCTGAGGCCAAGCAATCCATCTTGCCATTCTACTCTTCGGCGTCGACCTTGATCATATCCATCTCAACCTGGAGTTGGTCGATCCGATCAATCTTCTGTTGAACCTGCGGATTCTAACCATTAGTCACCGTGTCTAGCTCATCATCACTAACTTCAAAGATTTTTACCTGTTCCACCAGGTCGTCGTGTTCTTTCTGAACCGCGTTCAACTCGGCTCGAAGGTTGTTAGCCTCTCCTTCACGTTGCTCGCTGAGAAGTTTGTACATGTCTCTATTCTCAGCAAGCTCTTTAACTTCGGCCTCGAGTTGGCTCAGCTCATCCCGATACCGGAGGAAGGTCTCATGATGAAGCACAGAGGCCTGAAAATATGAGAACAAATATTAAGATCATCAAGAACTAAACCTGAAAAATGAAAACATTTGGCAACACCGTACCCGATTCAACGCCTGCTGTGCCTCGTTGAACAGGCATGATGCATACACCTCGTTCATTTTTTCCTGGTATTCATCGGTTACCAGGAATCGGAGGTAACTAGCTACCCCATCAAGGGCGAAAAGAACTCGAGTATCCTCTAGAATGGTGATAATAATTGACTTCTTCCGACTAGGATCCGCACTCGGGGCAGGGAACCGGTTGACGAGGTTCGGGCTCGAGTTAGGCCCACCTGCCTCTGAGGACGAACATTTCCTTGGTACCTCTAAATTACCTTACCCGGTGGCGTCCTCCATGACAGTGGAATCCACACCGTCAAAAAATCAGTAGAGGGGATCGTCCTCTCCGTGGACCCTCTCGTTAGGTTATTTTTACACCGTTTGAGCCTCGTTGTACATAGACTTGGTAAACGAGGGTGACTCGCTGATATATATCATACCAAGTGCCTCCTTCGGGGCGCTGCCCGCATCTCGAAAAGCCTCAGCCTCGGCCTCCCTAGCCTGAGGAAGATCGGCCTCGCGGATCTCTAGTTCAACGGCCCCCTGCTCTTCGAGGGGTGATGGCTCGCGGGCCACAAAAGGCTCTTCCCCCCCCCCAGACTCGTCCCTAAGCCGATAGAGCTAGTCCAAAGCTGGTGCTCGGTACTGGTGTTTTCCTTTGGCTTGCGCACCAGCCTTCTCCTTGGTTTCTTTTTCTCCGAGCTCGGGGAACTCGGAGCCTTCTTCCTTTTCCTCTCTCCGGCCTGCCCCGGAGCAGGAGACTCAACAGGCAAGTCCTCATCCCCGGTCGGAGGCCTAAGCTCGACATTCTTAGGCAGATCTGCAAAAGAAAGTAAAGGAGATAAGGACGCGATATTAGAAGAAAAAGTTCAATACGACTTGTTCGGGAAAAGAACCTTACCATGGGAATGGGCCTCCAAATGGAATTTTGAAAGTTTGTGCCATGAGCACTTAGAGTAGGGCATCTGCGACACAATTCCCTTGACCTACTCTTTGAGCCGAGGGATAGCATTCGGAACTCGAGCAAGGGCTACAACATAACAAACACTGATAAGAAAAGGGAAAATAAGGCATAAAGTCAATGCTTAAAGGGAATACTTATGTGATGCATTCCACTTTTTGGGGAATGGCCTCCACTCGATAGGTACTAGGTTGGCAGTCCTCACTTGAACGAAACGTCCTTGCCAACCCCGATCTCGGTCCTCGTCGATGCTCGAGAACAGGGCTTTGCTGGCCCGACGTACTAACTTTATCATTCCATTCCCCGGAAGATTCGGGGACTGTATAAGCGGAGTAGATGATCGATGGTGAACTAGCACCCATCGATTTTGTTCACAAAGAATCGGAGGAGGATCACGATCCTCCACAGTGATGGATGAATCTGGCCAAGGCATATGTTATACCTCCTACAGAAGTCTAAGATGACCGGTTCTACCGGGGCCTAATATAAAGGGATAAGTGTAAACACTTAGATATCCCTCGACATGGGTGGTAATGGCCTCTTCCGAGTCGGGGACCACTATGTCTTTATCGGCCCAGTTGCAGTCTTTTCAATCGGTGTAGAGGACCTCTTCGGTAATTAAGCATATGTATCTCGAGGCCTTCTCATGCCGACCTTGTACGGAAGAAGGCTTCTCAACCTTGAAGTAGTCGGTGACCGAACAACCACCGGGAATGAACATCTTCAAGGGGGGATCTTCTATCGGTTCCTCAACAACCGTATCGGGGACGGTCTCCTCAACCTCAGTGGTCGGTCGCGAGGAAGAAGGAGCATCCTTCTGAGGAACAAATTTTGAGGTTTTTGCCATTATTATGGAAGAAAAAGCTTGGAAAGGATGAAGAAAGATTGAAAGTTGAAAGATCAAACTTGTTGGCTTTAGTAGGATATGAGTAAAAGTTTTTGCAAAGTACTGAAGAACCTTGAGTAACGGAGGTAAAAACGCTAGAGAATATTGAAATCCTGAAGGTACGAAGGTAGAAGATTTGGTGTATAGTGCAAAATGGACAGAGGATGAGGTATTTATAGGAGTTCAGCGACATTTCTCGTCCAGGGACAGCCGACTAGCGGCTGCCATGCATTTAATGCCATTATGACATGACTGACGAGATGTTTCAGGTGTTTTGTCGTTTCTGCCGTGATGTGTCGAAGTAAGAATCAGGAGCTCATGTCATTTCTCGTCATTTACTCTCCGAGAAACGAGGGGACTATCTATATACGGGTAAAACCGAGCTCATGGTACATCCCGGTCTCCAACAAAATAATCCAAGCTTAAGACATGATGACAGGGGACCAAAATCGAGGCAAAAGTCTCATCGAGTCAGAATCCGGAGACATGACACCCGCCCTCGAGAATATCGAGGTCATGGTTCGGAATCGGTCCTAGCCTTGAACGACTTCGAAGAACATTGTCGGGCAATCAAGCACGGCCAACGGAAGGCCATAATATTCGTGACTAGTGATCTCGTCCGATTTCACTCCTCTCTTTGAGGTTATGAAAACGGTCGATGCAATAATAATACCCAACAAGAGTCGGGGTCAAATTTTGCAGGGAGCTATATGAATGGGTGTTAGTAGTATATATATTAGCGCGTGAGTTTGTATATCTAAATTTTCATTTCCGCAATATTTTATTTTGTTTGGAAATCTAAATTAAACTACGATTACGATTCAAAGAATGAAATTAGGAAATTATTTTTGTTGTTTTTCAAATGATATAAAAGGCCTAGGGCTATGACCTTCACCTAGGAGTTTGCCTAATGGGTTGTAAACTTTAAAGCTTATTTTATTGGTCGGGGTGTATTATAGCTATCAAAACTTAAGTACCCACTCAATACCTCTCGGTCAGAGAGTGATTTTGCCCAATTTGGCTTTCTCAAGTCCAAATGGGTATTGAACAAAATAGTTGATAAGAAGCTCAAGTCGGATTTTACTATCTCTAGGTACAACCCTTTAATTGGGCTTATCAATCTCTCAATTGACCCAATTTCTTGATAGCCAAGTTTTCCTAGACTGTCTCTCTTTTTCAAGTAGAGACCAAGTCAAATAGGCATGAATTAATGTTTGCAACTATTAATTCTTCAAATAAAAACAAGAACAAGGCAAGATAATAAACACCCAACCATAAACAAGCAATAAATCAAACACCGATTAAGTTTACATACTAGGGTTGAGTCACAATCCTAGTAAAAATTTGGCTACTCATGCTTAAACTAGAAGAAATAGGAGAAGAAGTGATAATTAAACCCATGTTGATAATTAATATGACTAAATCTATGTTCAAATAATTTAAAATAGCAAAAACTACTAAAAAGAGTAAAAGAAACCGTCTACTGTAGCAGTTGATGTCAAAAGTTGACCTAAAAAAGTGAAACTCTTCTATTTATACAAAGCTGGAATTTTCGGACAAAAATACCCTTTTGGAGGTTCTGCGACCGCACAATTCCATGCGCGGTCCGCACTTTTCTTCAGCTTGACGGAAGTGGAAATTTGCGGTCGCATAATTCTGATCTGCGGCGGCACTACTTTCTTTCTGCGGTCCGCACAATTCTGAGTGCGATTGCACCTTACTCATCTACGGTCCGCACAAATATGAGTGCGGCCACGTGGCTCTTCTTCTGCGGCCGCAAAATAATTGTGCGGTCTGTACTTTGAGATGCAGGTTCTCTAAACTTTTGCTCTAACCAAGTTTCTGTGGCCGCACAATTTATGTGTGGACCGCACTTTGCACATTTCTCTGATGGGGATTTCTTCACAACCTGCGGCCGCAGATGATATTCTGCGGTCCGCACTTCTGAGCTTTTGTGCCTGTTTTTGTCCTTGAGTTCATATTACTCCTTCTTGAGTTGAATTTCATCTTGGGAGCTCATCTTTCAATATTCCTGCAGTTAAGCATATTTCATCAGCTTTCGGGAACACAATTAATCGCTTTTGGACTAAAATGAAAGCTAAAAGGCGCTAATAAGTAGTCAAAATCCCTACTTATCAACTCCCCCAAACTTAAGCTTTTGCTTGTCCTCAAGCAAATAAAGTAGTTCCCAACTCCACAAGTTAAGAGCCATTCCAGCTAATCAATGGTGAAACAATCACACATCAATTGGGACCAACAATTGCCCACACTACTTATGAATTATTAACAAGGCAACAAGTTAAACCTTTAAGCTCAAATAGTTCTAATGCGATACTTGAGCATCAAGAGTTGACTTTATTCATCATAGAGGCTCGCTCTTTCATGTAGGTTATTGTGGATCCCAAACTCCTCCTCCTTTACTCTCCGTTTGCATATCTCGCTTAAGAGTTTAGCACTCAATCCACATATTTGTGAAAGGTTCGCTCATCTCTCTCAAAAGAATGTCACAAGTACGGCTTTAAGTATCATAGGCTTGCCCCTCATGTAAATCACCACTAATGTAAGCTCACTTGACTTGAAATCACGTAGGGCTTTTTCAGAATGCAATGAAGGCTTTTGGAGTAAGGTTGGATATGCTATGACAGAATAGGTTCATCTTTCCTTAAACACTCCATTTTCTTTATCAGCTCATGTTTTGCCAACTCTTGAGGCATTTTCTTTTCCTTAGGGGAACTAGAGAGACTTAACATCACTCTTCTTTGGTCATGATATTCATGTTTTGTCTCTTTGATTTCTCCATGCTTTGCATCATTACTTTTCTTTGAATCCCTTCAACTTTTCAACTTATTCACTTTCTTTTTGCATTTTTCTTTTTCTTACTCTTTCTTTTTCTCGCCTTTCCTTCTCTTCATTTCTTTTCTCTTTTGTGCCTTGATACCTTATTTTTTAAACTCCTCATCTCTCCCCCAAACTTACATTTTTAGCCAATTATTTCACAAGAGTGTTAAGGAAAGCTCGGGTGCCAAGAGAGGGTCACGACAAACCGGGTTAAGGCTTGTAACATGGTTATCAAATGATAAAGATTTTAGGCTCAAATGGGTTGACTAGGGATAACAACATTGGTGGGCAATGGAAAATTTCAAGCGGGTCAAGGAGAGCCTACAATCAGTTCTCGCCAAGCAAAACTTAAAATTTCACTTAGAAACACATTCAGGGCAAGTTCTAGACTACTCGCATGGGTACTTTGACTTGAAACAACAACATCTCACCTCTCATGCAGCTGGATTGTTAAAGAGGATAGAGTCGAGGGCCCACAACAATCATATTCTAGATTGAAAATCATTATGGTTCGACTAAACCACTCGATGATTGCCTAAGTAAACAGAAGAGTCAAAAGGTCACTATCTAAAGCTATTTCTTTCTAAAAACCTTATTTTTAACCATAAGCATCTAGTTAAGTGTGTTGGAACCAAGTGAAGTATGTTTGAAGGAGAGCCTGACTCAATTAGGTCTTTTTATTCATTATTACTACTATTCTTACCTAAACATCAAAAACGGACTCAATCCCTTAAGAAGGTTGTCACGCCATCTATCGTTGGGAAGGGTCACCTAGTTCACACAAAGCACCTTTGGAAAGAACCGTGGCATTAAGAAAATCAAAGGCTTATTATCCACTAAATCATAAAAAGAAGCTATTAAAGCAAAAAGAAGCTACTAATTCAAAAACCAAATCCAAAAGTAGTTACTAAGTCAAAAGAAAGACAAACAAAAAGATAAAGAAGCTATAAAACAAAAACAATTGAAAGCTAAACGAATATACATAATGAGGGAATAGAGAGAATATATACATAATGATAAAGAAGAAAAAAATAGTAATAAGTTAATTACAGGCCAAATGTGTCATAGTTATCAAAATATAGAATCAGTATCATCAAAATGTCAAAGAAACTCCACCCCCTGAATAAAAATAAGCATTGTCCCAAATTCTTAACAAAATAAGAGTATAAGAAGGGTGAGATTGAAGAAAACTCCCTATAGCTTTGTGGCCATCTCTATATCCAGCAGCGGCACCGACCTCAGTCTCCAATTGGATCTCATCATCCTCAAGTTCGGGAGTAGCTGCGTTGGTGAACATCTGACGGACTGCCTCAGTAGTGTTAGCAGAAGGTCTGGTTCCTCAGACTGGCCAGCTGCTGTGGTGGGCTCTGTGGGATTTGGGCCTGGGTGGTGCGGGTCTATCAACATGTCAAATGGAATGTCTCCGGCTGCTGTAAGCTTTGTAACCTGTCGCCGGAGCTTATCCACCAATTTCTTCGAAGCCTATGACTTCCGCATCTTCTTTACTTCTTTGCCCAATTCTTCAATCACGTACCCATGCTGTGCTAGAGTAGCTATGATAGTATTCTCATTGTCCAGGATCTTCTTTAGTGTTTCTTCGACTGTGGGAGGAATCTGGGGTGCCGGAGAGGATGAAGGTGCTGCAACATGACTGGATATGTCAGTAAGCTTTGCAGTAGCTGTCTGCATCTAGTTGTTGAGGCTCGCCAGTGTTTGGGAGACTCACAACGTAGAGAGTGGAGCAGATGGCATCGGTACCGGCTTCAAAGCCAAGGTGGGAGGTACTGAGGTGTAATGACCCGACTGGTCGTTTTGAGCATTTGCACTTTTCTCGGTAGTTTGAGGGCAAGAGTATTTCCGCATAATGTATTATGTGATGACCCGATAGGTCATCTTATGTTTTAGAACCTAATTTTGTATTCGAAACCTCAAATACCTCATTTTAGCCCTCCTCGATTTACATGCACAATCCGAGTATTTTTTCGGAAAGCTTTTATGTAAAAACTGATAAAAATATGAAAATTTTGCCGTAAAACCCATTTGAGTTGACTTTGGTCAATGTTTTGAGAAAATGGTCTCGGATCCGTGTTTTGACGGTCCCGATGGGTCCGTATCATGATTTGAGACTTGGGCGTATGCCCGGAATCGAATTCGGAATTCCCTATCTCGAGTTATCACATTTTGTTAAAATTTGAAAGTTTAAAGGCTTAATGAATCTAAAGGTTTGATCGATGTTTGAATTTGTTGATACTGAGTCTGTATTTTGGTTCCGAAACCCGGTATAGATTCATTGCTATATTTATGACTTGTCTGTCAAATTTGGTGAGAAATGAAGTTGGTTCGACGTGATTCGGACGTCCGGTTATTGAAATAGAAGCTTTAAAGTTTTCTTGAAAATTTCTTTTGATTTGGTGCTCACTTCATAGTTTTAGGTGTTATCTTGGCGATTTGGTCGCACGAGCAAGTTCATATAATGTTTTTAGACTTGTGTGCATATTTGGTTTAGAGCCCCGAGGGCTCGGGTGAGTTTCGGATAGGCTACAGAGTGGTTTAGACTTAGAAAAAAACATAGCTGGTGCAGGCAAGTGCAGCCGCAAAATTCTCGTGCGGACCGCAAAAATTGAGATAGGAAAATGCAAACTCTCTGAAGTTTGGACTGTCAGAGAATTGGCCATTTTGTGGCCACACATCGAATTATGCGGTCCGCATCCAAAATCCACGGTCGCACCACAAATTATGCAGACCGCAAGTCAACAAGGCTATTGAGCCTTCAGGTAACAGAGTATGTACCGCAAAAGGAATTCTACGACCGCACTCCTCCTTGATTCCCCAAGTCTGCGTCTAAGTGTAAATAGTAACCTTGGTCTATTGCACAAGTTTTTCCCTTTCTGAGCAATCTAAATTCAAAAACTTGGAAATCATCTGTTCAATCATCTACCACACTCCATACACATATGTGATCATTTAGTTGCACTCCCTCATATCTGGTATGTTTAATTTCTCATAGAATTTTTCACTTTTTAGTTAAATTTATAATTTGTTAGATAGTTTTAGGCCATTTGATAATAGATTTCAATTTTACTACCATGTGGGGGTTAATCTGTGTTAGGTCAATTGCTAATTACTTTATGGGGACTGGGTAACTTGATTTGCATGCGTAATTGTTAATACCATGTTGAAACTGTGCAAAACTTGAAAACCCTAGAGGTCTGATCGAGTTGATTTTGAAATCTGCGGCCGCACAAGCAATTGTGCAGTCCGCAGAGTTGAGATCTAGGGTCCTTGGTCAAGTAAGATTCTGCGGCCGCACTTGAAATTGTGCGGACCGCAGAAATTCCACTGCGGCCATAGAAAAGTGTGTGCGGTCGTAGATCAGGCCAATCTCTATCATCAGATAGTTGGCACTTTTGGGAATTCTAATGTGCGACCGCAATGAGAAAAGTGCGGACCGCACTTCAATTCTGCGTTCGCACTCCAAATTGTGCGGACCGTAGTTCCATCTCTGCGGCTGAACTTCCAAATTATGAGGTCGGCACAACCCAGTCTGTGGCCGCACTTGTTATTGTGCAGCCCGCACTTCCCCACCCTGCACTTATGTTCTGCAATGTGATATATTGTTGGTGTTCAACTGAATTACAACTGGCTTCTACTGTTGCTTGTTACAGAAAATGGTCAGATCTCGAGGTCGTGGTGACACTTCAAAGGGGAGGGGTGAGCCTTCCAGAGGCTGAGGCAAAAGCAATTTACCCCTCGCCTTCCAAAGGGTAATCAGCAAGAAAGCTACAATAGGCCAAGGACGATAGCCTGAGCCCTCCGAATCTAGTTCATATGCCCCATCTCGAGAAGCACCGGAGGGAGACTCAGTGCAAGAGCAGCCTGCTGTTCAATCACAGCCACATCATTCACAGGGAAGGTACCAACTTAGAGACGAACCTTCCTCCTCATATAGCACTTCCGAGGGTTCGGAGAGTGCAACTCAGGCTTCAAAGCCCTTTGCTAGACCTGTCCCTAAGGCACTAGCAGCTGTTGTTGATGATATTCCGGACGATGGTCGAGGGGGTGATACTACAGTTGCCGGACTTGAGAGGCCAAAGAAGAAAGAGGTCTGGGAGGACCGTTTTGTGAGCCTAACTGCCTTCACCAGCTTTCGTGAGTGGTGGCCGGTGAGATCGCTCACTCTAGAGCGACAATTCCAACTCAAAGATCTTGACAAATACAATCCAGAAGTGTTGAGGCAATTCCGAGAGAGAAAAGGGTGGATATGGTTCGCCCAGTCAGTTGTGGACGCCAAAGAGTATTTGGTCTGGGAGTTCTATGCCAATGTGGCACATATACAGAAAGGGACCAAAGTTACAAAAGTGAGAAATCTGAAGGTGCGGTTCGACCAGATCACACTGAACTCCTACTTGGGGTTTGAGGATGTGGAGCCAGTGTAGTACTTTGAGAAGCTAGCGATGGGTGATGCAGCTCGCCCTTGGCTAGCTGAGCTTTTTGCAGCCCCCGGGGCCACCACCACCATGGATCACTGCAGGGGTTCCTATTCAGCGGAACACCCTAAATTTTGAGGCGAAGGGATGGCAGACCTTCGTATGCAGCAGACTAGACCCGTGCCAGAGCGAGACAAACTTACCTATTCCATGGGCAGTTCTAGTCGCCTCTATTATGGCCGGGTACCCGATCAATGTGGGTGCCGTGATGTCGGCCAACATGTCAGTGGTCGCCAGGCAGGCTGATACTTCCTACCCGTATCCCAACACCATCACTGAGTAACTTATGGATGCACAGGTAGAGCCCAGAGACTATGACACGAAGGCTCGGGCGAAGAAGCCCTTCTCTTGGTATTCTCAGATGGATGCACACAACCTAAAGAGAAAGGGTCAGCCGACTACCACCATAGGCCATTCTAATGAGCCATCGGTAGTGGGTATAGAGATAGCTGATATGCCATCCACTTCAGCAGAACCTTCTACCAGTACAGCTGCCATGCTTCCACCTTCAGCCTCGTGTAACGACCCAAAAGTCACTAGTCGTGATGGCACCTAACTCGACCCGATAGGTAAGCCAACTAACAGTCAATAAAATCCAAATGAAGTTAAAGGAAAAATAGTGAAGAATTATCTGGACATTTACGAATTAACCCAAGAACTGGTAGTACGAATCATGAGCTTCTACTCCAAAAATCTGCACGCAAGGTGCAGAAGTGTAGTATGAGTACAACCGACCCTATGTACCCAGTAAGTATTTTGTCTAACCTCGTCGAGTAGTGACGAGGCTTTTTAGCTAAAAGATGCTCACTAATAAAATTTGTACCGAAAACTAGCAATAGAACTATTCTACAGTATAACATAATAGAATACACGAAACGAATATGCAAAGTAATAACAGAGTACTAGAAGAGATCACAATTCAACAGTTTCCAATATCTCGACCAATCTTTTCCTTAGAGCGAAAACCAATAAACCACGATAGTCACCCCATAACTTTCATAGCGTGAGGAATATACTCTGATATCAAGTCAATTGCATGGCAACACCCTTCGTGCATTTATCTTATCCTCACCAAATATGCGTAAAACAGTACCAATCGGATGGCAGAATTGTCGATAACAGTAATGAAAAAGTAGGAAATACGCAAGTAGCAATAATGAACAAGAATGCACATAAGGTCAATAGTAACAGACTAGGCGAGAAGCATAGAAGTAATGACAACAATTAGGAAAAGGAATGTAACTTCAACTAACTAGCATGGTGGAGGCATAAATACAAATATATCGAATAAGAGGGGAACACATGATCTCTATGAGTTAACAAGTAGAAGCATGAATGACTAACATGGTAGAAGACATGTACTAAGTGCAACAAAATAGATACGACAAAGATGTAATTATGACAGCAGGAAGTAGGCATGATATTTGCAAGTTTAGCAAGTAGAAGGCATGAGCGATACAATAACAAATAAGATAGAGAACAAGAACATGGCATTAACGACAAGTCATATAAGAACCATAAATACGACAATAACATCTCAATGTAACTGCATGAA
The DNA here is from genome assembly GCF_000715075.1 of Nicotiana tabacum. Classification (NCBI taxonomy): domain Eukaryota; kingdom Viridiplantae; phylum Streptophyta; class Magnoliopsida; order Solanales; family Solanaceae; genus Nicotiana; species Nicotiana tabacum. Next base: position 68,163,915 of record NC_134083.1, on the reverse strand, counting down.
CGTATACACAAGGAAAAGATATCAAAATATAATGCATGTCCCTCGTCCTCACCTTCACGGAAACACCCATCCTGCCATGAACTGATGATAATTTAAAGCTTGATAATATAAATGAAATGGCACGGCATCACCCTTCGTGCTTTACACTCACGTAGCATGGCACAGCATCACCCTTCTTGCTTTACACTCACGTAACATGGCACGGCATCACCCTTCGTGATTTTACTCACAAATGATATGGCACGGCGTCACCCTTCGTGCTTTTACTCTCAATAATGTGGCACGGCATCACCCTTTGTCCTTTTACTCTCAAATAATATGGCACGACATCACCCTTCGTGCTTTTACTCTCAATGATATGGCACGACATCATCCTTCGTGCTTTACACTCTCCCACATATGATAATGTATATACAATGGCACGGTATCACCCTTCGTGCTTTTTACTCTTCCTTATCAAGCATATGTATATAAATGACAAACAAGGCAGGAAGCATAAATAACGTCAAGGAGAGTGTTTAAATTAATATTCCAAATAAATCTCAATCACAACTTTCCAAGCCAACAATAGTTCAATAAACTCGCAAGAACCTTATTATTCAAGTATTTCAACAAATCTCACAAATGATCTACAACACGAGTATAGAATCTAGTATCTCAAGAATATCGGCCGTAACAATGTATTAATGATTACGCATAGTGATGACCGAACTAGATACATCAAGGTATTATCAGAATTTCCATCAAATTTGATCAAGTCATAATAAGCTAAGTCGTAGTTTCTAACATTTAATACTAGGTTCTTAGTATCTAGGAGTCAAGTAAGACATGAAGCAAGAAGGTCACGTGATTCTACAAGACACAATTTGTAATATAATTTACCCCCGAGCATGGTTAACCCTAGCACATACATATATGCTCGTCACCTCATATATGTATCACCCCCGCATGTAGCAAACAATGTCAAATAGTAGGAAAAATTCCTTTAATAAAGTTAGGCAAGACACTTACCTCGCTCCAAAGATAAACTCAAAGCTCAACCACAACTTTGCCTTTAAAATAAGCCTCCAAACCAATAGAATCTAGCAGTTTACCAATCAAACGATTCACATTAAGCCTTAGGAATTACCCACGATTACAAAAGATTCAATTTAGGTCATTATTGAAAAAGTCAACTACCAGGCCCGCTTGGTCCAAATTCGAAATTCGGACCAAAATTCGAGTACCCATTCACCCCTGAGCCCAGTTATGTAATTTGATTTGAAATACGACCTCAATTTGAGATCTAATTTCCAATTTTACAAAAATTCCTAATTCTGCCCAACCCCCAAATTCCACCATGAAAACACTAGATTTTAGGTTAAAAACTTATGAAATGTAATGAAAGATTGAAAGAAAATAGGTTAGAATCACTTACCAATGGATTGGGGAAGAAGAGTACTTTGAAAAATCGCCTCTAGGGTTTTCTAGTTTTGAAAATTTGAAGAATGAATAAAAATCCCGTTTCCCCATCTTTTACCCAGCTGCAGTTATCGCAATTGCGACACAAAGTTCGCAATTGCGATGATCGCAATTGTGATCAATTCCTCGCAAATACGAAGAATCTCTAAGCCTGATATCTTCGCAAATGTGACGCATATGTCGCAAATGCGAGCCAAGGTCCTTCGCAAAAGCGAACTTCTGACTCGCAAATGCGAGTTTGCCTTGATCTGATTCCAGTCGCAAATGCGACAATATTCTCGCAAATGCGAACCCTGCCCCCATCGCATTTGCGGGCTTCTCTTCGCAAAAGCGAAGTTGACACAGCCCCCTCCCTCTTCGCAAATGCGAGCCTGATTTCGCATTTGCAAGGCTCGCATTTGCAATTAAGTCCTTGCAAATGCGAGATCTGCAGGCATGATGCTCCAGCTATGTTTTTTTCTAAGTCTAAAACACTCTGTAGCCTACCCGAAACTCACCCGAGCCCTCGGGGCTCTAAACCATATATGCACACAAGTCTAAAAATATTATACGAACTTGCTCGCATGACCAAATCGCCAAGATAACACCTAAAACTACGAATTGAGCCCCAAATCAAAAGAAATTTTCAAGAAAACTTTAAAGCTTCTATTTCAACAACCCGACGTCCGAATCACGTCGAACCAACTTCGTTTCTCATTAAATTTGACAGATAAGTTAGCAATAAACTTATACCGACTTCTGTAATCAAAATACGGACCCGGTATCAATAAATTCAAATATCGATCAAACCTTTAAATTCATTAAGCCTTTAAACTCTGAAATTTTAACAAAATGCGATAACTCGAGCTAGGGACTTTCGAATTCGATTCCGGGCATACGCCCAAGTCCCAAATCATGATACGGACCCATCGGGACCGTCAAAACACGGATCCGAGTCCGTTTTATCAAAATATTGACCAAAGTCAACTCAAATGGATTTTACGGCAAAAAATTCATATTTTTATCAGTTTTTAACATAAAAGCTTTCCGAAAAAACACCCAGACTGCGCATGCAAATCGAGGAGGGGTAAAATGAGGTATTTGAGGTTTCAAACACAAAATTAGGTTCTAAAACATAAGATGACCTATCGGGTCATCACATAATACATCATGCGGAAATACTCGTGCACTCAAACTACCGAGAAAAGAGCAAATGCTCAAAAAGACCAGTCGGGTCATTGCATCCTCCACCACTTAAATATACGTTCGTCCTCGAACGTGCCAGGAGTCGTTCCAAAGTTATCAAATCATGGTGTAACCTTACTATGCATCTACTCGGGGGTGATCCTACATCACCCTATTCCATATAAGCCTGCCAACGCAACATAACTAGAGATCCTTACATCAACCTTGACCCTTAAACCTTAGAACCCAATCTCTAACATCCCAAATTCATTACAAGACTCGAACCTCACATCTACACATTGTATAAGCCTGAACAAGCTGTTTTAGGTCATAACCATAACCCCAAGATGTAATCACATGGTACACCCCATCACTCAGACACTCACAGCAGGAAATGCTGACCACCATTACTGCCTAAAAAAACAAATCCGGTGCTGGTAGCAAACCTCATATCGATTAGAGCCTCGTTCAAAACCTCCATACCCTGCCGATGATGAAAGAAACATACATAACCTCTTAACCACTCATTTGATCAATAAGCCAAGAAACTCACTCGTCCGACCAGGGCCATTGCTCAAGTCCTCAGCAAAATAAAGTATTATTCTTCCAAACCTTCCTCATCCCAATACAATAGTGCAATTCTTAAGTGTAGAAACCTCATCTCAACCAATACAAGCAGTCCCACCGACAAGTATCAACAATAACTATATGGAGCCCCACACAACACGGTCCCGAACACCAACAAGTAATAATTCAAACATGACAGATAACAGTAAGAGAGTTAAATAAGAAGACTACTAAACAAGTTAAGCAGGCAGGAATTTTTGCATTTTCCTATGAACTATTTTCAACAAGGTGAAAGCAAAACTACACGAAGTAAGCCTCAGGAGTTACATTTTATCACAGTACCGTTGTGGCATGCAACCCGATCCCATCATATCAATCTACATAGGTTACCCATCGAGCCATAATACTTGGGCTCACTGATCACATGTGCGTCAATATCAAGCATAATAGAATGCACAAAATATAACTGTGGAAAAATTATTAGGAACACACAATACTGAGAAGGACAAGCATAACTACGGTGCAATAAGCAAATCAACATCACGAAGGCCATCTTTCCCATAGCGCCATGAGGCCTGAACTAGATTACAATATACGTGCGAAGAACCTTGTAACCCTCACAACCCGTTATAGCATAAGAGAGGAACACATAATATAAACTAAGGCGCGAATAGCATCTATTCCGCTCGACGATATACCTGTGGTAACAGTTGCGCAGGAGCAATCAAATTCGATCCGATGCAGAATACACATCCTCATCGGGCCTACCAATGGGCCCCCAAATCAACTCCGGTCATCCCCGAACGGACAAATAGCCGTCCAAAAGTCCACAACGACATAACCATAACACACACTATTATCTGGCTAGCTTTGGCCATATTTCACAACCACAACCATGAAACAATCCACTTTTGAGAACTCCCAGTCTCCAAATCCATAGAACACACGAATCACCCTACCTGATCCTAACTCCACTGCCCAAATGTCTAACACATCTCTCGTATACGATCATCCCACGAGGAATACTTCTATAATTCTTCCGTGCGACATAATAAAATCTGAATCTCAACAATCGACTAACCAGGCGAGCACCGCAATATCAATGATGCATCTGTAAGTCAAAACACAATGCGCCTTCTGAAATGTACACCCTTCTCAGACAATACCAAGTAGTAATAGCATCCATCTAGACATCTGAAACCGTCCATGCTGTCTAAGAATTCATGACCTTCCCTTCAAAACTGAACCGTGACCTTGCACATGCAAAACTCAATCCCGATCAGTCAGAAACCTTCTATTTGATCTCATCCAGGAGGAAATCTCAATACGCAACATGTTCCTCACACTAGTAAGAAATATCCACCTCGAACCGTGATAAAAATCATCGAGGACTCCTTGGAACCCATTTGCACATAACCAAGCTATCATAACTGAATCCCTCTAACTCAACCAAGCCACCCAGTTGCCTAAAACCCATGATCATTTCCACAAAACACCTGAAGAGACCTACCACATCATAAGCACCCAAAGAACCGATCATATCATTACCGTGTTGATCCAATTTACTATCAAACTGCCCTGTTTCTTCTGAGTTCCTTCCAAATTACCCTCAAGTTGATACCCCTCCTTGCGAGAACACCATGATCCTTACCCTAAAGCTCACCATAAAAGATTCTAGCATCAAAACCACACCGCCCTAAGGCCCATAACCCGTTGTATTCCCTCCTAGCACCCCAAAGTACCACAACCGAGATACCCACTCTGAAGAGACCTTTTTTGAATCTAAAGCCGTTTCCTCCACCACTTAGTCTTCTTGATACTGAAATGCATAATCCACAATGATATAGAAATACCGCAAGCCTCGATACCATCCAATATAAATCTTAAACTCTACCCACAACTACTATGCCACCACTTAATCTTCCTTAGTATGAATTCATCAATAAGGCATGGGAGTCAAATTCGTTCCACAATTAAACAACATGGAAAACCTTCCAACACACTCATAACTCGGGACTACACGACACATCGAGACAGAAATCAAGCACCCATCAGTCCTTTTTACACCTCAGGCAAACTTTTCTCTTCATATTCAAGTCATCTGGACATAGCCCACAGTCACATCCTACTCATCATTTAGTCATCCAACCACTCGCCGACCATAAATCCCACTCATAAGGATACTACTGAATGTATAAGTCCAAAAGCACATGCACACACAACAGAAATTCCTGTGCTCAAGCTGCAGTCAAAACCCGGCCTCAAGTCCTCCAGACTAACCCATCATCAGCATACAGAAATCACATCTCGCACCTCATCCATTGAATCACAAGCTATCGATACTCAGCCGATACAGAGTGCTCACATGCGCATACAAATGCGTGGAAGGAATTCAATGAGTTACGCTTCAAGCTGAATCAATGTCGCACGATAAGGAAAGAAAGATGGGAAGTTTATCCTAAATGCCCTATAGCCTGTCAAAGATGGGTATGGACGTCATCATACCGATCCGCAAGACTCTACAAGACACTTGCTCATGACTCGTAGAACCTATGAACCTAGAGCTCTGATACCAACTTGTCACGACCCAAAAGTCACTAGTCGTGATGGCACCTAACTCGACCCGATAGGTAAGCCAACTAACAGTCAATACAATCCAAATAAAATTATAGGAAAAATAGTGAAGAATTATCTAGACATTTACGAATTAACCCAAGAACTGGTAGTACGAATCATGAGCTTCTAAGACTTAGAATTTACAAAGCTGATACAAATAATTACACGATCTATTTGAAAGTTATTAAACAGATTAACGAAATCTAAAGCCACCAAGGACAAGTGGCAGCTATATTCGAAATGCACGAACATCTTCAGGGTCAGCTCCCAACATCACCAGCAATTCTACTCCAAAAATCTGCACGCAAGGTGCAGAAGTGTAGTATGAGTACAACCGACCCTATGTACCCAGTAAGTATTTTGTCTAACCTCGTCGAAGTAGTGACAAGGCTTTTTAGTTAAAATATGCTCACTAATAAAATTTGTACCAAAAACTAGCAATAGAACTATACTACAGTATAACAGAATAGAGTACACGAAACGAATATACAAAGTAATAACAGAGTACTGGAAGAGATCACAATTCAACAGTTTCCAATATCTCGACCAATCTTTTCCTTAGATCGAAAACCAATAAACCACGATAGTCACCCCATAACTTTCATAGCGTGAGGAATATACTCTGATATCAAGTCAATTGCACGGTAACACCCTTCATGCATTCATCTCATCCTCACCAAATATGCGTAAAACAGTACCAACCGGATGGCAGAATTGCCGATAACAGTAATGAAAAAGTAGAAAATACGCAAGTAGCAATAATGAACGAGAATGTACATAAGGGCAATAGTAACAGACTAGACGAGAAGCATAGAAGTAATGACAACAATTAGGAAAAGGAATGTAACTTCAACTAACTATCATGGTGGAGGCATAAATACAAATATAACGAATAAGAGGGGAACACATGATCTTTATGAGTTAACAAGTAGAAGCATGAATGGCTAACATGGTAGAAGGCATGTACTAAGTGCGACAAAATAGATATGACAAACATGTAATTATGACAGCAGGAAGTAGGCATGGTATTTGCAAGTTTAGCAAGTAGAAGGCATGAGCGATACAATAACAAATAAGATAGAGAACAAGAACATGGCATTAACGACAAGTCACATAAGAACCATAAATACGACAATAACAGCTCAATGTAACTGCATGAACGTATACACAAGGAAAAGATATCAAATTATAATGCATGTCCCTCGTCCTCACCTGCACGGAAACACCCATCCTGCCATGAACTCGTGATAATTTAAAGCATGATAATATAAATGAAATGGCACGACATGAATCTTCGTGCTTTATACTCACGTAACATGGCACGACATCACCCTTCGTGCTTTTACTCACAAATGATATGGCACGGCATCACCCTTCGTGCTTTTACTCTCAATAATGTGGCACGGCATCACCCTTCGTCCTTTTACTCTCAAATAATATGGCACGACATCACCCTTCGTGCTTTTACTCTCAATGATATGGCACGACATCATCCTTCGTGCTTTACACTCTCCCACATATGATAATGTATATACAATGGCACGGTATCACCCTTCGTGCTTTACACTCTTCTTTATCAAGCATACGTATATCAATGACAAACAAGGCAGGAGGCATAAATAACGTCAAGGAGAGTGTTTAAACGAATATTCCAAATAAATCTTATAATCACAACTTTCCAAGCCAACAATAGTTCAATAAACTCGCAAGAACCTTATTATTCAAGTATTTCAACAAATCTCATGAATGATCTACAACACGAGTATAGAATCTAGTATCTCAAGAATATCGGTCGTAACAAGGTTTTCTCAGAATTTCCATCAAATTTGATCAAGTCATATTAAGCTAAGTCTTAGTTTCTAACATTTAATACTAGGTTCTTAGTATCTAGGAGTCAAGTAAGACATAAAGCAAGAAGGTCACGTGATTCTACAAGACACAATTTATAAGATAATTTACCCCCGAGCATGGTTAACCCTGGCACATGCATATATTCTCGTCACCTCATATATGTATCATCCCCGCATGTAGCAAATAATGTCAAATAGTAGGAAAAATTCCCTCAACAAAGTTAGGCAAGACACTTACCTTGCTCCAAAGATCAACTCAAAGCTCAACCACAACTTTGCCTTTCAAACAAGCCTCCGAACCAATAGAATCTAACAATTTACCATTCAAATGATTCACATTAAGCCTTAGGAACTACCCACGATTGCAAAAGATTCAATTTAGGTCATTATTGAAAAAGTCAACAAAAGTCAACTCCTGGGCTCGCTTGGTCCAAACCCGAAATTCGGACCAAAACCCGAGTACCCATTCACCCCGAGCTCGGTTATGTAATTTGTTTTGAAATCCAACCTCAATTTGAGGTCTAATTTCCAATTTTATAAAAATCCCTAATTCTACCCAAACCCCCAATTTCCACAATGAAAACACTAGATTTTAGGTTGAAAACTTATGAAATGTAATGAAAGATTGAAAGAAAATAGGTTGAATCACTTACCAATGGATTGGGGAAGAAGAGTTCTTTGAAAAACCGCCTCTAGGGTTTTCTAGTTTTGAAAATTTGAAGAATAAACAAAAATCCCGTTTTCCTTTCTTTTACCCAGCTGCAGTTAGCGCAATTGCGACGCAAAGTTCGCAATTGCGATCAATTCCTCGCAAATGCGAAGAATCTCTGAGCCTGCTATCTTCGCAAATGCAATGCATATGTCGCAAATGAGAGCCAAGGTCCTTCGCAAAATCGAACTTCTGACTCGCAAATACGAGTCTGCCTTGATCTGATTCCAGTCGCAAATATGACAATATTCCCACAAATGCGACAATATTCCTGCAAATGTGAACCCTGCCCCCATCGCATTTGCGGGCTTCTCTTCGCAAAAGTGAAGCTGACCCAGCCCCCTCCCTCTTCGCAAATGCAAGCCTGACTTCGCATTTGCGAGGCTCGCATTTGCGATCAAGTCCTCGCAAATGCGAGATCAAAATTGTGTGGTCCGCACTTTCTCCATACTTAGCCAATTTTTCTGAACACGGTTCCTATAGAGCACACTCATTCCTACAACACACTTCAAATCCAGTTAGTATAAAATAACACCTATCTACAAAAGAAGAAAAAAGAAAGAAAAAGAAAACACGGGTTGCCTCCCAAGAAGCGCCTGATTTAACTTCGCGACACGACGCAGATTACCATCACTTCAAATAAATAACTGCCACCATGTGGTCATAAGCAGCTTGTCCCAAATAATGCTTCACCCAGTGACCATTGATTCGGAATACCTCATTGTTTTTGTTCTTCAAGTCCAATGCACCAAAAGGTGTCACACCCACAATTTCAAATGGACCACTCCATTTGGATTTTAGCTTTCCGGGAAACATCTTCAATCGTGAGTTGAACAACAAAACAAGATCGCCCACCTTGAACTCCTTGTTTTGGATGTATTTGTCATGAAGGTACTTCATTCTCTATTTGTACAAGGACGAACTTGCATATGCATGGTACCAGAACTCATCAAATTCATTCAAATATGCAACCCGCAAGTTAGCGGCTGCATCCCAATCAAGATTCAACTTCTTTAAAGCCCTTATGGCTTTGTGATCAATTTCCACCGGATGATGAAAATATTTGCCAAACACCAACCGGTATGGAGACATCCCGATAGGAGTTTTGAAAGAAGTCCGATAAGCCCATAATGCATCATCAAGCTTCTTTGACCAATCCTTCCGGTTAGCATTCACTGTTTTGGATAAGATACTCTTTATCTCCCGGTTGGAGACTTCCACTTGACCACTAGCTTGAGGATGATAGGGAGTCGTAACTTTATGAGTGACACCATACTTGCTAAGAAAGGTGTCAAAAGCCTTGTTACAAAAATGCGACCCCCCATCGCTTATGATAGCCCGCGGCGTACCAAATCTTATGAAATTATTCTTCTTCAAAAATGCCACCACACTTCTTGCTTCATTGTTGGGTAGAGCAACTACCTCAACCCATTTAGACACATAATCAACTGCGACTAAGATGTAGGTGTTTCCACAAGAACTCACAAAATGACCCATAAAATCAATACCCCACATGTCAAAGATATCAATCTCCAATATGGTAGTGAGAGGCATTTCATTCTTCTTCGAGATTCCACCGGCCCGTTGTCATTCATCACATCTTTTCACCATATCACTTGCATCTTTGTAAAGAGTGGGCCAATAAAAGCCACAACTTAGCACTTTAGCCGCCGTTCTCGCTCCGCCATGGTGACCGCCATAAGGCGAAGAATGGCAAGCCTCAAGAATAAAATTTTGCTCTTCATTCGGTACACATCTTCTAATTACCCCATCCGTGCAAATCCAGAAGAGGTAAGGCTCATCCCAATAATAGTATTAACAATCCCGTTTGAGATGCTTCCTTTGATTTGAAGAGAACTCATCCGGGATGATTCCACGCACAAGGAAGTTTGATAGATCGGCGAACCATGGCACCTCCTTCATTGAGATAGCCAAGAGTTGCTCACCGGGGAAGGGGTCATGGATTTCAAGGCCATCATGCGGCCTCCCCTCCTCCTCCAAATGAGACAAGTGGTCCGCCACTTGATTTTCACTCCCTTTTCGATCTTGGATGTCAATATCACACTCTTGCAGCAATATCACCCATCTCATCAACTGAGATTGTGAATCTTTCTTGCTCATAAGATAGCGAAGTGTCGCATGATCCGTATGAACAATAACCTTTGCACCCATCAAGTATGGGCTGAACTTCTCAATAGAAAATACAATAGCAAGGAGCTCTTTTTTGGTAATGGTGTAATTGACTTGGGCATCATTCATGGTCTTACTAGCATAGTAGACCGGATAAAAAATCTTGTTGATATGTTGCCCCAAAACCGCTCCAACCGCTACATCACTAGCATCGCACATGAGCTCAAAAGGAATACTCCAATTAGGAGCATGTGATGATGGGAGTTGTAGTTAACTTAAACTTGAGCAATTCATAGGCTCTCATGCAATCATCATTGAAGTGAAATTTAGCATCTTTCTCCAAAAGCTTGCACAAGGGGTTCACCACTTTGAAAAAGTCTTTTATGAAGTGTCGGTCGAACCCCCGCGTGACCCAAGAAACTTCCCATGCCTTTCACGGAAGTTGGAGGTGAAAGTTTATAAATCACCTCTATTTTTGCCTTGTCGACCTCAATGCCCTTATTTGAAATTTTGTCGACCATGAAATGGCATTTCTCCCAATTCAATACCAAGTTTGTTTCTTCACACCTTGCCAATACTTTATCCAAATTTGCAAGCAATCATCAAAAGAATCCCCGACTACCGAAAAGTCATCCATGAAAACTTCAAGGCGGTCCTCTACCATATCCGTAAAGATCGCCATCATACACCGATGAAAAGTGGTCGGTGCATTGCATAAGCCAAATGGCATCCGCTTGAAAGCAAAAGTGCCATAGGGACAAGTGAAAGTTGTTTTCTCTTGATATTCTGGGGCAATAAGGATTTGGTTGTAGCCCGAATATCCATCTAGAAAGCAATAGTAAGCCCGACCGGCCAACCTATTAAGCATTTGGTCAAGAAAGAGGAGCGTAAAATGGTCTTTCCTTGTGACTTTGTTTAGCTTCCGATAGTCCATACGTACTCTCCACCCGATCACCGTTCTTGTGGGAATCAACTCGTTCTTATCATTGGTGACCACAGTTAAGGCCCCCTTCTTCGGGACACATTGCACCGGAGAAGTCCACGAACTCTCGGAAATAGGGTAGACCACCACGACATCTAACCATTTGATAATCTCCTTTTTGACCACGTCTTACATGGATTCATTGAGTCTCCTTTGATGTTCAATGGATAGTTTGGCATTGTCCTTCAATTTAATCTTGTGCATGCAAAATGCGGGGCTTTTACCCCGAATATCCGCCAAAGTCCACCCAATAGCTTTCTTCCTCTTGTGGAGCACCGCCAATGTAGAGTCAACCTGCACATTAGTCAAACAAGAGGAAAGACTAACTGGTAAAGTAGAACTAGGGCCAAGGAATTCATACCTGAGATATGGATGCAATGGCTTCAACTCCAAGGTAGGAGGCTCTTCAATTGAAGGCTTTGTAGGAGGATTTTTCCTATTCTCAAGATCCAAGGAAAGTTTCCGGGGTACATAGTTGTACGACCTCATTCCTTGCAAAGAATTAACACATTCCATGAAGCCATCCATCTCGTCATCATCAAAATTTAGCAAGACGGCCTCCAACATGTCACCCATATTAATCGTGGCACTTGTATTATCAATAATCACATCGGTCACTAAGTCCGCGAACGAACACACTTCATTGCTATTCGGTTGCCTCATAGATTTGCACACGTGGAACACTACCTTTTCATCACCCACCCGGAAAGTGAGTTCACCGGCTTCCACATAAATAAGAGACTTCCCCATAGCAAGGAAAGGTCTACCAAGAATAATCGGGACCTCATAGTCCACTTCACAATCAAGAATAACAAAATCCGCCGGGAGAATGAACTTGTCAACTCGAACCAATACATCCTCAATCACCCCCAACGGTCTCTTCATTGTACGATCGACCATTTGTAATCTCATAGATGTGGGTCTTGGTTTCCCAATTCCCAATGTCTTGAAAACCAAATAGGGCATCAAATTGATACTCACCCCAAGATCACAAAGAGTTTTTACAAACTCGGCACTTCCAATGGTACAAGGGATTGTGAAAGCACCGGGATCTTCCAACTTAGGAGCCATCCAATGCACAATTGCACTCACTTGGTGAGTGATTTTGATAGTTTCAAAATTCATCGATCTCTTCTTTGTCACCAAGTCCTTCATAAACTTTGCATATCCGGGCATTTTCTCCAAGGCTTCAACTAATGGCACATTTATCGAGAGAATTTTTATCATATCAATGAACTTTTTGAATTGATTCTCGCCATTTTTCTTGGCAAGCCTTTGAGGATAGGGAGGAGGTGGCTTAGGCAATGGTGCCTTAGTTTTTTGCACTACCGGTTCCGGTATATCAATCACATAATCCCTAGACGGGTTCACATCCTCTTGAGTCTCTTCCACCATGTCATAAATATCAATCCGCACTTCATCATTTGCGTGTACAACATTGTTTGGGATCTCCTCTTCCTCTACCAGTTGCTCATCATCCACAAGTTGCCTTTAAATTGAGGTAGGTGCATTCCCACCTCTTCCACTTCTTGTAGTAACGGTCATGGCATGCCCCGTATTTTTCCCACCTTTCGGGTTCACCGGCGTATCACTTGGTAGTGCCCCCTTAGGACGAGAATTTAAAGGTAGAGAGATTTGAACCATTTGTACTTCTAAATTTCGGATTGATGTGTTGTGTGAAGCAAGTTGGGCATCGGAATCGGCATTCTTCTCCATCATTTGCTTGAACATGTTCTCAATACGACTCATTTTATTGTTGGAGGAGCTAGGACCATGGGAAGGATAAGAAGGTGGGTTGTCGGTTGTTGATTCATCGGGGGCCTTTGAAAATCCGACCCCCGATTCCCTTGGTTGTTGTTCCACCCGCCTTGGTTGTTGCCTCTCCAATTGCCTTGGTTATTATTGTTTTTCCAATTCTCTTGGTTATTGCTTCCACTCCAATTACCTTGATTGTTTCCACTATTCCAATTACCTTGGTTGTTAGAATTCCAATTGCCTTGATTATTTGAATGTCTCCATTGTTGTTGACTAGGGCCTTGGAAGTTGTTTCTTTGCCCTTGAAAGTTGTTCACATATTGGACCTCTTCTTTTTGATCATTGTAAGAATCACCTTGATCAAATCCACTATTATCTTGCACAAAATTGTCCACTCTTTGTTGCACTTGTGGACTTCTTGTTCTTCTATTGTTTACCATCATATTGACTCCCTCCAAAGCATTGACTTGCCTCGGGTTTTGCACTTGTTGAAGTTGATACTTTGCCAATTGGTTCATGGTGGTTGTCAAAGGAGTGAAATTGCATCGACCCATGTTTTCTCGTCCAATTTCATTCCTCTTTGAGGTTATGAAAACGATCGATGCAATAGTAATAGCCAACAAGAGCCAGAGTCGAATTCCACAGGGAGCTATATGAATGTATGTTAGTAGTATATATCTTAGCGCGTGAGTTTGTATATCTAAATTTGCACTTACGCAATATTTGTTTTTGTTTGAAAATCTAAATTAAACTACGATTGAGATACAAAGAATGAAACTAGGAAATTATTTTTGTTGTTTTTCAAATGATATAAAAGGCCTAGGGCTATGAACTTCACCTAGGTGTTTACCTAATGGGTTGTAAACTTTAAAACTTGTTTTATTGGTCGGGATATATTATAGCTATCAACACTCAAGTACCCACTCAATACCTCTCAGTCAGAGAATGATTTTGCCCAATTTGGCTTTCTCAAGTCCAAATGGGTATTGAACAAAATAGTTGATAAGAAGCTCAAGCCATGTTTCACTATCTCTAGGTTCAACCCTTTAATTGGGCTTATCAATCTCTCGATTGACCTAATTTCTTGCTAGCTAAGTTTTTCTGAACTAAGTCTCTCTTCTCAAGAAGAGAACAAGTCAAATAGGCATGAATTAATATTTACAACCATTAATTCTTCAAATAAAAATAAGAACAGGGCTAGATAATAAACACCAAACCATAAACAAACAATAAATCAAAACCCATTAAGTTTACATACTAGGGTTGAGTCACAACTCTAGTGAAAATTTAGCTACTCATGCTTAAACTAGAAGAAATAGGAGAATAAATGATAATTAAACCTATATTGATAATTAAGATGACAAAATCTATGTTCAAATAATTCAAAATAGAAAAAACTACTAAAAAGAGTACAAGAAACCGCATACTGTAGCAGCTGATGTCAAAAGTTGACCTAAAAAAAATAAAACTCTTCTATTTATACAAAGCTGGAATTTTTGGACAAAAATACCCTTTCGGAGGTTCTGCGGCCGCACAATTCCATGCGCGATCCGCACTTTTCTTCAGCTTGACGGAAATGGAAATCTGTGATCACATAATTCCGATATGCGGTCGCACTGCTTTCTTTCTTCGGTCCGCACAATTTTGAGTGCGGCCGCACCTTGCTCTTCTGCGGTCCGCACAAATATGAGTGCGGCCACGTGGCTCTTCTTCTGCGGCCCCACAATAATTGTGCGGTCTGCATTTTAAGATGCAGGTTCTCTGAACTTTTGCTCTAACCCAGTTTCTGCGGCCGCACAATTTATGTGCGGACCGCACTTTGCACATTTCTCTGATGGGGATTTCTTCACAACCTGCGGCCGTAGATGATATTCTGCGGTCCGCACTTCTGAGCTTTTGTGCTTGTTTTTGTCCTTGAGTTCAGATTACTCCTTCTTGAGTTGGATTTCATCTTGGGAGCTCATCTTCCAATGTTCCCGCAATTAAGCACATTTCATCAGCTTTCGGAAATACAATTAACCGCTTTTGGACTAAAACAAAAGCTAAAAAGCGCTAATAAGTAGTCAAAATTCCCACTTATCAGCCTGCCGGATATCACGGCGGGGATCTCGGCACGTATCGATGAAGAACCGACAATCAGTTAATTAGAGGATTTTTACCTTTTATATAGTTATACTTAGAGTAGGATTCTCCTACTATGTGATAATTCGTGACATCTATACAACACGCATTCCAAAGCAATATATTATTATTTTCTCTGTTATTAACTCTTTTTCTCGTTCATCAGTGCTAGCCATAGCGAGTCCGGATCGAGGGTGAATATTTCACTAAGGCTGGAGCTATCCTCCTCGTGTGGTTTGAATCCATTTTTACCTTTGTTTATTCAATTTAACTTAATTTATCGCTTTGTATCAAATTAATCTGCGTATCTTTAAAACCACTTACAAATTTAATTGTTATCAGATTTTGAGGGTAAACAAGCTTATATAAAGTTAGATTTAATATACTCCTGTATTTCTTTATTGTAAATCAGAACATAAACCTTTTTCTTCTTACCTAAATCCTTATACTTTTTTTTAGCTATATATCTTCCTCTTTTCAAGTTGTGGGACTTACCAGTGTAATCGCCCATTTTGCAAAGGAAAAGTATATAAAAAAATGGAACAGAAAAGAAAGAAACGTTTTAATAGGGGTCTTTTCTATAAAGTAAATCTTGTAAATTTTGTGATCAAGAAATAAATATCAGTCCCTTGACTAATTTATTCTCTTTCCGTCATGTTGATATAGTTTTGCATGCAAGTTAAATTTAACAATTGGATTTTGTCAAGAAATTAGCTTAAATTAAGTAATAATGTGAAGCAGGAAAATACACGAGAAATATAAAGAGGAAGAAGGAGCTTTCTTATGTTTTCAAGTGTGTTACGTATAACTTTTCATGTCTCTAATCCTATTATTATATAGAGGGTTACGAAAGATTGTCTTAAACATAATATTACCTATTGAGATTATCATGAAGGAAGATTATGGAGGTGTGAGAGTTATAAACATAATGTGGATAAGTGCCGGGAGGTTATATACATAATAAATATAATTTACAACAATTTTCAAATAAGTATTTAAATTTTTTAAAGACCAAGTTTGTTGGCATATGCAAACATATACGCGTATCTAGGCAATCCAATGTATCCTCACTTGAAGTATTCCACAAAATCAATTAAGAAAATTTTCTTTTAGAAACACAATTGGGTTATTGTTTTCTGAAACATACTGTTTTTCAGGTTCACATCTAATGAACCAATTATTGCAAAGTTTGTCTTTTCGTTCTTGTTTGAAAGCATACATGAAAAGTAGAGTGATGGGTAAAACTAGGCAGTAGAGTAGAATATCCCGTTATAAATTATTACTAGTAATTTTTGCTGTTTCTTAAACGTGTTTAAACCTTGAACACAATTCACCAACCTCTCTGGCGTACGTAAACCATGGTTATTAGTCAAAGAGTAGTTGGCTTAGTTTTTCTTAGGGATGGATAGGGATGTAGAGTGGCTGGTTTAGTTTAATTAACCATAGCCATTAAAGTACAATAGGAAGCTTATAATTCAGTAATATATAAGTGAACGTCTTTCAGAATATGTATGAGTTCAATTCTCATTGTTTTTTTTCTAATGTTCTTTCCTCATATCTCGTAATGAAGTCATTTTCTTTAGTTAAAAAAAAACAACACAATCAAGGGCAAATATAGGCTGACAGTATAAGTTTAGAATTCAGTAATTCATAAAGATAGTACGTAAAAGTTATAAACTTTCAAATTCTGAATCTAGCTCTTAACAAAATAGAAAAACCACAATCCCCTCCAAATTTAAGTTGCTTTAGAAGAAACCAAAAAAAAAAGAAAAGAAAGAAAACAAAACAAAACTATTGTAGTGAGAGGATAAAATGGTGAATAAAATTATTTACCCTTAAAATGGATAACAATTAAAGTTATACACGGTTTTAAGGATATATGGATTGATTCAACACGAGTGATCAAGAATGTTAGATAAACGAATGAAAGGCAAAATGAATAATCAAACCAGTTATAATGCTATGGCCCAGCTTGAACTTGGGTTGGACAATGATTTTGCCCTCGACCGGACCCTCGGTTCGGAGCCAATAGAGAATGAATAACAAACAATAAAGTAACAACTTTGCTATAGCTAGAGAGTAGTAAAAATGAAATGAAATTGAATTGGTATGCATGTTACAATGTCTCCATTAAATAAAAACTAACCCCCTTAATATAGTAGGAGAGTTTCACCCCTAGTACAATTCAGAAAAGATAAAAAATCCTCCTTTTTTTTAATCACTGATCCGCTGACGATACGGGTCGAGATCTGCACCGTGATATCCGATGGGGTGTGGATATCGCGGCCCTCTATTGGTCGTGTGTAACCGTTATCGTATTTTCCGAGGTCTCGGAGCTCATTCCGTGATCGGAGAAGTAATGTCTTATCAAGCCCGGTGGCGGCCTCTCCATTCGAACCTTAGTACAAGGCGTCCCGGCTTCGATTCTGACCCCATATAATCATGACCTTGCTTTATTTGACCTGCCGGAAAGTCGAGGTGTCGGTTAGCCCCGGTTTTACCAGTATACAGATAGTCCCCTCGTTTCTCATAGAGTAGGTTCACCAAAATGATGGGAAACGATAGATGTTCCTCGGTTCCTTCCTTCGTACGTTATAACCGAAATGACAAAGAAGCTGAAACGTCCCATCAATCATGTCGTTCTGACTTCGGACACGTGTCAACCATTGGCTGGTCGCTCTCAAACGCAAAACGTCACGTACTGCCCCTATAAAAGCTTCTACCCTTTGCTCTTTTTCCACTTTCCGATCCAAGCTTCCACCTTCGAATTTTCCAGCTATTACCAACTCTTTCAAACCTTCATATCTTCATCTTTGATCTTCAAATCTTCATAATTGTTCTTAGGTTCTTACCCAAATCCTTATCCTACCTTCAAATCTTCATACTCTTCTTTTCAGCCTTCAAACTTGTTCCTTCAAACCTTCATATTTTTAAATTTTCAAACTTTCTCAGGTAGTAATGGCTAAAACTTCCAAATCAGTTCCTCAATAGGCTGCCTCTTCATCTTCTCACCCGGTCACATGTACCGAGGCGGCTGTTCCTGAAGTGGTTGTTCTTGAGACGGTGTCACGCCCCAAACTCGGGGAGCACGACCGACGCTCAACCGAGTGAACCCAGTCGAGCAAGCCTGTTAGATACTTTCTACCCAACTCACCCATGATCAAGAGAAGACATGATTTCATCAATTAGACAGTAGGAAGGTCATATATACAATACTATATCGTCTCATTGGTTACATCACTTTTAAGTTTCAAGATACACACATTCTTATGATTCGAGTGGATCAAGAGATCAGAACACAACATAATCTGTTTGACTTTTCTAGCACTCATGTATAACCACATAGTGTCTACGGAGCCTCTAAAAGATGCTAAAGAGTGTTATGATAGTGCCGGCAATAAGGCCCCGGATATACCTCAAAACGTGATAATAATATGAATAAAAGATACAATACATGACCCTGGGATGAAGTGGGGCTCACCAAGTCTGTTGGGAAGAGGATGTACCATTATCGCTGATCAATACTGCCTGCTATGGAACCACCTGCATCCATTTAAAGATGCAGCGCCCCCAGCAAAAGGGACGTTAGTATTGTCGAATAGTACTAGTATGTAAAACTAAACACCATCTTAACAGAATGAATAATAATACAAGAGGGAAACAGTCATGAGTTCAATAAGAGCTTCAAACAATACTAAAACATCAAGTAAGGATCACATAAGTTCTCAAGTCATTTTCCATGTTATTAGGTTGGGTGATCTTTAGAGCCGATATACCATAATTCACAATACCACCTTATTCTTACACGGAGTCTGATCACGACCGGATCGGCTAGGTCGTCTCATTTGAGACATCAACCATAACCATAATTTTAATTATCATTTCCAGCACAGTCACCACTATGTGTGTAGCATGGCGTCCGATCACGACCCGATCGGCTATGCCGTCTCACCCGAGACATTACCTTTTTAATCAATCATCTCACTTCATACTTCTTTCACATCTTCTCAATTCACTGGAACGAGTGGCCTCAATTAGAAAGCCATTCTTGGCACTTGGCCGTATTTCATAATTTCAGTTTCCCTTTTCCACATTCAAACATTATTATCATCGTCAACAATAATAAGGCCTACCATTTAAGGCATTAGTACGCATATGAGCAATTTGAGAATCCTAAGCACATAGAGGCTTTTCATACAATTTGGAATAACAACCTTTATTCGATCTTGACATGAAGTCTTAACATTTCTAACACATATTCCACATTTTTAACACATCCTCAAATGGCAAGATGACATGATAAGGCATTTAGAATAAATATTGAACATACATCCTTCAACACACACATATTAGGAATAGCCAATTCTATAATGATCAATTTATGACTTACACCAATTACATGAACACCGTGGGATTCGATTCTAAGAAGAAGGGGGTTTAGCCAACATACTTCAATTGAGCTTCCTTAAACTTTAAAACGTTCTGGAATTCTTAGCACTTCGATCTATTTTAGAAAAATAACAAGTTGGACCAAAATTAGGAAGATGGTCATGATTCTAGCTCATTTGAGCATATTATCAAACGCTAGGTGTGTATTAATGTTTTTAAGGCCCTTTTGGGAAAGATTCTATCATTCCTCAACCTATTCTCTACCATTTGTTTTAACTCACAACCTTCCCACATATTTCAAGAATACATGCATGCAAGATAACAACTCCCATGCCCAAAAATTATCTTAATTATCCCCTTTTTAGTAGATTTTCGAAATTAAGAGCTAGGGCATAGATTCTTACCTTTAAGATGAGGACTTTCTTGATAATCTTCGAGGATTAAGCAAGAATTATTGGATATTAGGTTGAAGGTTACTTCCCCACTCTAAGAACTCTTTCTCACTCTAAAAATCAGAGATATGCTTAAAAAATGGACTATGACATGTTTTAACAAAATAGGGTTGGGTTTAAAAACCCCAAAAATGAAGCTCTAGAATGGATATGCGGCCCGCATATCAGCCGCATAATTTGGTGGCAAAAACTAGAAAAAATCTGCCTGGGTCTGCGGTAGTTATGCGGCCTGCAGACATGTTCTGCGGTCACATAATGCGCCGCAGAACCTCCCTCCGCAAAACTCCTAAGGCTGATTATGCGATCAAAGCGCGGCTCGCAAAATGGTTGTGCGGTCGCATAACTGGCCGCGAAATTGACATAAAAATGGCCCAAGTAGTTGCTTCAGTCTGCGGCCCGCAGAGTGATTATGCGGCAGCATAATGGGCCGTAGAAATGCCTATTTCTGCAAAATATTTTCCTTCAACTCCCCAGCGCACTGCTCAAAATATCTTCCTCAAAATATTAACGTCTACGCCTACCCCGGCATCACGGAACCCCAGTTTTTAGGAAAATTTCCACGGGGCCTTACAGATGGTTGCTCCCAAGGAGGTTGCTCCCGAAGCGGCTGCTCCTAAAGTGGCTGCCACTGAATTGGCCCCAGAGCCACCCATGAATAGCTTTATTCCCGGGGGCTTCTTGATCTTAGACGACTTCAAAGCCGAGAAAGCCTTATCCAAACAGTACCTAGGTGAAGGGGCATCTAGGTATATATGCTCTTTCACCGAAAATACCCTTCCCGTTGTCAGAGAAGACTGCAACTGGGGAGGTAAGGACATGGTAGTCATCAGGACTAAGGACGATATCACCACTCATGTGAAGGGGTACTTAAGTATTTACACTTATCCCTTAACACTGGGCTCGGTAGACCCAGTTGTTTTGGACTTTTGCAAGAAATACAAGGTGTTCCTTGGGCAAATCTGCCCGTCTCTTTGGAAGATCGTGATCCTCCTCCGTTACTTTACGAATAACACCGAGTCTTGTCGGTTCACCATTGACCACATGCTCTGTCTATATAGTCCATAAATTATCCTAAGGGGACTAATCAAGCTCACTCGCCGGGCTAGCAAGGCCCCCATTTCGAGCATTGACGAGGATCGAGACTGAGGCTGGCAGGGGTACTTCGTTCAGGTGAAGACTGAAGATTTGATCCCTCCCGAGTTTCTGCCATTCCCCGAGAAGTGGAATGTATCTCGTAAGTGTACTTTTTCCTTAAGTGTCGAGTTTTCTTTGTTCCCTTTCTTATCGTCAGTATTTGTGATCGTGCAGCTATTGCCCGGGTTCCTAATGTGGTTCCTCGGCTCAAGGAGTGGATCAAAGGCATCTACAAGAAGATGTCATATTTTGAGCGCTCGTGGCGCAATCTTTCGAAGGGTCGATGGGAGGCCCGTTCACATGGTAAGGCTCCTCTTAGAATAGTTAAATAGCTCTGAACGTACATAGCACTGACCCTTTCTTTTTCCTTTGCAGGTGGTCCTAAGACCACTGAACATAGGCCGCTGAAAGGGGGCGAGGATGCGTTCCTATCTGTTGATCCTTCCATTATGGGACAGCACATGGCTGCTGCAGGGGAAAAGAAGAATAGGAAGAGAAAGTCTTCGGGCTCCTCGAGTTCCGAGATGAAGCCAAATAAGAGGGTGGCTTCCCGGGCTCGTAAGCCCAAGAAGAGCACTAACTCCCGGGTGCTGGAATTGACTTGCTTCTCCGGCTCAGGGATGAGTCCAAAGAAGACGACATTTTTTTCGCCCACGGATCGACCCTCGCCGGGGAACAGGCAACAACCGAGGGTGAGATCCGTGAGGTCGACCTCCCTCAGACTCGAGATGTCAATATGGAGGCGGGGGATGGGACCTTCGATAAGCTGGCTCCTTCTGAAGGAAGCGACCAGTGTTATACACATTATGGAGACGCCCTCCTGTACCGAGTCCATGCTTGAGGAGGCCCAACCAGGAAAAGAGAAGTCAAGTGAAGGAGTTCATAATGTGGACGACCCCCTTCATTCTTTCTTCGATGGCGTGGACTCATCCACTTTGGAAGATATTTTCAGGCTGGGCGACCTAGAAGTCCCAAAGAATGACATATCTTCGGAAGCTGGCAGGCCGAGTTCGAGCCCAAAATTGATTAATCAGTTTCCCGCTCCGAGTGTGGATCCCGGTCTCAAGGGAGCGGTTATTCTTACTGTCTTGGAGGATGACCGGGTTCTATCTGCTCACGTGGGCATAGCCAGCTACCTCCGATGCCTGGTAACCGAGAAGGACCATGCAAATATGAATGAGGTGGGTGCACCATGTCTCTTCAATGAGGCGCAACAGGCGCTGAACCGGGTAAGGCATCAATACTCACTCTTTAATTTTACTTAGGTTTTGATATCTCTCAATATTTTCATTATTTTGCAGGCCTCGGTACTTCACCGCGGGAGCTTCCTCTGGTACCGCTCCGAGATCAACCAGGTTGAGTTCGAGTTCAAGGAGCAGGCTCTAAAGAAGGATATGCAGTAGCTCCTTAGTGAGAAATAAGACGAGGCCATCAAGGGTCTTCTGACCGACTGGATAGGGCTCAGAAGGAAGCTTCGACCCTGAGGTGGGAACATGCTGACCTGCTCGAAAAGGTAATGGTTTTTGAAGTTAAAAACGAGGATCTAGCCGTGGCGACTAAAACAAAACTTTGCAGGTCTAACAGAAGATCGACCAACTCCAAATCGAGATGAACGAGGTCCAAGCCATGGCCTATGGGTGGAAAAGCAAAAAGGACCTGCTGGTTTCGGAGAAGGAAACTACCAAGGCAAAGCTGGCATCGGTGGAGGTTCAACTCCGAGTGGCGAAGGAGAAATCTGACAAGTGGTCTCAGCAGAATGGCGGTCTTCGTGCACAGTTGAGCTCGGCTGACATAGAGCTGGACGCCCTCTACAGAGAATAAGAGGCAGTGAAGTCTAAGTTGGATACAACCTCCGCTGATGCCGATGAAATGGTATCCCAATACAAGGCCGATGTAGAGGCAAATGAAGCCCGCCCGAATGAAAAGGCTGAATATATAAAGCGTCTATCTCGAAGAGAGACCCTCGAGAAAATCCACACCCGAGGTTTTGAACTATCAGCTGAAATCGAGGAAGCCAAGAAACTCGAGGCCGAAGCGAAGAAGCTCTACGATCTTGAAGATGCCGAAGGCTCTGCGGATTCGGAGAGCTCGGAGGGTGTCGACGGCTCTGGCGACAAGTCGGGCCCTGGTGAAGATTAGGCGTGGACGCCTTAGTATTTGTTGGTTTTTGTCTTATGTACATTTTTGTTTATTTTGAGGTCGTTTTTGCTGGGCCTTTGTAAGTATATTTCGGAAATTGTATAAAACTTTTCCTTTCTGGCAATACCGAGTCTTTACTTTTTCAGCATCTTTTAATAATTTCTATTCTTGCAACGTTCCTAATGCCTTATCATAGAATCCAATGTAGTTATAGGGAGTCCATTTTTTCAGAAGTTCGAATGGATCCTGACTTCGATGCAACTTTGTTTGCTCGAGGCTTTGAAAACTCGGTGTGACCGATGTTTTTTCAAGATGCTTAAGTGATTTGAGACGATGTTTTACCGAGGGTAACCTTTTAGCAGTTTTTAAATTTTTATAAAGGCCTTAATTTTGATTACGAGCTTCAGACATCTCTGAGCCGTTTTTTGGGTGGCCGTAGCCTTTTGTTTTTGGGCACTGTCTAGTAGGTTTGGTGCTCCCGGGTTTTAGTAGCCCGGTTTATCCTAAGCCTCAGGGATTTGGTAACTCGAGTTGCCCGAACTCTTTTCGGACGACAGTCCCCGTGTAGTGGTAGACTTTGGGCTTGATAGTCCCCGAATAGGGGTAGCCCTTGGGCTCGAGAGTCACTGAATAGGGGAAATTATATAATAGCAAGGTGAAACTTTCTTTCATTTCAATGTGTAAAGTACATGATAAAAATTTGTATCATGGCTAAGGTGGGCTACGTGGGCACGGTTCTTACGACTGTTTGGAACTTACAATGTATCCTAACCAGCGAGCCTTGGCTACTCAAGTACAAAGTATCTTTCTTTCCTTGCTAAGAACCTTAACCCGAGGGTGATGGCTGATAAGTGGGGGTTTTGACAGCTTATTAGCGCCTTTTAGCCTTTGTTTTAGTCTAAAAGAATTTAATTGTGTTCCCGAAACTAATGAAATTGTGTAAAATTACAGGAATGCTGGAAGTTGGTCTCCCGAGATGAAATCCAACTCAAAAAGGAGTAATCCAAAGCATAAGGCAATCAAGGGTGCAAAAGCATAAATGTGCGGTGCGCGGAAGGAATTCTGCGGCCACAGAAGAAATTGTGGACCGTAGAATTCCATCCGCGGCAGCAAAAAAAGAGGAAAAATCTAGCAGACATTTGCGCAAAGTGCAGACCGCACATGAATTATGCGACCACAAAGCTGGGATAAGATTCGAAGATCAAAGAGTATGCAAAAAGACCAAGTCCAGGAGCTTCTGTGAATTGCGGATCGTACAAGATTTGTGTGGTCGCAGAAGAGTGCCTTGCGGCCACAGTCCTAATTGTGCAGAGCGTATAAGTGTTACCTTGCAGCCGCAGTCCAGAAATGTGCAGCCATAGAAGAATGCCTTGCGGCCGTAGTTCAGAAATGTGCAGTCGTAGAACTCCAGTTCCTGTCAGATAAAGAAATCTGCGGACCGCACATGGAATTATGCGGCCGCAGAACCTCTCGATGGGCATTTTTGTCCAAGATTTTTAGCCTTGTATAAATAAACGAGTTTCACAAGATTATGTTAAGTTTTGAACATAGAAAGCTGTTGTAGCCGTTTCTCTTTGCTATTTTAGGATGTTTTAGCTTATTTAAGTATTTTAACATTAGATTTCATCATTTTAATCTTCCATTTTGAGTTTAATTAGTTTTTCATCTTTATTTTCTTCAAATCCCATAATGAGTAGCTAGATTTTTACTAGGGGTGTCAACCAACCCTAGAATGTAAACATTATGGTTGATTAATGTTATGCTTGTTTATGATTGGGTGTTGATTATTTAGCTTAGTTCATACTTCAATTTTAGAATTAATGGTTGCAAACATTGATTCATGCCTATTTGACTTAGTCTCTATTGAGAAAGAGGGACTTAGTCTAGCATAACTAGGCTAACAAGGAATTGGGTCAATTAAGAGATTGATTAACCCAATTAAAGGGTTCAACCTAGAGATAGCAATAACTCGACTTGAGCTCTTATCAACTGTTTTGGGTGACACCCATTTGGTCTTGAGAAAGACAAATTGGGCAAAACCATTCTCTGACTGAGAGGTAGTGAGTGGGTAATTTAGAGTTGAGTGCTATAATACACCCAATCGAAAAAACAAGCATTAAAGTCTTTATCCCATTAGGCAGACACCTAGGTCAAGGTCACAGCCCTAAGCTTTTTATCCATTTGGAAAAATCTCTAGTCTTCTTTCTTTATTTTGCAATCATTAGTGTAACATTAGAAATACAAAACAAATCCTTGTCATGGAAGTGCAATATAGATTATCCAATTGCTCAAATTGAAATATATACCCCTAACACCCATCTTAGATCCCTGTGGATTCGACCCCGACTCTTACTCGGGTTTCTATTATTGCATACGACCGTTTCATACCTCTTTTGAGGTGCGCTTTGGACGTGATCAATTTTTGGCGCCATTGCCGGGGAGCTAAAAACGGTGTTAGCTATATATTTGGGTATGTTTTTGGAATATCTTCTTTTCCTTCCGTGTTTCTAAATTATTTGATAAATCATAGGTACAACCATGGCAAACAATAAGCTCAAATATATTGCTTTGGGGGATGTGGACGTTGAGGATGAGCACATTGATGAGGTTTCTCTTGAACCTCAAACCAATAGAAGAGGCCGAGTGCCTCATTACAGTGTCCCCGTTCAACCCCCACCTCCACCACGAGCGGCTCCACACCGGGTGTTACCCAATGAAGGATATGCTAGTGCAATAGTCCCTCCCCGTATTAGGGCGGACAACTTTCAAATCACTAATGTGATGCTCACTTTGCTAGAGCAACGAGGTTTCTTCACCGGTGCTCCAAGTCAAAATGCATACAAATATTTGAAGGCGTTTGTGGACACTTGTTGGGGGAGCAAACAAACAAATGTCTCCGAGGATGCACTGAGGCTAAGGCTTTTTCCCTTCTCTCTATGGGGGAAAGCTTTAGATTAGTTGGAACATTTGCCGAACCATTCCATTCACACTTGGGATGAGTTAGCGAAAAAGTTTATCTCTAAGTTCTTCTATCATGGGCATATGGCTACACTTCGGGATGAGATTTTGGCATTCAAGCAAGAGCCAAATGAACCACTACACGAGATATGGGAATGCTATAGAACAATGGTTAAGGAATGTCCCAACAACGATATGACGGAGAATATGATTCAACAAACTTCCTATCGTGGGATCAACACAACGAGTGTTACCCAATGAAGAATATGCTAGTACAATAGTCCCTCCCCGTATTAGGGCGGACAACTTTCAAATCACCAATGTGATGCTTACTTTGCTAGAGCAATGAGGTTTCTTCACCGGTGCTCCAAGTCAAAATGCATACAAACATTTGAAGGTGTTTGTGGACACCTGTTGGGGAGCAAACAAACACATGTCTCCGAGGATGCACTGAGGTTAAGTCTTTTTCCCTTCTCTAAATGGGGGAAAGCTTTAGATTGGTTGGAATGTTTGTTGAACCATTCCATTCATACTTGGGATGAGTTGGCGGAAAGGTTTATCTCTAAGTTATTCTCTCCGCGGCATATGACTACACTTCGGGATGCAATTTTGGCATTCAATCAAGATCCCAATGAACCACTACACGAGATATGGGAACGCTATAGAAAAATGGTTAAGGAATGTCCCAACAATGATATGACAGAGAATATGATTCAACAAACTTTCTATCGTGGGATCAACACAAACAACCAATGTGTAGTGAATCAACTTGCCGGTGGGAACTTTATGACTATGCCTTATGCGGAGGCGTGTGAGATTTTTAGATGAAATGGCAGAAACATAATCGGCATGGCAATCTCGAGCTAATGTTCCACAAGGTGATCCCAACGTGATCCATCTTCACAAAGAGTTGCATGACCATGAGCAAGCCATTGCTGAATTGACTACCACCATGAATCAATTAGCAAAGGCTCAACTTCAACAAGTGCAAAATCTTAAGCAAGTCAATGCCATGGAAGGAGTGAACATGATGGTGAACAAAAGAAGGACCAAGGGTCCACAAGTGCAACATCGAGTGGAGAATTATGTGCAAGAGGATAGTGGTTTTGATCAAGACGATTCTTACAATGAGAAGAGGAGGTGCAATATGTGAATAACTTTCAAGGGCAATGAAACAACTTCCAAGGCCCAAACCAACAACATTGGCGACCTCAAAACAATCATGGCAATTGGAATTCTAACAACCAAGGAAATTTGAGTGGTGGAAACAATCAAGGAAATTGGCATAACAACAACAATCAGGGAAATTGGAGTGGTAATAATCAAGAAAATCGGGGGGTAACAATCAAGGCGGATGGAGCAATAATCAAGGCAATCGGGGGTCAGGTTTTCAAAGGCCCTCGGTGTATCAACAACCGAGTAACCCGCCTCCTTATCCTTTCCATGGGCCAAGTTATTCAAACAATGAGATGGGGCATATTGAGAACATGTTCAAGTAAATTATGGAAAAGAATGTCTATTCGGATGCCCAACTTGCCTCAAACAACACATCGATCCGTAACTTAGAAGTTCAAATGGGACAAATCTCTCAAGCTCTAAATTCTCGTCCTAATGGGGCACTATCAAGTGACACGGTGGTAAACCCAAAGGGTGGAAACAACACGGGGCATGCCATGGCCGTTACTACAAGAAGTGGAAAAGGTGGGAATGCACCCACCTTAAGTCAAAAGCAACTTGTGGATGATGAACAAGTGGTACAAGAAGAAGTGGTCCAGAACAATGTGGTGTAATCAAATGATGAAGTTCGGATTGATATTGATGATAGTGTGGAAGAGACTCAGGAGGAGGTGAACCCGTCTAGGGATCACATTATTGACATACCGGAGCCGGTAGTACAAAAGGCTAAGGCACCATTGCCTAAGACTCCACCTCCATACCCTCAAAGACTTGCCAAACAAAATGGCAAGAATAAATTCAAAACATTCATTCAAATGATGAAGAGTCTCTCAATCAATGTGCCATTAGTTGAAGCTTTGGAACAAATGCTCGGTTATGCAAAGTTTATGAAGGATATCGTGACGAAGGAGCAATCAATGAATTTTGAAACTATCAAAGTCACTCATCAAGTGAGTGCAATTATGCATTCAATGGTTCCTAAGTTGGAGGATACCGATGCTTTCACGATTCCTTGTACAATTGGAAGTGCTGAGTTTGCTAAAGCTCTTTGTGATCTTGGGGCAAGTATCAATTTGATGCCCTATTCGGTTTTTAAAACCTTGGGAATTGGGAAACCAAGACCCATCTCTATGAGATTGCAAATGGCCAATCGTACTATGAAGAGACCTTTAGGAGTGATTGAGGATGATTTGGTTCATGTTGATAAATTCATTCTTCCAGCGGATTTTGTCATTCTAGATTGTGAAGTTGATTATGAGGTGCCGATTATTCTTGGAAGACCTTTCCTTGCTACGAGGAAGGCTCTTTATGATGTTGAAGCCGGAGAACTCACCTTCCGGGTGGGTGATGAACAAGTGGTTTTCCATGTGTGTAAGTCCACGCGACAACCAAATAGCATCGAGGTGTGTTCTTTTGTGGACTTGGTGACCGATGTTATTGTTAATAATACAAGTGCCACAATCAATGTTGGTGATATGTTGGAGGTCGTCTTGCTCAACTTTGATGATAACAAGATGGATGGCTTCATGGAATGTGTAAATTCTTTGCAAGGAATGGGGGCGTACAATTATGCACCACTGAAATTATCTTTGGACCTTGAAAATAGGACAACTCCTCCTATAAAGCCTTCCATTGAAGAGCCTCATACCTTGGAGTTGAAGTCACTGCCTCCACATCTTCGGTATGAATTTCTTAGGCCCTTGTTATACTTTAGCAGTTATTCTTTCCTATTATTTGACTAACGTGCAGGTAGATTCTACATTGGCGGTGCTCCAAAAGAGGAAGAAGGATATAGGGTGGACATTGGCGGATATTTGGGGGGATAAGCCCCCCATTTTGCATGCATAAGATCAACTTGGAGGAAGGCGCCAAACCATCTACTGAACATCAAAGGAGATTCAATGAGGCTAAGCAAGAAGTTGTCAAAAGGAGATTATCACGTGGTTGCCGGGGTTGTCTACCACATTTCCAATAGTTCGTGGACTTCTCCAATTCAATGTGTCCCGAAAAAGGGGGCATGACGGTGGTCACCAATTACAAGAATGAGTTGATTCCTACAAGAACGGTGACCAGTTGGAGAGTGTGTATGGACTATCGCAAGCTCAACAAAGTCACAAGGAAGGATCATTTCCCCTTCCTTTCTTAGATTAAATGCTTGATAAATTGGTCGGTCGTGATTTCTATTACTTTATTGATGGTTATTCTGGCTACAACCAAATCCTTATTGCTCCGGAGGATCAAGAGAAAACAACCTTTATATGTCCCTATGGTACTTTCGCCTTCAAGCGGATGTCATTTGGTTTGTGCAATGCACCGACGACTTTTCAAAGGTGTATGATGGCTATCTTCACGGACATGGTGGAGGACTACCTTGAAATTTTCATGGATGACTTCTCGGTAGTTGGAGATTCTTTTGATGACTATCTTGAAAATTTAGATAAAGTGTTGGCAAGATGTGAAGAAACAAATTTGGTGCTCAATTGGGAGAAGTATCATTTCATGGTCGAGGAAGGCATTATCCTTGGCCACAAAATATCAAATAATAAAATTGAAGTTGAAAAGGCAAAGATTAAGGTGATTTCTAAACTTTCACCTCCAACTTTGGTGAAGTGTGTGCGGAGTTTCTTAGGCCACGCTGGGTTTTACAGGCATTTCATCAAAAAAATTTCTAAGGTGGTGAACCCGTTGTGCAAGCTTCTTGAGAAATATACTAAGTTTAACTTCAATGATGATTGCATGAGAGCCTTTGAATTGTTAAAGTTCAAGTTGACAACTACTCCCATCATCACCGCTCCAAATTGGAGTGTCCCTTTTGAACTCAGGTGTGATGCAAGTGACGTAGCGGTTGGGGATGTTTGAACTCATTCATCCGGTCTACTATGCTAGTAAGACCAGGAATGGTGCCCTAGTCAACTATACCATTACGCAGAAAGAGCTCTTTGCCATTGTGTTTGCAATTAAGAAGTTCCGCCCATACTTGATGGGTGCAAAAGTTATTGTCCGCACGGATCATGCGATGCTTTATTATCTTATGAGCAAGAAAGATTCCAAAGCTCGATTTATGAGATGGGTTCTTTTGTTGCAAGAGTTTGATATTGACATCCAAGATAGAAAAGGGAGTGAAAATCAAGTGGCGGACCACTTGTCTCGTTTGGAGGAGGAGGGGAGGCTGCATGATGGCCTTGAAATCAATGACTCCTTCCTCGATGAGCAATTCTTGGCTATTTCAATGTAAGAGGTGCCATGGTTCACGGATCTAGCAAATTTCCTTGTGTGTGGTATCATTCTGGATGAGTTCTCTTCAAACCAAAGGAGGAATCTCAAACAGGATTGTCCAGATTATTATTGGGATGGACCATACCTTTTTCGGATTTGTACAGATGGGGTGATTAGAAGATGTGTACCGGAAGAAGAGCAAGGTGAAATTCTTGGGGCTTGTCATTCTTCGCCATATGGTGGTCATCATGGTGGAGCGAGAAAGGTAACTAAAGTGCTTAGTTGTGGTTTCTATTAGCCCACTCTTTACAAGGATGCAAGTAATTTAGTGAAAAGATGTGATAAATGTCAAAGGGCCGGTGGAATCTCAAAGAAAAATGAAATGCCCCTCACCACCATTTGGGAGATTGATATTTTCGATGTATGGGGTATTGCATTCATGGGTTCTTTTGTGAGTTCTTGTGGAAACACCTACATCTTGGTCGCAGTGGATTATGTGTCCAAATGGGTGGAGGCCATTGCTCTACCCAACAATAAAGCGAGAAGTTTGGTGGCATTCTTGAAGAAGAATATTTTCACAAGGTTTGGTACTCCGGGAGCTATTATAAGCGATATGAGGTCACATTTTTGCAACAAGGCTTTCGACACCTTACTTATCAAGTATGGTGTTACTCATAAAGTCACAACACCCTATCATCCACAAGCTAGCGGTCAAGTGAAAGTCTCCAACAGGGAGATAAAGGGTATTTTGTTCAAAATAGTGAATGCTAACCTGACGGATTGGTCCAAGAAGCTTGATGATGCATTATGGGCTTATCGTATGGCTTACAAAACACCTATTGGAATGTTACCGTACCCGTTGGTATTTGGAAAAGCTTGTCATCTTCCGGTGGAACTTGAGCACAAGGCTATGTGGGCTCTAAAGAAGTTGAATTTTGATTGGGATGTCGCTGCTAACTTGAGGGTTACACATTTGAATGAATTGGATGAATTCTGGTACCATGCCTACACAAGTTCGTCCTTGTACAAGGAAAAGATGAAATATCATCATGATAAATACATTTGGAACAAAGAGTTCAAAGTGGGCGATCTCGTATTGCAACTCAAGGTTGAGGATGTTTCCCGGGAAATTAAAGTCTAAATGGAGTGGTCCTTTTGAAATTATGGGTGTGACACCTTTTGGCGCATTGGACTTGAAGAACAAAAATAGTGAAGTATTCCTAGTCAATGGTAACCGAGTGAAACACTATTTGGGAAGAGTTGGAGATGGCCAAGTCGTGGCGGTCATCCATTTCAATTGATGGTATTCTGCATCGTATCGTGACGTTAAATCAGGCGCATCTTGGGAGGCAACACATGTTTCTTTTCCTTTTTTCTTTTATAGTTAGGTGTTATTTTTTTTGCTAACTTGATTTGAAGTGTGCTACATGGATGAGTGCGCCTTACAGGAATTGTGGACAGAAATCAACCTAAGTATTGCAACACTTGCGGACCGTAGTTGAATTGTGCAGAAAACACATTTATAGTTGCTTCAGCAAAAGTGCTCTGCGGCCGCACAATTATCATGCGGACCGCACAAATGGAAGGTGGAAAATGACAACTCTCTGAAGTTGGTCTGACAGAAAAATGGTTAATCTGCGGTCACACACAAAATTCTTTGGACCACAAACAAGACACCAACTTAAGCTCACCAGGTAACAAAGTGCGGACCGCAACTAAAATTGTGCGGCTGCACTCGCTCCTCCTTCCCTTAGAAAATCATTAGTATAAATAGAGGGCCAGGGCAACTGTTACACCTTTCCCTCTATGAGCACAAAATCTTGCACTATATTGAAATTTCTTGGTGAATCATCTGCCCACACGCCCAACAATTGTGATCACTCATCCCTTGCACTCATTCACATCTGGTATGCTTAAATTCCTTGTTAGAATTTTTAATTTTTTAGTTTAATTTGTAGATTTTTAATTATTTTTAGGCCATTTGTCAATAGAATTTAGTTGTGCATTCATGTGGGGGCAAATTTGTAATGGGTTAACTAGTACATGTTCTATGGGGACTGGGTCAATGTATTTTCATGCCTTTATGTTGTTACCATGTCAAAAATTACACAAGAATTGCAAAACCTAGATAGAAATACCATATTGTTCGTGTCTTTTTGAAATTTGGGGCTGCAAGTTTAATTGTGCAGTCTGCAAAAAGTGATCTACGGTTTCATTAATGAAGAAGGGGTTTGCGGCCGTAAGAAAATTGTGCAGACCGTAGAATTCCCATTGTGGCCGCAGAATATCCCTTTCACTGTCATCAGAGAGTCTACACTTTGTGACTCAAATGTGAGGCCGTACGGACCGCAGAAATCATGTTGTGGCTGCACATCATCCAATTCTCTGTCATCAGAGTGTTGGCATATTTTGGGTTTCTAAGATGCGTCCGCAAGTGAAATTGTGAGGACCACACTTCACTTTTGCAGCTGCAAAGCTAAATTGTGCGGTCCACAAGGCCTCATCTGCGGCCGCAATAAAATTGTGCGGATCGCAGATCCTTACCATGCAATCATACTGTGTTTGTGACCATCACTGTATTTTTTGGTGTACTCTTGCATATCTTTTGTGTATGCCTAAACATTGAATTGCAATTAAGAACCGTCTTTGCTTGATACAGATAATTGTTCTATCTAGAGGTAGAGGCGACACTTCCAAAGAGAGGGGTGAACCTTCTCGGGGACGAGGCAAGAGAGCTTTACCTCTTGCCCAACAGTAGGAAATCAAAAAAAGACAACTGCCGGGAGAGGGAGAGGTGCAGATCTCTCCGAGACGAGTTCATACGCCCCGTCTAGGGACGTATCAGAGGGCACCTCAACCTCTGTTCAGGAACAACCGGCAGTACAGTCCAGGCCGCTATGGAGATTTCAACTTAGGGATGAGTCGTCCTCATCCCACAGCACTTCCGAGGGATCGAAAATTGATAGTTAGGCTTCTGAGCCTTTAGTAGCACCAATCCTTATGACACGGGATACACCCTTTCAGGACATACCCGATAATGGTAGAGGGGGAGATGCCACAACTACTGGGATTGAAAGGACAAAGAAGAAAGAGGTTTTGGAGGACCGATTCGTCAGCCTAGCAGCTTTCACTAGTTTCGCACATGGTGACCGGTGAGGTCGCTAACACTTGAGCGACAGTTCTTACTGATAGATTTAGAAAGGTATAACTCGGCCGTGCTGAGGCAGTTTAGAGAACGAAAATGGTGGATGTGGTTTACCCAGAGTGTGGTGGATGCTAGGGAATACCTTATTCAGTAATTCTATGCCAATGTGGCGCATATCAAAAAGGGGACAAAGGTGACAAAAGTGCAAAACCTCAAAGTGCGATTTGATCAGCACACACTGAACACATACTTGGGCATTGATGATGTCAAGCCAAAAGAATACCTGGAAACGTGTGCACTTGGGGATGCAGTTCGTCCTTGGTTAGCGGAGATTCTAGCTGCACCAGGACCACCACCACCATGGATCACCGCTGGGGTTCCTATCCACCAGAGCACACTGAGTTTCGAAGCAAAAGGGTGGCAATCATTTGTGTACAATAGACTGGACCCGAGTCAAAATGAGACTCACTTGCCGATTCCTCGTGTAGTCTTAGTGGCCTCTATTATGGCCGGGTACCCTATCAATGTGGGTGACGTGATGTCGGCCAACATCTCACTGATCGCCCGGCAGGATGACTCTTCCTCCCCGTACCCTAACACCATTACAGAGTATCTTACGGATGTGGGGGTGGAACCAAGGAATTTTGATACAATAGTGAGGCCGAAGAAGCCTTTCTCATGGTACTCATTTATGGATGCGAAAAATCCAAAGAGAAAAGGTCATCTGTCTACCACCACAGGCCAGTTTGATGCGCCAGCTATGGTAGTTGTGTAGGCAGTTTATGTTCCATCCACTACGACTGAGCCTTCCTCTAATGCCGCAGCTATGCCTCCACCATCATCTTCAGTCCCTACTGCAGTTCCTGCCACAACTTCACATCGGCTTTGAAGCCAGTGTCCATGCCTACTACTCTACTTTCTGTGTTACGAGACTCCCAGATATTGGAAAGCCTCAACAATTAGATGCAGACAGCAACTGCAAAGTTGTCTGACTTATCCAGCATTGTTGCAACACTGTCTGTTGATACCTAATTTTTTCCTCATATTTTTTCAAATATATATATACTTTCAAAATAGTGCATATGCATCATCATTTTATTTACAAGCATGAACAAGCATTTTTCATAATTTTCTATAATCTTTGAAGTCTTTAAATCAATTTATTCCTGCAGGAATAATTATATAAATACTCATTAATTACCTCACAGATTATCTTATGACCCAATTTCATCATTTACACCCATATTAAGTTTTAAATATTTTAGCATAATTACATTTGCATTTTTAAAGGCTAAAATTGCACATTTGCAATAATAGCCTATATGTATTTATAATTATTTTATTTATGCCAAAATAATCCTTTTATACTTTTGTAATGTTATATAATTGTTTTATTTGTTTTATGCACGAATGATGTATTTATTACTTTTTTACAAATTATTTATTAATTAAATTTGGGTATTTAAAATCTGGCCTCAATTTGCAACCAATTTCGGACCCAAAACTACCCAATTATCACCAGCCCAATTACCCCTGGCCCAATTACCCTTACACAATTATTTACCCGACCCATAACCCCTTTAAATCGTGGTCGTTGATCTTTGAGATCAACGGTCCACGTTACACCTGCCTGTTTTAATTAACCAAACCCCCTCCCCCCTTAACCCTAGCCATTTCTCACCGGCCGCCGCCTTCAAATGCTCTCACCTCACTGCCCTAAACCCTAGCTGTCTCCCCCCAATCTCTTCTCCTAATCCCACCAGACATGGGATTCCCTAGTAGTTTCTTACCATATCTCACCTCTCTTTGGTACTGGGACTTTCTATATACCGTTTGCCTATACATGGCAAGCGGATCTCTTCAACTTCGAACCTAAATGGTTCAATCCCTTAGCCCTTTTTCGTCTTTGTTCTTCCTTTCTCTTTTATGGTATGGATTTCTATGAATCTCTGAGAATCTTTGTGATTTTTTCTACTTACCCTAAAACTAGGGTTTCAGATCTTTGTGGATCTAATTAAATATGGTTCGATTCCTTAATTATTTTTGTTAATATTTCTGTCTATATGTCGATATGCATCTCATTATGACTCTTTGCTTGTTATTTTTGCCGATTTTTACTTGCCATAAATTTGGGATTTTTTGGTTCTTCAAAATCGAACAAAATCTAATTCGATCCTTTAATTATTTTTGTTAAAGTTTCTCTCTATATGTCTATATTCATCTTATTGTAACTCTCTGTATTATTTTCTGTCGATTTGTATATTTTACCTAAATTAGGGTTTTTAAATTTTTCTTTTCTTATTAACTGTTAAGTACTTTCCTTTCTAGCATTTTGACTAATTATTGCCATATTTATGTGTTCAATTTCAGTACTATTTAAACCCTTCCCCCATTCCCCTTTAAAGAGAGATTTTAGAGTTCGAAACTTTCTCACCACTATAAACAAAACTATACACTGTTATTCTCTAGCAATACTATTATTCTGTGCTTTTGATTCCTTGCCGGCTGGAACTAAGGCTAGAAATCTTCAAGTGTTCTATCTCCGTTTGGTGATAATTGCTACACTACTGGATTTTTTTTCTATCTCATTTCAACTGGTGAGTTATTGAATCCTTCACTACTACATTACTCATTTAATGTATTACTGTTATTAGACTAGTTACCCTAAAATATTATTATTATCTGTATTTAAGACATGTTGAACTCAGTTGAATCAATTAGGGAAATCTGCCTAACTCTGTGTCATTTAGGACTATCTTTTAGCATTAAGCATGCTTTGATACTTTTCCTAAGAATTGGTTAATTATGCGTGATTTAATAGATCCTTATTAATACTTTTCCTAAGGATTGGTTAATCAACGAGCTTCTTTCTGTGACCTAGTCTGATCTGCAGCCTTTGCTATTTTTGTGAATTGTTTATGAACTGATCCTTATTAGCATATGACTTTGTTAATTCTCAAAAACTTTATCAAGTCTGCTTAGGTTCAAATATGTTGCTATTTGTTTCTGTTCTATGTGTGATTCTGCTTCTAAATGTATCCCCTAATCCTATTCTGCTCTCCTGAATCCTCACACTTTGCTGGCTGAAAGCCAAAGCAATTTAGGTTATGTCCCCTGGCCTTCCTAGTGTGAGCATTGCTCAGGGTTCATATGAGACCCTCGTGAGCTCTGACACACTAGGATTTGGTCCCTAGTGTTCCTTGAACTGTTCTGATCATTCTCCTCTAGTGTGAGCACTGCCCGGGTTCCTGAAGCCCTTGGGAACTCTGACACACTCGAGATTTGGGTTATGTATGCTTATCCTTGAGATATGGGTGAATCATTTACTGTTGGTTACTGTGTATCTTTGAACATGGGCTTTTGGAGCTACTATGAATTGAAGGCTTGGCCTGTCCAGGTGCATTTGGGCCTGCTGGAAGCTTCCTATAGTTTTATATACTTTGCAATTCATTCATTAATTTCTGGTCTGTAATAATTATTTATAATAACAATTGGGGTATTAGTAAATTGTGAACTGGGTTTACCTTTTTTTAACACTTGCATGAGAATGGGTAGAAATCCTGCCTATAAGTGTTTACTTCACTCATTCTGACAATGTGTGTTAAATAACCTGCCTATAAGTGCTTACTTTGCTCATTCTGCTATTGTGTTAGATAACCTGCCTATAGGTGTTTAATTTTTTCAAATACATTCTGCTATTGTGTGTTAGATAGCCTGCCTATAAGTGTTCATTTTACTCAAATATGCTCTGTAGATAACCTGCTTATTCTGCTTTCACACGTTAGCTACCATGCCTATAGGGAATAAAATAACCAAAGTTCAATTTGCATTGCAGCATATTAGGCATCATGATCATAGGGTCATTTATAAATCTGCATTTTTAGAAGTCATGCCTATAGGGTTCTTAATTGATTGATATGCTATGTCATACTTGCTCATTTAGTATACATGCCTATAAGAACTAAAATCAGTCTCAATCATCAAGGGTAGGAATCATGTCTATAGGGTAATCACCATTTGTGTTAAGTACCAAAAATCAGGCTTTAAATATTGTCTCGTTGAATACCAGTAGAAAGCATGCCTATAGGAATAACTGAGTAATTCTGAATATCTCTCGTTGCTTATCACTGCCTAATGCTGAGTAAATCACCTAGATAGCATGTCTATAGGTTTAGCCGCTTATAATTATAATCAGTAGGCAATTGTATAGTCACTTAGAAATTACTTCGCATAATTGCTCGCATGACTAAATCCAGAATCACATAGAAATCATGTCTATAGGACCTAAGGACTTTAATTGAAACTGTCAAAATGCTAATCTGTTTGCATGCATTTGCTGCCTAAGTGGTGGAGGCTAATCTGAGCCCTTATTTGCTTTACCTGAAAGTCCAATTTGTTTTGTATATTGCCTAGTCTTTATCATTTTTGAGCAACCTAAGTTAGGTCTAGAACCATCCAAAATAGAGGTCCAAATGCCTCATGGGCCATAGGTAAGGGACGGGTAGTGCACGCATAGGGTATGATTTAGAATTGACTAGAGCGCTTTAGGTAAATAACTTAAAGATAGTAATCGGGTAGCAGGAGATGATAGTTTGTGCCTGCTGAATAATATAAGTAACACCCCCGTCTTAGAGGGAGTTGCGAAGTATTATTTATGTTGCACGGGGTGATCCTTTAGGCTAAAATAAACTTAGGACCCCCCATTCATGTTAAAATAATTCTTTTTTTATTCACGTTGTTCCTCTTCTCTCTTAGACTAATTCACATGATTTGAGTTCGGTCGGGATCCACCGTTGTGGGCCTCGAGGAGTGTCTAACACCTTCTCCTCGAGGTAATTTGAGTCGTTACCCGATCTTTGGTAACGCAAACTAGTAAACCCGAGTCATTTGCAATAGGTGCCCTAACGCACCTCAATCCGTTAGGTGGCGACTCTTTTTTAATAACCCTTCCTCCCTTTTAAAAGAGTTGTCATGACGTCGAAGCCCGATTTTCGCTAGAAGAACGGGGCACGACAGCATGGCGACTCTGCTGGGGATATCCTTAGGCTCTTACCATAATGAACTTGGTCTGTGTGAATTAGTCTCCCCCGATAAGAGTGTCTTTATTATTTATGCTCAAATTCACCGTTTATTTGCTACATGCACACCCCTTTTCCTAAAGTCCCTTTTACATGAATTTACATGCAACTTTTCATTTAACATTGTTCGTTGGCTTCAATCCTTATGTTTTCCCAATCCCTACCCTTTTATCTCTTTATTATGATTTTTCCATTATACGGACTAACTCTTTCCTTGTTTTTCTTTCTTTTCTGCTTTACATTTATTAAATACTGCATTTATTGCTTTACCTTGCAAAATACTTGACAACATGTTGTTTTATCTTTGCATAATTGCATGCTCTACATCATATTCCACTCGTGCGCAATTAATACCATAGCGGTACTTGATGAGTGTCCGCGCTCTTCCTATATCACCCTTTTAAATTTGGAAAGGCTTATTTGCGGTAAAACTAGTCGATCAGCGGTGCAGTCGACGGTTCCGTGCCTTTTCCTCTCAAGTTGTCCACTTGAGGGCACCGGTCTAGACTCTTATAGAAAACCCCACTCTTATGTTAACTGTACATGCATCATGTCTGAACCTAGTACGGGTTAGAATGTTGTCCGCATAATAACTCTCTAAGGTAATCCTTGTCCAAAACCCATCGGGATTTCCATAATCCCAACAGGGCATAATCATGATATGTGCATTATTTGGAGAAAACGTGCCGATATGCTAATCATTAATGTGTAAGTAGTCAAGTCCGGAAGGGGAGAGGGCTAAATTTATTTGTTTTGCAGAAATGAGGCACGAAGTCCCCAAGTTTGGCATGGTCTGAAGTATCTCACCTCTATTGCTAGACTGGTGGGAAAATCTCTCGCCAAGCGACAAGAACCATGTGAAAAGAATTCTTGAAAATTTACCTTCTTTGCTGGACATTCAGCCAAACAATGTACTGATCGAGGCCGCTACTATGTTCTGGGATAAAAAGAGGGTTGTTTTCCATTTTGGTAACATAGAGATGACTCCCCTTCTTGAGGAAATAGGAGGTTTTGCCGGGCTACCCTGGGATAGCCCTGGTCTGCTGGCACCGGAAAATCGTACTTCTAGGGGATTTCTGAAAATGATGGGTCTTAGAAAGACTGAAGAGTTAGTCTGCCTGAAGAAGTCCTACATACCTTTCGACTTCCTCTACGAGCGTTATGGGCACATCATATCCTACTGTATCTATCATGATGAGTTTGCCATCACTTCCCTGGACTGGACTCATCGTTGGGTTTCTGTGTTCATCATCTATTTTCTGGTTATGATAGTATTTCCAATTCAAGGAGACAGGATTCACACCCGTTTGGCTATGGTTACCAAGACCTTAATGGAAGGGATTGAGGGACAGACTTACACTATTGTCCCAATGATCGTGGCAGAGATATATCAAGCTTTGGACCGCTGTAAGAAGGGATTCAGACATTTTGAGGGTTGTAATTTGTTACTAGAAATATGGTTGTTGGAGCATCTTCAAAGAGGACAGCACTGTCAGGAATTTCTGCGGCCACCATAGAATGACCATACAGCCTTTCACCATCCAAAAAGAATGACTTTCATCCCAGACAGGTTTGCACAACCGGAAAACGCCATGGATTGGGTACACTTCTTTAGCAATTTGACTGATGACAAGGTCCATTAGATGTTCGAGTGGTTCCCTACTAGAGAGTTCATCATCAAGTCCAGGGATGTTCCTCACTTAGTGCTGATCGGGTTGAGGGGTATCTATCCTTATGCTCCTATCAGGGTCATGAGACAGGCTGGGAGAAAACAAGTCATACCGCGAGTTTCTAAGATGGTTCACTACAAAGCAAACTTTCAGGGTGGTGCCATTCCATTCAAGTGTGAGGCCCAACACATGTGGCATTTGAAGATTATTGTGGAAAGGGATACCATCGAACCAGATCGGTACCACGTCGGTCATGTGTATTTCTACCTATCATGGTTGGATGATGACATAGCAGGAGAAGTCGAGCCAAGGATCGATCGAGGGAACAGAGTCATAGACGATGCTGCTGAAGCACAAGTAAAATACAAGAGGTTGCGCAAGAGAATCCTTGAGTCTGAATCCAGACATTTGGAACAACACAAGATAGACATGGAATCAATCAATGAATGGAGGAAAGTTGCTACAAAATCAACAGAGAGGTTGGAGTACTTAGAGCAGAGTCAGATGGAACTTGAAGGGAAGATAAGGAAGAGGATCGTGGATTGTCAGAATGTAGAGGGCAACGAAGGAGGACACCTAGCAAGGGCGTATCTGCTGCTGGACATGCGCGACCTGGGGAATCTGATCGATAGGGCCAAGAAGGCCAAGCTTGGAGAGGGTCCCTCCGGGACCAAATAAAATAGAATTGTTGTTTATTTGCTATTCTAGAGTCATTTTAGAAATTGATTGTAATAAGGAAAATGCCACTAGCAACTCTTTTAATTATTGTCATTTTAGAGGTTTGATCTATTTATTACATTAATGAAATAAGGCAGTTATCGGCATCAAGTTTCTCCAAATCTATGTGTCGCTAGGTCTACCTCAGGCACAATGAGGTCCCCAAAATTAGGACGCGAATTTATAATTCTGCAATACATGTTTAAATATTGCAAATATCCTTCCAAAATCCCCTACTGACTTGTTTACATTTTTTCTTTTCTTTGTTTTGATTATTCCCATCCCCTAAGGTTGGTTCTTGCATACTGGCATCATCAGCGTATCATTCCAGATCCAGAGGCCCTCCACCTCCTCCTTCTCCAAGTGATACTAAAAGTAAGGGAAAGGCTAAGATGGATGACATGAGTGGTATCAGGAAAGATAACGTTGCGCATGCGAAAAATGTTAAAACTTCAGATGGTCAGAGTACTCCGGCACAGAATGATTTGGTTCTACGGTTGGAGCAGAAAATACTAGAATTGCAAGGGAAACTTAAGCAGGTCCGCAACTTGGCAAACCTCTCCCTCACCTTAAACTTCCCGAATATTAACCAACAGAACGCCCAAAACCCAACACCTCCTCAAAACACACCAAACAAACATCCACAAAATCCTCCCGCACCTCATCAATACGCCACACC
Source organism: Nicotiana tabacum (assembly GCF_000715075.1). Taxonomy (NCBI): domain Eukaryota; kingdom Viridiplantae; phylum Streptophyta; class Magnoliopsida; order Solanales; family Solanaceae; genus Nicotiana; species Nicotiana tabacum. Next base: position 68,121,807 of record NC_134083.1, on the reverse strand, counting down.
TCCTCAAAATCCTAACCCTCCACCAGTGCCAACTCCTCCTCAACACCAACATCTTCCGACTCAGTATCCACAAACTACTACCTACCATGCTCCTCAAAATACACCTCAACCTACCCCCGATCCGCAGAACTCAACCAATGATCATCACTACACCCAAATCCCCGGTATCCACCAAAGTAACCCCATATACGTAGAAACCTTACCTCACCCAACTCAACAAACCCCATACACAATGGAATCCACCGAGAAGGACCTGCTCATCAAGAATATGGCAGAGGAACTTAAGAAGCTCACAAGTCGAGTCCATGGTGTCGAAGGGGGTAAAGGCATTGAGGGTTTGAATTATGAAGATCTGTGTATTCAGCCAGACGTAGAACTGCCGGAGGGTTACAAACCTCCCAAGTTCGAGATGTTTGACGGAACATGTGACCCAAAGGTGCATCTGAGGACATATTGTGACAAGCTCGTAGGAGTTGGAAAGGATGAAAGGATTCGCATGAAATTGTTCATGAGAAGCCTCACTGGAGACACCCTATCTTGGTAAATCAGCCAAAATCCAAAGAAGTGGGTTAGCTAGGTAAGCATGGTATCGGATTTCATGGATCAGTTCAGGTTTAATACGGAGAATGCACCAGATGTCTTCTATATACAGAATCTTAAGAAGAAGCCAACGGAGACTTTCCGCGAGTATGCTACTTGATAGAGATCAGAAGCCGCAAAAGTAAGGCCGGCATTGGAAGAAGAGCATATGAACAAGTTCTTCGTCCGGGCCCAGGATCCATAATACTATAAAAGGTTGATGGTTATCGAGAACCACAAATTCTCCGACATTATCAAGCTAGGGGAAAGGATTGAAGAAGGGATCAAGAGCGGAATAGTAACTAATTTTGAGGCATTACAGGCTACAAACAAAGCATTGCAGTCAGGGGGTATATCCAAGAAGAAAGAAGTAGGGGCCATGATGGTAGCCCAAGGTCCAAAATCTCCTCTTACATACCAAACACCTCCACCCACATATCAGCCTTCACCTCCCAGATATCCACAACCTGCCACTACCTACCACACTTATAACACCCAACCAGCATATTATCACTCACCGTCAGCCCGCCAAAACTATCAGAAACCCAGACCAAATTTCGACCGCAGGCCACCCATACAATACACCCCTATTGCTGAACCCATCGATCAATTATACGAGAGACTGAAAGCTACTGGATATGTCACCCCTATTCCTGTTTTTTCCATGGAAAACTTCTCTCAATGAGTCAATCCAAACAAAACATGTGCCTACCACTCCGGCATGAAGGGCCATACCATTGATGAATGTCGCACCCTGAAAGACAAGATCCAGACACTATTCGATCCCAAGGTTATACAAGCAAAGGAGGCTACACCTAACGTCCGCAACAATCCCCTCCCAGATCATAGGGGCATGGGAATAAATGTGATAGAGACTGATAAAGAATGGGACCCGGAAGGGTCAATTAGGTTTATTCGAGAAGGGGATGACCCAATGGAACCTGCAGTCACTCTTGCTCCTATTATGGAACAGATACAGCCACCAGATGGATAACATGGTAGGTCAAGTACTGGAAAGCCACAAGATCACCTTTCATGAAGACGAACTGCCACCAGAGGGATTAAGTCACAACAGGGCACTGCATATCACAGTGCAATTTGAGGATAAGTTCATTGCCAGAGTCCTGATAGATGGGGGTTCGAGTCTTAATATATGTCCATTAACTACTCTGAAAAGATTGGGTAAAGGCCTGCACGAGATACGAGCAGGAAGTATGAATGTGAAAGCATTTGATGGGTCTCAAAGGGCCACAATTCGGGAAACCAACCTCAGCCTACAGATGAGCCCAACCTGGTTTGATGTTGAGTTTCAAGTGTTGGACATATCTGCTACCTACAACCTATTGTTGGGATGACCTTGGATACATGCTGTTGCGGTCGTAGCTTCTACTCCACATCCAGTCGTGAAGTTTGAGTGGAACCATCAGGAAGTGATCATCCATGGGGATGTAATTAATCCGATTTACACCAGTCAAATTGTTCCGGTCATCGAGAATAGAAGGAAGTTGGGTGGAGAAACATACCATCGCATCGAGCGTGTCAACGCAATTGAAAAGGACAAATAGTGGAGCAGTAAGATAGAAGGCATATTGGCATGGACAGGGTATGAGCCTGGCAAAGGTCTAGGTAAGAATCTCTAGGGGATCACCAAACCAATACAGCTAAAGCGTCATGGCACAACTTTTGGGATTGGGTATGAATACACCTAGCACGAGTATCAGAATTGGTCGCCACCATGGCGTGGTCCTTATTACCCTCTAGAGCAACCAGTACCGCATTTGAGCCAGTCATTTCATCAAGCTGACATGATGTGGGAGTCCGAAGAAGATGAAGTTCTAGCTGGTATAAGGAATCTATTTCTGGATGATGAAGATATGGATTGTAGTGCGATAGTTGAGGAGTAGGAAGGCCTCATTATTCAGACCGTGGAGAAGGGAGTTGTTCTCAAGAACTGGATTGTTGCACCATCAAGGGCCCGTCGAGTTCCTGGGTAGCCTGGCAATTAGTATCATTTATTTTAAAAGCAATTTTTATGAGCCTTTAAGACATTTTCAGTATTTTGTTTTAAGCATGTTTTGTTTTGAAATAATTGCTCGGGTCATCGAGTCGTACCCGTTTGATGTTTTCAAGATTTATCTAATGCATTGTTGTTTTTAGTATTTATTATTATTCTTTATGTTTTTCTCTATATCATTATTATTACCTATCCCGATGATTTTACAACTGTGACATGTAATGAGACAAAGCAGCATAAAGATAATGATTTAGAGGATCTGGAAGAGGATATGATACCCGAGGAAATTGTCAGAGAAGTGGAAAACTTTGAAAACAAGCCTAAGTCCAATTTGGATGAGACTGAAATAGTTAATCTAGGAGACTCTGAAACAGTCAAGGAAACACGTGTAAACCTTCACCTGTCACCATCAGAGAAAGAAGAATACACTCATTTCCTGAAGGAATATGAGGATATCTTTGCATGGTCCTATGATGATATGACCGGTTTGAGAACGTCCATAGTGGCTCATAAACTACCTACCAACCCAATGTGTCCTCCAGTAAAGCAGAAGCTCAGAAATTTCAAGCCAGATATGAGTTTGAAAATCAAAGAAGAAGTCACCAAACACATCAAAGCTAAGGTTCTCAGAGTGGTTGAATATTCAACTTGGTTGGCCAACATTGTGTCAGTTCCGAAGAAGGGTGGGAAAGTCAGAGTATGCGTCAATTATCGGGACCTAAACAGAGCAAGCCCCAAAGATGATTTCTCGTTACCCAACATACACATACTGATCGACAATTGCACTAAGCATGAACTCCAATCCTTTGTGGATTGCTTCGCGGGATATCATCAGATCTGGATGGATGAAGAGGATGCCGAAAAGACAGCTTTTATCACACCATGGGGGGTGTACTGCTATAAAATGATGTCGTTCGGTCTGAAGAATGCTGGGGCCACTTATATGAGGGCCATGACAACTATTTTCCATGACATGATACACAAGGAGATAGAGGTATATGTGGATGACATCATCATCAAATCTAAGAAGAGTACAGACCACATAGCAGATTTGAGGAAATTTTTTGATTGGCTTCGGAGGTAAAATTTGAAATTGAATCCCACAAAATGTGCCTTTGGGGTCCCTGCAGGAAAGTTATTAGGTTTCATCGTCAGCCGCCGAGGAATTGAGTTAGACCCATCAAAGGTCAAGACTATCCAGGATTTTCTGCCTCCAAAGAACAAGAAAGACGTGATGAGCTTCTTGGGACGTATTAATTACATCAGCCGCTTTATAGCACAATCAACCGTGATCTGTGAGTCGATTTTCAAAATGTTAAAGAAGGATGCCGCAACCAATTGGACTGAAGACTGCCAGAAAGCTTTTGACAGAATTAAAGAATATTTGTCCACATCGCCAGTCCTTGTCCCGCCAGAACCTGGTAGACCACTACTACTCTATCTCTCCATATTAGATGGGGCTTTCGGTTGAGTCTTGGGACAACACGACGAGAAAGGAAGGAAATAACATGCCATATACTATTTGAGTAAGAAGTTCACACCCTACAAAGTACGGTATTCTTTGCTGGAACGCACCTGTTGTGCTTTGACCTGGATAGCCCAGAAACTGAGGCACTACTTCTGTGCCTATACCACATATCTCATACCAAGGATGGATCCTTTGAAGTACATCTTCCAGAAACCCATGCCTACAGGGAAGCTGGCAAAATGGCAGATATTGTTGAGTGAATTCGACATTATCTATGTGACTCAGAAGGCGGTTAAGGGACAAGCATTAGCGGATCATCTTGCGGAAAATCCTGTAGGAGGAGAATACGAACCACTAAAAACGTATTTTCCTGATGAAGAAGTATCATTCGTAGGAGAAGATATCGCCCAAGCCTACGACGAGTGGAGAATATTTTTTGATGGAGCCGCAAATTTCAAAGGATTGAGTATTGGAGCCGTTTTGTGTCAGAAATAGGTCAACATTATCCGGTATCCGCAAAACTCAGATTTTCGAGCACCAATAATATGGCAGAATATGAGGCTTGCATATTGGGGATCAATTTGGCCGTTGACATGAATATCCAGGAATTACTGGTAATTGGCAATTCAGATCGGCTGGTACATCAGGTGCAGGGAGAATGGGCTATAAAGAATACCAAGATATTACCATATTTATATCATGTGCAAGAGATGATGAAGAGGTTCACGAAGATAGAGTTTAGACATGTCCCGAGAATCCAGAATGAGTTCGCAGACGCATTGGCCACTTTGTCCTCCATGATATAGCATCCGGACAAGAATTTCATCGACCCCATTCCGGTAAGGATTCATAATCAGCTGGCTTATTGTGCTCATGTTGAAGAAGAAACAGATGGGAATCCATGGTTCCATGATATCAGGGAATATTTGACAAAAGGAGAATATCCAGAGCACGCAAGCCACACCCAGAAATACACACTTCGGAGGTTGTCTAACCATTTCTTCCATAGTGGAGGAATTCTATATAGAAGAACTCCAAATCTAGGGCTATTACGGTGTGTTAACGCCAAAGAAGCCTCCAAACTACTTGAAGAGATACACGCTGGAACCTGCGGCCCACATATGAATGGTTTCATCCTAGCCAAGAAGATACTCAGAGCCGGATACTTTTGGATGACTATGGAAATAGACTGCATCCGGTATGTCCAGAAATATCATCAGTGCCAGATACACGCAGATATGATATGAGTACCTCCAAATGCACTTAATGCAACCAGCGCACCTTGGCCTTTTGCTGCCTGTGAAATAGATGTCATTGGATCAATCGAGACCACCACTTCAAACGGGAATAGGTTCATCCTAATGGCCATTGACTATTTCACAAAGTGGTTGGAAGTTGCATCTTAATAAGCTGTAACCAAGAAAGTCGTCGCAGATTTTGTCAGGGACCGTATTGTTTGTCGATTCGGGGTTCTAGAATCCATCATCACTGACAATGCTGCCAATATCAACAGTGATCTAATGAAAGCCATGTGCGAAACCTTCAAGATCAAGCACAAAAGCTCCACAGCATACCGACCCCAAATGAATGGAGTAGTGGAAGCCGCCAACAAAAACATTAAGAAGATACTAAAGAAGATGGTAGAGAATCACAAGCAGTGGCACGAGAAGTTACCATTTGCCTTATTGGGATACCATACCACAGTCTGCACGTCAACCGGGGAAACTCCTTACCTATTGGTCTACGGTACTGAAGCCAGCATCCCCGCCGAGGTAGAAATTCCTTCCTTGAGAATTATACAAGAAGCTGAGCTCAATGATGCGGAATGGATAAGAAGCCGCTAGAAACAGTTAGCTCTCGTTGATGGGAAAAGAATGAATGCGGTGTGTCATGGTCAGCTTTATCAGAACAGAATGTCCAGAGCTTTCAACAAAAGGGCTAAACTTAGACAGTTCGCACCGGGGCAGCTGGTGCTGAAACGGATCTTCCCACATCAGGATAAAGCCAAAGGAAACTTCTCACCCAACTGGCAAGGACCTTACATGATTCATAGGGTACTAACAGGAGGAGCGCTCATACTCGTAGAGATGGACGGAGAAATTTGGCCAAAGCCTATTAATTCAGACGCAGTAAAAAGATACTATTTCTAAAAATTTTGCATATGATGTAACTGAACTACGCTTGACCTAATTCCCATTTAAGATGGGATACCTAGGCAGCCCTATGGGTTCGGTCACAATTCAATAAAATTTTCATTTTTCCCATAACCAGAAACTAGAGCAAAATTTTGAGGAGTACCCTCAAAATTCCGAAGCAAGTTCAGCCAACGGCACCGTATGCGGAATAGCCAGAAGTTCGTCTAGATAACTGGGGCAGAATTTTGAGGAGGACCCTCAAAATTCTACGGCGAGAAGGTCGCAATGTCTCTAATAATGTCACAGTTACTAGTTCATCTAATCGATTTTTAAATCGCATATTACTATGTTTTGAATAACTATGCATACGTATTTTTTGAAAATTTTATTTTAGCCAAATGCTACCGATGGTAACTCGAACAAGACTCTAGGTGTAGAGCGGAGCAAAGCAAGCAGACAAAGGCATGGACCAACCTCCCCCAAAACTCACAATTTTTCTTTGGATGCAGGAACAAGGAATAACCGCAAGTATGTGCGCACCTTAGAATCATTATCGTCATAACGACAAAGCTGCCAAGCGCAAACATATCTCCAGCTAAGAAATGCTCTGCTCTTACTTACTATTTGTCCATTGCATGAGACCAGGCATTGTCTCAAACCTTACATGAGGCTAAGCCTTGCCTCCTCAATTGCAAAAGGCTAAGCATTGCCTTCCACCTACATGAGACTATGCATTGTCTCAAATCTTGCATGAGGCTAAGCCCTGCCTCCCCAATTGCGTAAGGCTAAGCTCTGCCTTCCCCTATATGAAACTAAGCACTGTGTCAGATATTTCATGAGGCTAAGCCCTGCCTCCTTAATTGCATAAGGCTAAGCTCTGCCTTCCCCCTGCATGAGACTAAGCATTGTCTCAAATCTTGCATGAGGTTAAACCCTGCCTCCTTAATTACATAAGGCTAAGCATTGCCTTCCACCTGCATGAGACTAAGCATTGTCTCAAATCTTGCATGAGGCTAAGCCCTGCCTCCCCAATTGCATAAGGCTAAGCTCTGCCTTCCCCTTCATGAGACTAAGCACTGTCTCAGATCTTGCATGAGGCTAAGCCCTGCCTCCTTAATTGCACAAGGCTAAGCTTTGCCTTCCCCCTGCATGAGACTAAGCACTGTCTCAGATCCTGCATGAGGCTAAGCTCTGCCTCCTTAATTGCATAAGACTAAGCTCTGCCTTCCCCTACATGAGACTAAGCATTGTCTCAAATCTTGCATGAGGCTAACCCTGCCTCCTCAATTGCATAAGGCTAAGCATTGCCTTCCATTTGTATGAGACTAAGCATTGTCTCAGATCTTGCATGAGGTTAAACCCTGCCTCTTCAATTGCATAAGGCTAAATCTCTGCCTTTCTTACTGCATGAGACTAAGCGTTGTCTCCAATCTTGCACAAGACTAAGCATTGTCTCTCCCTGCATAACCACAAATGTTTCTCTATTCCAAACCTTGTATTATTTTCTTCTTTCGGGGCTAAGATATGCCCCTGATCTTACACAAGACTAAGCTCTGTCTTGTTTCATCTCAAGCATCATGTCTTTGCATCTCATGGGCTGATACATAGCCAATTTGTCCAAAGGCGTCATAGTCCGAAAGCATCATCCTTATAGCCAGAAGACACTATGCCATGGACTGAGGATCTCTTAATCTTGCACATCATTATTCAAAGGCATCATGGTTCAGAAGTACCATCTTCATAGCCCGAGAACATCATTTCATGGCCTGTGAATCCTTTACCGCACAATTCATGACTCGGGACATCATGGTCTAAAGACGTCATCCTCACCGTCCAAAGACAACTTCCATGGTCCAATGGGACTTTGCATCATGTTTAAATTTATGCGATAATCTATATGCATGCATTGTATTTTGAGTTTGCATGTGATCCGGTAAGTAACCGTTATCCTAACGGGAGCAATCTTCGCTCCAATTTCCATTCAACGTTCATATCCTTCAATTATTTCAAACATAACCGATCCCATCCGTTACCCATCCTCATATGATACCCACTCAAGTATCCATAACCATTCCCAATCCCGATTTGTCCTTTCCAGAGTATTTTGTCCGTTCTTACAACAACTCCATCGGTTCGTTCCACCGTTGGATCCAGAACAACACATGGCCTGATTCCTATAATACCAGGGATATGTAGGCAGCTCAGAGACCAGAGTGCGACCTATATTTCTCAAAACATTCCACTTGGTCAAAATCGGTCATCATTTCTTTGTCCGACCACTCTTTCATCCTTCCCGGGTAAAGAAGGGCAGCTGTTGATACCCAATTTTTTTTCATATTTTTTCAAATATATATATACTTTCAAAATAGTGCATATGCATCATCATTTGATTTACAAGCATGAACAAGCATTTTTCATAATTTTCTATAATCTTTGAAGTCTTTAAATCAATTTATTCCTGTATTTTTATTATATAAATACTCATTAATTACCTCACAAATTATCTTATGACCTAATTTCATCATTTACACCCATATTAGGTTTTAAATATTTTAGCATAATTACATTTGCATTTTTAAAGGCTAAAATTACACATTTGCAATAATAGCCTATATGTATTTATAATTATTTTATTTATGTCAAAATAATCTTTTTATACTTTTGTAATGATAAATAATTGTTTTATTTGTTTTATGCATGAATGATATTTTTATTATCTTTTATTATTATTTTACAAATTATTTATTAATTAAATTTGGGTATTTAAAATCTGGCCTCAATTTGCAACCAATTTCGGACCCAAACCTACCCAATTATCACCAGCCCAATTACCCCTGGCCCAATTACCCTTACCCAATTAACTACCCGACCAGAACCCCTTTAAATCATGACCGTTGATCTCTGAGATCAACGGTCCACGTTACACCTGCCCGTTTTAATTAACCAAACCCCCCATTAACCCTAGCTATTTCTCACCGGCCGCCGCCTTCAAACGCTCTCACCTCACTGCCCTAAACCCTAGCTGTCTCCCCCCAATCTCCTCTCCTAATCCCACCAGACATGGGATTCCCTAGTGGTTTCTTACCATATCTCACCTCTCTTTGGTACTGGGACTTTCTATATATCGCTTGCCTATACATGGCAAGCGGATCTCTTCAACTTCGAACTTAAATGGTCCAATCCCTTGACCCTTTTTCCATCTTTCTTCTTCCTTGCTCTTTTATGGTATGGATCTCTATGAATCTCTGAGAATCTTTGTGATTTTTTCTACTTACCCTAAAATTAGGGTTTCATCTCTTTCTAGATCTAATTAAATTTGGTTCGATTCCTTAATTATTTTTGTTAATATTTCTATCTATATATCTATATGCATCTCATTATGACTCTTTGCTTGTTATTTCTGTCGATTTTTACTTGCCCTAAATTTGGGATTTTTTGGTTCTTCAAAATCGAACAAAATCTAGTTCGATCCTTTAATTATTTTTGTTAAAGTTTCTCTCTACATGTCTATATTCATCTTATTGTAACTCTCTGTATTATTTTCTGTCGATTTGTATATTTTACCTAAATTAGGGTTTTTAAATTTTTCTTTTCTTATTAACTGTTAAGTACTTTCCTTTCTAGCATTTTGACTAATTATTGCCATATTTATGTGTTCAATTGCAGTACTATTTAAACCCCTCCCCCATTCCCCTTTAAAGAGAGATTTTAGAGTTCGAAATTTTCTGACCACTATAAACAAAACTATACACTGTTATTCTCTAGCAATACTATTATTCTGTGCTTTTGATTCCTGGCTGGCTGGAAGCCAAGGCCAGAAATTTTCAAGTGTTCTGTCTCCGTTTGGTGATAATTGCTACACTACTGGATTCTTTTTTTTCTATCTCATCTCAACTGGTGAGTTATTGAATCCTTCACTACTTCATTACTCGTTTAATGTATTACTGCTATTAGACTAGTTACCCTAAAATGTTATTATTATCTGTATTTAAGATATGTTGAACTCAGTTCAATCAATTAGGGAAATCTGACTAACTCTGTGTCATTTAGGACTATCTTTTAGGTTCAAATATGTTGCTATTTGTTTTTGTTCTATGTGTGATTCTGTCTCTAAATGTATCCCCTAATCCTATTCTGCTCGCCTGAATCCTCACTCTTTGCTGGCTGAAAGCCAAAGAAATTTAGGTTATGTCCTCTGGCCTTTCTAGTATGAGCACTGCTCAGGGTTCATATGAGACCCTCGTGAACTCTGACACACAAGAATTTGGTCCCTAGTGTTCCTTGAACTGTTCAGATCATTCTCCTCTAGTGTGAGCACTGCCCGGGGTTCCTGAAGCCCTTGGGAACTCTGACACACTAGAGATTTGGGTTATGTATGCTTATCCTTGAGATATGGGTGAATCATTCACTGCTGGTTACTGTGTATCTTTGAACATGGGCTTTTGGAGCTACTGTGAATTGAGGGCTTGGCATGTCCAGGTGCATTTGGGCCTACTGCAAGCTTCCTATAGTTTTATATACTTTGCAATTATTAATTTCTGGTCTGTAATAATTATTTGTAATAAGAATTGGGGTATTAGTAAAATTGAACTGGGTTTACCTTTTCTTTAACACTTGCATGAGAATGGGTAGAAATCCTGCCTATAAGTGTTTACTTCGCTCATTCTAACAATGTGTATTAGATAACCTGCCTATAAGTGCTTACTTTGCTAATTCTGCTATTGTGTTAGATAACCTGCCTATAGGTGTTTACTTTATTCAAATACATTATGCTATTGTGTGTTAGATAACCTGCCTATAAGTGCTTACTTTGCTCATTCTGCTATTGTGTTAGATAACCTGCCTATAGGTATTTACTTTATTCAAATACATTCTGCTATTGTGTGTTAGATAACCTGCTTATAAGTGTTCGCTTTACTCAAATATGCTTTGTAGATAACCTGCTTATTCTGCTTTCACACGTTAGATATCATGCCTATAGGGAATAAAATAACCAAAGTTCAATTTGCATTGCAGCATATTAGGCATCATGATCATAGGGTCATTTATAAATCTGCATTTTTAGAAGTCATGCCTATAGGGTTCTTAATTGATTGATATGCTATTATCATACTTGCTCATTTAGTATACATGCCTATAAGAACTAAAATCAGTCTCAATCATCAAGGGTAGGAATCATGTCTATAGGGTAATCACCATCTGTGTTAAGTACCAAAAATCAGGCTTTAAAATACTGTCTCGTTGAATACTGCTAGAAAGTATGCCTATAGTAATAACTGAGTAATTCCGAATATCTCTCGTTGCTTATCACTGCCTAACGCTGAGTAAATCACCTAGATAGCATGTCTATAGGTTTAATCGCTTATAATTATAATCAGTAGGCAACTGTACAACCACTTAGAAATTACTTCGCATAACTGCTCGCATGAGTAAAATCCAGAATCACATAGAAATCATGTCTATAGGACCTAAGGACTTAAATTGAAACTGTCAAAATGCCTAATCTGTTTGCGTGCATTTGCTGTCTAAGTGTGGAGGCTAATCTGAGCCCTTATTTGTTTTACATGAAAGTCCAATTTGTTTTGTATATCGCCTAGTCTTTATCATTTTTGAGCAACCTAAGTTAGGTCTAGAACGATCCAAAATAGAGGTCCAAATGCCTCCTGGGCCATAGGCAAGGGACAGGTAGTGCACGCATAGGGTACGATTTAGAATTGACTAGAGCGCCTTAGGTAAATAACTTAAAGATAGTAATTGGGTAGCAGGAGATGATAGTCTATACCCGCTGAATAATATAAGTAACACCCTCGTCTTAGAGTGTATTGCGAAGTATTATTTATATTGCACGTGGTGATCCTTTAGGCTAAAAAAAATTTGGACCCCCCATTCATGTTAAAATATTTCTTTCTTTATTCACGTTGTTCCTCTTCTCTCTTAGACTAATTCACATGATTTGAGTTCGGCCGGGACCCACCGTTGTTGACCTCGAGGAGTGACTAACACCTTCTCCTCGAGGTAATTTGAGCCCTTACCCGATCTTTGGTGACGCAAACTAGTAAACCCGAGTCATTTACAATAGGTGCCCTAACGCACCTCAATCCGTTAGGTGGCGACTCTCTTTTAATAACCCTTCCTCCCTTTTAAAAGAATTGTCACGAAGTCGAAGCCCAATTTTTGCGAGAAGAACGGGGAGCGACACTGTCTATTGTTCAGGCACCTCAGTTTCCCGCAACAGTTGAGGAGACATTGAAGAAGATCCTAAAGAGACAAAACATCATCATGGCTACCTTGGTACAACACGGGTCAGTGATCGAAGAACTGGGAAAAGAAGTAAAGAAGTTGAGGAAGTCCCAGGCCAACAAGAAGTCAGTGGACAAGCTCCGGAGACAAGTGACCAAGCTTGCTGCAGCCGGAGATCTCCCCTTCGACATGTTGATTGACCCACACCCTTCAGGCCCAAACCCTGCACCACCATCAGCACCGGTAGCACCAGCTGGCCAGTCTAAGGAGCCAGACTCTGCTGCCGACACTGTCGAAGCAGTGCGTCAGATGTTCACCAACCCAGTCATACCCAGAGTTGAGGATAATGATATTCAGTTGGATGAGACTGAGGGCGGCAACATTGCTGGGGACACAGAGATGTCCAAGGAGCCATATGGAGTTTTCTTCACTTTTTCCCCTCTTTTACTCTTATTTTGTCAAGCATTGGGGATAATGCTTATCTTTATTCGGGGGGGGGGGGGGAGTTTATTGATCATATTTGGTATATTTTGAAATATTTGGCATGTAATAACTTGATATTATTTTCTTTTTCTTTCTTATTCTGTATATATTCTCTCTTTTTCTTTCATTATGTATATTCAGTAGTTTCTGTTTATTAGCTTCTTTATTTTTGTTCCTTTGTTAGTTCTTAGTTTGAGTTAGTAGCCTTTTTGTTTGATTTAGTAGATTCTTTTTATGCTTTAGGAGATAATAAGCCTTTGGTTTTCTTAATGCCACGGTTCTTTCCAAAAGTAGTTGTGTGAACCGGGTGACTCATCCCAACGATCGATGGAGTGACATCCTTCTTAAGGGAATGAGTCCGTTTTTGGTGTTTATGTAATAATAGTAGTAGTAATGAATAAAAAGACCTAATTAAGTCATGTTCGAAGAGTCAAACATGCTTCCATTGGTACCAATACACTTAACTACGTGCTTATGGTTAGAAACAAGGTTTTTGAAAGAAATAGCTCTAGTTAGTGACTTTGTGACTCTTGTGTTGACTTTGGCAACCATCGGGTGGTTTAATTGAACCATAGTAATTTTCAATTTTGAATGTTGTTGTTGTGGGCCCTCGACTCTATCCTCTTTAACAATCTAGTTGCGTGGGGGGTGATATGCTTTGTTGCTAGTCCAAGTACCCGTGCGAAAGGTCTAGAACTTGCCCCAAATGTATTTTAAGGCGAAATCTTAAGTTTTGCTTGGCTTGAGAAGTGATTGTAGGATTTTCTTGGCCCTTTTGAATTTTCTATTGCCTACCAATAATGTTAGCCCTAGTCAACCCCTTTGAGCCTCGAGCCTTTCTCATTTGATAACCATATTACAAGCCTTTACCCGTTTTGTCGTGACCCTTTCTTGGCACCCGATCTTTACTTAACACTCTTGTGAAACAAATGGCTAAAAACATAAGTTTGGGGGAGAGACGAGGAACTTGAAAAAGGTATCAAGGCAATGATGAAAAGGAAAGGCAAGAAAAATAAAACAACAAAAAAAAACGCAAAAATAAAAGTGAATAAGTGGAAGAGTTGAAGGGATTCAAATAGAGGTAATGATCTCAGATATGGAGAAATCAAAGAGAGATAAAATGAATGTAATGATAAAGAAAGAGTGATGTTAAGTCTCTCTAGTCCCCCAAGGAAAAGAAAGTGCCTCAAAGAATTGGAAAAGTGTGAGCCGAGAAATAAAAAATGGAGTGCTTAAGGAAAGGTATAACCACTCACCCATATTGTATCCAACCCTAATCCAAAAGCCTTCATTACATCCCAAAAGAAGTCCTACTTGATTTCAAGCCGAGTGAGCTTACATTAGTGGCGATCTACATGAGGGGCAAGTCTATGGTACTTGAAATAGTACTTGCGACATTCTCTTAAGAGAGATGAGTGAATTTTTCTTAAATCTTTGGATTGAGTGCTAAATTTCTTCAGTGAGCCAGGCAAATGGAAAGTAGAGGAGGAATAGTTTGGAATCCACCATGACCTACATGATAGAGCAAGAGTCCTTGATGAGTAAAGTCAATTCTTGAAGCTCAAATATCACATTAGAACTATATGTGCGTGAATTTTTAACTTGTCGCCTTGTTGATAATATATGAGTAATGTGGGTAATTGTTAGTCCCAACTGATGTGTGGATGGCTTACCTTTAAGTCGCTGGAATGATCCTTAACTTTTGAAGGTGGGAACTAATTTATTTGCTTGAGGACAAGCAAAGACTTAAGTTTGGGGGAGTTGATAAGTGGGGTTTTTGACGGCTTATTAGAACCTTTTAGCTTTTGTTTTAGTCTAAAAGCATTGAATTGTCTTCTCGAAACTAATGAAATTGTGCAAAATTATAGGAATACTGGAAGTTGGTCTCCCGAGATGAAATCCGACTAAATAAGGAGTAATCCGAAGCACAAGGCAATCAAGGGCACATAAACATAAATATGTGGTCCGCAGAAGAAATTGCGGACCGCAGAATTCCATCTGCGGCCGCAAATAAAGAGGACAAATCTAGCATACATTTTCACAAAGCGTGGACCGCACATGAATTGTGCGGGTGCAATGCTGGGCTAAGAGTCAAAGATCAAAGAGTATGCAAAAAGACCAAGTCCAGGAGCTTCTGTGAATTATGGACCAAACAAGATTTGTGCGGCCGCAGAAGAGTGCCTTGCGGTCGCAGTCCTAATTGTGCGGACCACAGAAGTGGTACCGTGTGGCTGCAATCCAGAAATGTGCGGCCGTAGAAGAATGCCTCGCGGCCGCAATTCAGAAATGTACAACCGCGGAACTCCAATTCCTGCCAGATGAAGAAATATACGAACTGCACATGGAATTGTGCGATTGCAGAACCTCTCGATGGGCATTTTTGTCCGAGATTTTTAGCCTTGTATAAATAGACGAGTTTCACAAAATTAGGTTAAGTTTTGAACATAGAAAGTTGTTGTAGCCGTTACTCTTTGCTATTTTAGGAAGTTTTAGCTTATTTGAGTATTTTAACATTAGATTAAATCATTTTAATCTTCCATTATGAGTTTAATTAGCTTTTCATCTTTATTTTCTTCAAATCCCATAATGAGTAGCTGGATTTTTACTAGAGGTGTGACCCAACCCTAGTATGTAAACCTTATGGGTGATTAATTTTATGCTTATTTATGATTGGGTGTTGATTATTTAGCTAAGTTCATACTTCAATTTTAGAATTAATGGTTGCAAACACTGATTCATGCCTATTTGACTTAGTCTCTACTTGAGAAAGAGGGACTTAGTCTAGGATAACTAAGCTAACAAGGAATTAGGTCAATTGAGAGATTGATTAACCTAATTAAAGGGTTCAACCTAGAGATAGAGATAACCCGACTTAAGCTCTTATCAACTGTTTTGGTTGATACCCATTTGGTCTTGAGAAAGACAAATTGGGAAAAACCATTCTCTGACCGAGAAGTAGTGAGTGGGTAATTTAGAGTTGAGTGCTATAATACACCCCAATCGACAAAACAAACATTAAAGTCTTTATCCCATTAGGCAGACACCTAGGTCAAGGTCACAGCCCTAGGCTTTTTATTCATTTGAAAAAACCTTAAAAATAATTATCTCTAGTCTTCTTTCTTTATTTTGCAATCATTAGTGTAACATCAGAAATACAAAATAAATCCTTGTTGTGGAAGTGCAATCTAGATAATCCAATTGATCAAATTGAAATATATACCCCTAACTCCCATCTTAGCTCCCTATGGATTTGACCCTGACTCTTAGTTGGGTTTTTATTATTGCATACAACCGTTTCATACCTCTTTTGAGGTGCGCTTTGGACGTGATCAATGGCCCCTAGTGTCACGACCAAAATCTCACATGTCGTGATGGCACCTATCTCAATACTAGGCAAGCCAAAAATCCCAATAAATCACCATTTCTTGTAAATTTGAAAACAAAATAATTAAATTCAGCGGAAGAAATCTCAAAATTTCAAATATATCACTCTCAAAACCCGATGTCACTAAGTACATGAGCATCTAATGTGAATACAATGTTTGACTGATAAAAACCATTGCCTGAAAGTATAGAACAGTACAATAACTGAAGGAAGGAGAGACAAGGTCAGCGAACGCCAAGCAGCTACGTTGATAGTCTCCAACTGACAGTACTCTGAAATCTAACAATCTCCGTGTCCGAAAGCACCTGGATCTGCACACAAGGTGCAGAGTGTAGTATGAGTATAACTAACTCAATAAGTGACAAGACTAATCGCTGGGCTAAAAGAAATGATGAGCTCCGCAGATACAGTCTAGTAAAAATAAAGGTACAGAAATGTAGGCATGCTTTCAAGTTCAACAGATAAACTCAGTACAAGTGAAATAGATCAATACTGCATGACATAAGGAATATGACATCTCAGTAGCAAGACCTCCTGTAGATACTGGTCACCAATTATTCGGCCACTCGGTACAGTTTATGGCTAGTCCAGTCCTGGGATGTTCCAACCCATTTATATATACACATCGACGACAGTCAGTCATTTAGTACCGTATAAGGCCAATCCAACCCTGGGGTAATTTATCCCCAAATGTAAATGATACGGACAAGATTCATGTCCAGGTAAATTCATTACAATATAAATAAGTAAGGCAAGTCCATGCCCTGGGAAGATCCATCCCAAACATATATATAAGTAGTAAGTAAGGCAAGTCCATGCCCTGGGAAATCCATCCCGAATATATATAATATAAATAAGTAAGGCAAGTCCATGCCCTATAAAATCCATCCCGAATATGTATAATCATTTATGCTCACTGGGGTGTGTATAGACTCCGGAGGGGCTCCTTCATCCCAAGCGTGATATAAAGCCTTTATAGCCTACTGCAGGCGGGCAGTCCCGATCCGTATAATAATAAAGCCTATAAGGCCTGCTGCAGGCGGGCACCCCCGATCCATAAAATAGTAAAGCCAATAAGGCTTGTTGCAGGCGGGCAGCCCCGATCCAGAACAAATATAAAGCCATTCTGTCATTTTGGCCTGCTGCAGGCGGGCAACCCCGATCCATATAATAATAACATATATAAAGCCAAATGGCCTGCTGCATTGCGCAGCTCAATCCCATAAATATCCTCACAATGGACAGTTATTATTGAGTGCGAAATGTGTATTTAAGAACAATTAATTCAACAGCATCACAACCCATGGGCCCTAAAATATCGACACATAGCCTAAACATGATCTTTATTACTAGCCTCAGCTTAATTCCTCTAACACGTACCACATGTTCAGATAATAACATGATTCTTTAATTTTTCTTCGTTGTATGATTTATTCAAGACACACTTTCGATGGTGCACGTCTACATGTTCGTCACCTATCATGTCTATCACCTCCAAACAATTCATATCATACCAAATTTGGGGATTCATACTCGCACAACCAAGTTTAGAAGTGTTACTTACCTCAAACCGTGTAATTCTTTACTCTGGTATGCCTTTGCCTCGTGAATTTGCCTCCAAACACCTCAAATCTAGCCACAATTAATTCGATTCATTCAATAAAATTTATTGGAATTAACTCCAAAAGCAAATACTAATTTTTCATAAAAATCCGAAATTTAGCTCAAAAATCGCCCGTGGGGCCCACGTCTCGGAACCCGACAAAAGTTACAAAATATGAAAGCCTATTCAACTATGAGTCTAATCATATAAATTTTACCAAAATCCGACCTCAACTCGACCCCCAAAGCTTCAAATCTTATTTTCAAATCCCTAAGTTCCAACCCCCGATTTACACCTCAAAAACATGTAATCTAGTCGGATTATTCGATGATAATTCAATATTATGGAGTAGAAATGATCACAAGGGACTTACCTCAAGTTTTCCCGTGAAAACCTTGCTCAAAATCGCCCAACCCGAGCTTGAAATGCCCAAAAATGGCAAAAGCTCGGAACCCCTCTGTTTTTGTACTGTCCAGGGATTTTCGCATCTGCGGCAACTTGGCCGCTTCTGCGCCAACCGCATGTGCGGAAAAATTCCCGCATCTACGCGCATGTTTTTCCAATTAAAGTGACATTATTAAAAATGGGATTATTTGTTTCAGTCAGAGTCGCCACTTGGAATAATTTATGGTATCCCAAGTCACCGATTTATTTTAGAATTCCAAATCGAGGAAATTTGACTCTTATTTTTGGTCCGCGAACACAGAAGACCGGGTAAGGAATTCTATTAACCTGGGAGAAGGTGTGAGGCACTCCCGAGTTACGTGATTTTAGCATGGTCACTTAACAATTAATACTTGGCGTAATTATCTGATTTATTACATGTTTTGAACCTATTGTGCATTTTTGTCTTTTACCGCTTTTTAATATTTATGGAATTTATTTGAACAAGTCGCGACGTCGTACACTTGTCATTTTGGTACACATTGCAAACCGTGCCACGTGAAACACATCCGTAATTTACAACATATTTATTTTTATTATTATTTAAAGTTATGGTCAAGTCGCGTGAAACGCGCACTTGAATTGGGGTTTACGTATCATGACTATGCCACAGGAACCGTACCAATAGTCACGATGATTTATTATTAATCGTGCCTAAATCAAGCTACGGTGTTCGAATATTATTCAATTACTAATTTTGACATTATTGTAAGGTCATGAGGTATGTATATTGTTATGGAGGAAATGAAGTAAATTAGTTATGGAAAAAGTTGGCTAGCTTGTGAATGTTTATTTGTTTTTGGTCATGTGCAACAATTAGCCCATAAATACGCTAGGGAAGTCCAATTAAAGTCTTACACCAATCATGGCCCAACCTAATCTCTTATAATTTTATTGCTAACCAATATTTGAAATTAGACTAAATTTATGGCAGGAAAAGATAGATACAGGCAGGACCAATTTAGTCACTAAGATAGGAGATCAAAATGAAACTAAAGCATACTAAAATGGAAAGCCATTACTTCATTGAATAAATAAGAAAGTAACGAATTAATACATATTCATCAATAAAATTAACCATATGAACTACTAAAAAGGACAATAAATTAATCTTAACAAATACTCAACATGAGAATAAATTAATCTTAGCACACTCAGATGCGAACTCGATCATATCATACTCAAAGTTAAATTAAAACAGAGTGACCCAAAATATTAATGAGAAAAAAAAAACAAAATAGAAAGAGAAGTGAACATTTGTATTGATGATTGTGGATTTAAATTATAACCACTCAATGATCGGATAGCTCTCAACTGGACCCTTCGGACCACAGAAAACTCGAGCGGCAAATCTCAACTTGCAACCTCAATCGACCTTGCAAAACTGACGATTTAGTGCTATTTTTGGAGCTTTTTTTTTTTGGCCGGGGGGGGGGGGAGGGGAGGGAGGGAGGGGTTAATGATGGCTCAAAAGTGGTCAAGGGCTGGTGGTTTGGGGTGGTGAAGCTGCTGGATTTTTTAAAAGAAAGCCGAAGAAAGAATGACACAAGTAGAAATTTCCTTATCCTAGAAGAAGAAAATAACTTTTTCTCAATTCCTTCCTCCCTATTTTTTCCTCTCTCTCTCTTTCCATCACATTTCTCTTCTATTTATAGAAAACTTTTTCGGAATTTTCAGATTTTTATTTTTTATTTATTTTTTATTTTTAATTAAAAAGAATTACCACTTCCCATTTTTCTTATTTTTTTAAAAAAATAATTCCCCACTTTCCTTTACTTTTATTTTTTAATTTCTCACTTTTTTTACTTTTAATATATTTAAAATCCCACTTTTTTTACTTTTCTTTTTTTATTTCCCACTTATTTTACTTTTCTTTTTTTATTTTCCTCTTACTTTTACTTTTTTAAAAAAAATTCAGATACCCTTACTTTTATTTTTTAATTCCAACTTTATTTTACTTTTTTTTAAAAAAAAATCACATTCTTTTATTTTTATTTTTTTTAATTTTCCACTTTCTTTTACTTTTTTTATTAAACAATGTCTACCTACTTTTACTTTTACTTTTTTATTTTATATTTCTACTTTTCCTATTTTTTTAATTCCCAGCCGAAATTTATTTTAAAAAAATAATAATAATTAATTTTTATTTATTTTCGGTTTTTAATTCATTTTATTTAAAAATAAAGATAAAAATAATAATAAAAATAATACTAATAGTAATAATTGACCTTTTAAATTATTAATAATTTTTCTATATATATGTATAAGTGTATATATATATATATATATATAATGTAACAAAGCTAAAAATATATATTAAATTCTGAAAATATTTACATAGTAGAAGGTGATAAAAATTCAAATATAGTCAAACATTAGGTGCTCAAAGCTGCCCCTCTTTGCTTGAAAACATGAAGAGTTTTCAGGCAAAGACTAGGTGAGCCACATGACTAATATTTGACCAAACCATTATTCAAATGGAAAAGAAATAAAAGATAGGGGAATGAGGTCGCGTGTAGTTCAAGGAGAATGGTGGAATGATGAGTTGAGGAGTCGAGTGAGGTTCCGTCGAGGCTCCGGTCTGCGGTCCTGCTATTATATCAAAATAAAAAAGAAACTAAACAAGCCTATCAATTATGAGTTACAAGATTCCTATCTATGAGTCTTCAGAAACTTGATCTTGAGTCTTGACTGTTTTTTCATGCAAACTCTGATCTAAACCTTGATGCTCGCTAGCTGTAGGTTCTAGTTCATTGTTCTATAGCTTCTTCTAATCAAAACGGAACTCCAATGCTCGTGGCTTCAGTCATGTCTTAGCATTCCACATCTTTTCAATTGCTTTTGCATTTTGGATTCACTTATTTTTTTCTTTTCTTTTATTCTAAATTGAGACTTCTTCTTTTGGTCATCTCGAACCCTGTGCCTCGAGGTAAAACCTACTCAGACACCAAAACAAACAATCGAACAAAATTTTTCTGCCCCAGTTTGCACTGGGAAAATTTCGTGAGTTATTGTAACAAAATTCTAAACTACTTCTTTATTGAAAGCAATAAAAGGTCGGGAGTGGTGTACCCTGAAAATGTCATTTTTTTTTGGATTGTGTTCTTTTATTGTCAAAAGGATGTCTCAACTAAGGATTGGTGTACCTTATGTTGGAAAAATGTGGCCAGGGAATGGGATACCCTATATTGGCAAAGATATCGGGGAATGGTGTACCCTACATTTAAGATCAAATCAACTAGGGAGTGGAGACCCTATGTTGGAAAAAGCGACTAGGTAGTGGAGACCCTATGTCAAAAATAAAATCAACTAGGGAGTGGAGACCCTATGTTGGAAAAGACAACTAGGGAGTGGAGATCCTATGTCTACAATAACATCAACTAGGGAGTGGAGACCCTATGTTGCAAAAGCAACTAGGGAGACGAGACCCTATGTCTAAAAACATCAACTAGGGAGTGGAGACCCTATGTTGGAAAAGAAACTAGGGAGTGGAGACCCTATGTCTAAAAATCATCAACTAGGGAGTGGGGACCCTATGTTGGAAAATCATCAACTAGGGAGTGGAGACCCTATGTTTGAAAAGAGACTAGGGAGTGGAGACCCTATGTCTAAAATATCATCAACTAGGGAGTGGATACCCTATGTTGGAAAATCATCAACTAGGGAGTGGAGACCCTATGTTGGAAAAGAGACTAGGGAGTGGAGACCCTATGTCTAAAATATCAATCAACTAGGGAGTGGATACTCTATGTTGGTAAAGCGACTAGAGAGTGGAGACCCTATGTCTAAAATAAAATCAACTAGGGAGTGGAGACCCTATGTTGGAAAAGGCGACTAGGGAGTGGAGACCCTATGTCTAAAAATAAAATCAACTAGGGAGTGGAGACCCTATGTTGGAAAAGCGACTGGGAACTAGAGACCCTATGTCTAAAAATCATTAACTAGGGAGTGGAGACCCTATGTTGGAAAAGCATCAACTGGGGAGTGAAGGCCCTATGTTGGAAAAGAGACTAGGGAGTGGAGACCCTATGTCTAATATATCAATCAATTAGGGAGTGGATACCCTATGTTGGAAGAGCAACTAGAGAGTGGAGGCCCTATGTCTAAAATAAAATCAACTAGGAAGCGGAGACAATATGTTGGAAAAGGCGACTAGGGAGTGGAGACCTTATGTCTAAAAATAAAATCAACTAGGGAGTGGAGGCCCTATGTTGGAAAAGCCGACTAGGGAGTGGAGACCCTATGTCTAAAAATCATCAACTAGGGAGTGGAGACCCTATATTGAAAAAGCAACTAGGGAGTGGAGACCCTATGTCTAAAAATCATCAACTAGGGAGTGGAGACCCTATGTTGGAAAAGCGACTAGGGAGTGAAGACCCTATGTCTAAAATAACATCAACTAGGGAGTTGAGACCCTATGTTGGAAAAGAGACTAGGGAGTGGAGACCCTATGTCTAAAATAACATCAACTAGGGAATGGAGACCCTATGTTGGAAAAGAGAGTAGGGAGTGGAGATCCTATGTCTAAAATAACATCAACTAGGGAGTGGAGACCCTATGTTGGAAAAGTGACTAGGGAGTGGAGACCCTATGTCTAAAAATCATCAACTAGGGAGTGGATACCCTATGTTGGAAAAGCGACTAGGGAGTGGAGACCCTATGTCTAAAAACATCAACTAGGGAGTGGAGACCCTATGTTGGAAAAGCAGACTAGGGAATGGAGACCCTATATCTAAAAATTATCAACTAGGGAGTGGAGACCCTATGTTGGAAAATAGACTAGAGAGTGGAGACCCTATGTCTAAAAATCATCAACTAGGGAGTGGATACCCTATGTTGGAAAATCATCAACTAGGGAGTGGAGACCCTATGTCTAAAATACATCAATTAGGGAGTGAAGACCCTATGTTAGAAAAGAGACTAGGGAGTGGAGACCCTATGTATAAAATAAAATCAACTAGAGAGTGGAGACCCTATGTTGGAAAATGACTAGGGAGTGGAAACCCTATGTCTAAAATAAAATCAACTAGGGAGCGAAGACCCTATGTTGGAAAAGCGACTAGGGAGTGGAGACCCTATGTCTAAAAATTATCAACTAGGGAGTGGAGACCCTATGTTGGAAAACGCAGCTAGGGATTGGAGACCCTATACTACCATGATTTCTTTTTTCTTTCTTTTTAATTTCATATATTTTTTTAAGATAATGAGTAAAATGCGGGAAAGAGTTTGGAGAAGACTTCCCTTTTGCAGTAGTTGCTACAAAACTGTTTCTAGCCTTTGCGTAATTTCGTTTTGGTTGCACCTGCTTTTTGCAAGGTTGCTTTTGGATTGCACCTGTTTCCCTAATTCTTTTTTCAAACAAATAACAATTTGTGAGTTTGAAATGGTGGTTGGTTTTGTGGCCTTGATTGTTTCAATCACTTGGTCTGGGTCTTTTCAATTGCAACTGGTTGTTTCCTGAATATCAATTGCATTTCTAACCTCGGAGAACCTCTGGCTTTTTCGAACTTTGCCATGATGGTTATTCACATGGGACTTAACCTTTTCAACTTTTATTTTTCCCTTGTGGGCATTTGACTTTGAATTTCCTTTTTCAACAGTTTTTGATTTTGAAACATCAGCCAACATGGCCAGTTGGAGTCAACTTGATGCCCTTGCTGAGATTGGGTGCCTTTTCTTTTGCATATTGGCTTGTCTCAAGTGAGAACCCTGTAAATGAGTCCTGCCTTCCCTTCTTTGTCTTAGTTTCAGAACAGAGTTAAACCAAAAAGGATTCAAAGAAAAGCAAACAATGGAATGGACAAATGAATTTAGACAAGAGGTATCCCTTTTGGGGAAAAGAAAGAAGGACTTATCTGGAGTGTATACAGACTTCAATGAACATGACATGCCTCTTGGACTAGATGCATGATCTGTGTAAACCGTCCAACTCTTAGAAATTCATCACAACTCTTGCTTTGAGACTGAAAAACTTTGCCCAGGACTGTGTCGATGCCAGTGACAGTGAGGATCCTCTTTTCGATCAGTGGCGCCCTTTGCGGGTTTTCACCAGCTGGCCTCTCTCATTTATCTTCTCACCATCGCCTTATAGTGCTCTTTGTGAGTTTTCACTAACAAGACTCTCTCATTTTCGAATTTCTCTGCTTACCATCGCCTTATGGTGCCCGTGAGGTTTTCACCAATAAGACTCTCTCATTTTATTTCTCTCATTTTGTTGTATCAGATCCGAGTAACTGTATCCTCCCATTTTGAATCTCTTTGCTGATTGATCGGAAGGACTTGAAAAGGATTTGGATTGAATTACAACTTTGGAACCTTTCAGATAAAACCATCTCCAAACCATTATAACATCTGCCCAGTTTCACTTTTGAGGGAATTTGGGTTTTTGTTTTGGTGTGACTGAACCCCAGAGAGAGGCTGCCTATGTATCCTTTCGGAATCAAGCCAAACGTAGTTCAAGGAACTTTTTCTTTTTTTTTTTTGTTTTTTTTATCTTTTTCTTTTTTTTTCTCCTTTTCCGTAGTAACTTCCAGGTTCCAAATAGGGTGATCAAAGAAACAAAAAGGGTCAAACATAATACCTCTTGACCACATCTGCATTGATAGCTGTTTTGGGGTCATTTCCTTCAATGTCTCCCAAGTACAACGCTCCTTTCGGCAACAGTTTTCTTATAATGTACGGACCTTTCCAATTTGGAGCAAATTTTCCTTTTGCTTCCTCATGATGCGGGAGAATACGTCTCAGAATGAGTTGCCCCACTTTGAATTTCCTGGGTCGCACTTTCTTGTTGTAGGCACGGGCCATTCTTTGTTGGTACAACTGCCCGTGGCAAACTGCGGGCATTCGCTTTTCATCAATCATAGTTAATTTTTCCAATCGGGCCTTGATCCATTCATCATCCTCGATCTCGGCTTCAACAATGATTCGAAGAGAGGGAATTTCAACTTCTGAAGGTATTATGGCTTAAGTGCCATAAACCAATAAGTAAGGCATAGCCCCAACTGATGTGCGCACAGTTGTACGATATCCCAATAATGCGAAAGGCAGCTTTTCATGCCACGGTCTAGAACTTTGAATCATTTTCTTGAGGATCTTCTTGATATTCTTGTTTGCAGCTTCAACAGCGCCATTAGCTTTGGGCCGATAAGGGGTAGAATTACGATGCGTAATCTTAAATTGTTCGCATACATCCCTCATCAAGTGGCTGTTCAGATTTGCTGTATTGTCTATAATGATAGTTTTAGGAATACCAAAACGACAAATAATGTTGGAATGCACGAAGTCCACCACCACTTTCTTGGTGACGGCTTTAAAAGTGACTGCTTCAACCCACTTTGTGAAATAATCAATTGAAACCAAGATGAATTTGTGCCCATTTGAAGCTTTCGGCTCGATTGGCCCAATGACATCCATACCCCAGGCAATGAACGGACAAGGTGCTGACATAGGATGTAACTCTGAAGGCGGGGCATGAATCCGGTCACCGTGTATCTGACACTGATGACACTTCCGGGCAAAACTGAAGCAATCCTTTTCCATGGTCATCCAGTAATAACCTGCCCGAAGGATTTTCTTTGCAAGGACATATCCGTTCATGTGAGGTCTACATACTCCCGAATGCACCTCGTTCATGATCTTTTCAGCTTCTAGGGCATCTACACACCTCAAGAGATTCAAATCTGGAGTTTTTTGTACAAGATTTCTCCGCTCAAGAAGAAACCACTGGCAAGCCTTCTAATGGTTCTCTTTTGGTCTCCACTAGCCTGTTCGGGATATTTCTTTATTTTCATAAACCTTTTGATATCATGATACCATGGCTGAACATCTGGTTCTATTTCAATTGTATTACAATAACCATGCCTTTCTCGAATTTGGATTTCCAGCTGGTCAATATGGACATTGCCCGGATATGACAGTATTGAGGCTAAAGTAGCTAATGCATCAGCTAACTCGTTGTGGAATCGAAGAATATACCTGAACTCGACGGACTTGAATCGTTTGCTAAGATCTTCCACATGTTGCGCATATGGGATAAGCTTGATATCTTGAGTTTCCCATTCACCTTGGGCTTGCCGAATGATCAAATCTGAATCTCCCATGATTAATAATTCTTCCACATCCAAATCAACTGCCATATTCATGCCCATAATGCAGGCTTCATACTAAGCGGTGTTGTTGGTACAGAAAAACCGAAGTCGGGCTATGGCCGGATAGTGCTGACCGGTGGGCAAAACCAAAATTGCCCCAATCCCGACACCTTTTGCATTTACAGCTCCATCAAAGAACATTTTCCAATCATTGGTGTCTTCTGGAATTACTTCAACTGAATTTACTTCCTCGTCCGGAAAGTAAGTACTTAGGGGTTGGTATTCATCATCAACCGGGTTCTCAGCTAGATGATCCGCCAAGGCTTGAGCTTTCATCGTTGTATGGGTGACATAGACAATGTCGAACTCAGTGAGTAGGATTTGCCATTTTGCTAACCTTCCCGCGGGCATTGGTTTCTGGAATATGTACTTCAAAGGATCCATTCTAGTTATGAGATATGTGGTGTAGGCCAAAAGATAATGGCTGAGCTTATGGGCGACCTAAGTTAGGACGCAACAAGTTCTTTCAAACAAAGTATACTTGGCTTCATAAATGGTAAACTTCTTGCTCAAGTAGTATATGGCCTTCTCTCTCTTCCCGGTCACATCATATTGCCCCAGGACACATCCAAAGGAATTTTCCAAGACTGTCAGATACAAGAACAAAGGTCTTCCTGGCTCGGGTGGAACCAACACTGGCGAATTTGACAGATATTCTTTGATCTTATCAAAAGCTTCTTGATATTCATCTGTCCATTTGATCGCTGCATCTTTCTTCATCAACTTAAATATGGGCTCACACATGGTAGTAAGCTGAGCAATGAACCTGCTGATGTAATTCAATCTCCCTAGCAGACTCATGACCTCTTTCTTGGTTCTCGGAGGTGGCAAATCCCGAATAGACTTTATCTTTGTCGGATCTAACTCAATACCCCTCCGGCTGACTATAAACCCCAGAAGTTTCCCAGATGGAACTCCAAATGCACATTTGGATATATTCAATTTCAAATCATACCTGCGCAGATGCTCAAAGGACTTTCTCAGATCTTGCACATGGCCTTCTTGTGTTCTGGATTTAATGATCACATCATCCACATACACCTCAATTTCTCGGTGCATCATGTCATGGAAGATGGCAGTCATGGCTCTCATGTAAGTTGCCCCGGTATTTTTCAAACTGAATGGCATGACTCTGTAACAATAAGTGCCCCACGGCGTAGTGAAAGCCATCTTTTCTGCGTCGTCCTCATCCATCAGAACCTGGTGATACCCAGCATAACAATCCATGAAAGACTGTATCTCATGTTTGGCACAGTTGTCAACAAGAATATGAATGTTTGGCAGTGGAAAGTTGCCCTTAGGACTTGCTTTGTTCAAATCCCGATAATCTACACACACTCGGGTTTTCCCATATTTCTTAGGCACTGGGACCACATTAGCCAACCACGTGGTGTATCGTACCACCCGAATCACACCAGCTTTTAATTGTTTGGTGACTTCTTCTTTGATCTTATCACTGATTTCCGTTTTAAACTTTCTTTGCTTTTGTTGTACGGGTGGGTAACCGGGATAAGTTGGCAATTTGTGTACTACCAAATCAATGCTCAAACCTGGCATATCATCATAGGACCATGCAAACACATCCTTGAATTCAAACAAAAGTTGGATCAATGCATCCCTAGTTCTTTCATCGGTGTGAATGCTTATCTTTCGGACCTCTTCTGGACTGCCCAAATTAACTGGCTCGGATTCATTTTAAGTTTGGCTTAGGCTTATTCTCAAATTGTTCCAATTCTCGATTTATTTCCCTAAAAGCCTCATCTTCATCATATTCTGGATCTTGATTCATTATTTCACAGTTAGACAACGTTTTAGGATCTGGGCATGAAGTCTGAAAGCATGTCATGTTATTTAAGTCTGCATTATTAGAACTGAAAAGAAAAAGATAAGAAAAATAGCAAAATTAGAATAAAGAAAAAGGAAACATCCATTGATGATGAAATATTGATTTCATTTCATTGACTTGAAGATAAGAGGGTTTACATTGAAATCAAAAGACAATAAAATAAAAACATTCGAGTTACACCCTGAAGTAACTCGTAATGTAGAAAAGATGGCAAGACAGGACTACCGGGATTTCCGCCTGACAGGGAATGGGGTAGCTTTCCAATTCTGAAGCTTGGTATTTGGCCCCATGTATGACACCTCAGCAGTGCTCGTTCCTTCCCCCGTCTGGACCATGTGGGACTCATACAGCATTCGTTTCATGGCTTCACAGATATCCTCAATCTCTTCAGCCGTGAAGGCCTCATCTTCTTCTTCTTCTTCTACATATTTGGGATCAATAAATGACTTGGTGAGATGCAGAACGGGATGAGGTAGGAGCCACCCATTTTTCTTGCGCTCATCAGCCCATTTTTCTATCGGCCTCTGTACCTCGGAAACCTATGACGAAGAACTTCTCATTGGCGGTTGACGTAACGGGCTCTATGATGCCTTGTAGATATACCCCGAGCCCCTTTCCGGGCTTGTACCCATGTTTAATCATTTCAGTGGCGACCATGACCGAGGCATTAGATAAGCAAGGTTGAGGGAACGGGGATCCTTCTTCGCATTGATCATCAATCACAATTTTGAAGGCTTGGTAGACAATGTGCTCACTTCCTTCTCTAGCTTCGAGACATGGGACTGAAGGGTCCCTGTAAATGGACTGTTCATCCTCCCCGTGGACAACAATTTCTTGGTTTTCATGTTCAAATTTGACCATTTGATGAAGAGTGGAGGGCACAGCTCCTGCAGCGTGAATCCATGGTCTTCCTAGGAGAAAATTATATGACGTATCCATGTCCAGAACCTGAAAAGTTACTTCAAAATCCACAGGGCCAATGGTCAAAATCAAATCAATTTCTCCTATTGTGTCTCGTTTGACACCATCAAAAGCGCGCACACATACATTGTTTGGTCGGATTCTTTCTGTTCCAATTTTCATCCTCTGGAGTGTTGAGAGAGGGCAAATGTCGACCCCTGACCCACCATCTAGCATGACTCTCTTCATATAATAACCTTCTAATTTGATAGTCAAGTGAAGGGCTTTGTTGTGGGCAGCTCCCTCTTGGGGCAAATCATCACAGCTAAAGGAAAACCTATTAACTTCAAAGAATTGTTCAGCCATTCTTTCCAGTTGTTCAACTGAAGTTTCAACCGGGACATATGCCTCGTTCAATGTTTTCAGGAGTACCTTCTGATATTCATTTGACTAAATACAAAGAGATAAAAGTGAAACCTGGGAAGGAGTCTTCCTGAGCTGGTCAATTATTGCATATTCCGAAGTTTTCATTTTTCGGAAAAACTCTTCTGCTTCCTCAGAACTCACAGGCTTCTTAGGCGGAAACCATTTATCCTTGCTCAGTTTTAACATCTTTTGCTCTTCTGGGTTGTGGTACTTCCTAAGTTGGTTCATTTCGTTCACCTCTCCCATAATCTCTTTCCCCTTGTAAGTAACCACTGTTTTGTTATAATTCCAGGGGACTGCAATGGGGTCTCTTATAGGGCTCTGTGGTGCGCGGCTAATAACCACGGGCTCATTCAGCCTTGGTGAAATTACCTGCCCTTGCGCCACATAAGTCCCTTTTGGCACATATAACTTTGGAACATTTAGCGTGATTTTCCTCTGCTCAAATCTTTTGGGAGTGTTCAACATGAGTTGTTCTTTCCTTCGGGCCCTAGGAACATAGAGAATTGCGTCCTTAGCAGGTGCTGCCCCAGTATTTGTTTCTGCAACTTGAGGAGTTAGAGTGATTTTCTTCTCATTTCTGGCTTGTTTCACTGCCACTTTAGGTCTTGCCTCTGAATCGACAATGGCGATGATAGCTTTCAAAGCTGGATAAAACTCTTTATCATCACAAATCATTCCAATGACCGGCCCGTTGTTGTGAGTCAGTAATGGATTATTAGTCACATTGGGGACTTCCTTGTCCCTCAACACCACTCATTTTTGTTCTATCAAATTCTCAACGGCTCTCCTGAGAGTCCAACAATCCTCCGTATCAAGACCCTCTGCCCCTAAATGATAGGCATACCTAGTACCGGGCCGGTATGATGGAGATTCTGGATTTTGCCGGTTTGGAGGCACAAGTTGCAATAGACCCATCTGGACTAATTTTGGAAACAGGCTAGAGTAGGATTCATCAATAGAGGTGAAGTCGTTTCTTCTAGGATGCTCACTAGGGCGTGTATTATGTTGGTAATTGTTTTGTGGGGGACGGGGTTTATATGGAGCTTGGTAAGGATGGTTATTTCTGTGAGGTGGAGCTCGATTTTGGTTGTAGTGTTGTTGTGGCCGTGTATAAGGTTGGGCGTTCATCACCGCATAGGGAGGCGGTGCCACGGCATATGCTGCATCTTCATGGGGGTAGTAGTGTTGTGGGGTTCTGGAAGGCAGGTAAGAATGATCGCGGGATCGATAGGGGCCTCTCAAACCTGAAGTCATCATGGCTCCTTCTTCCCTCTTCTTTCGATTTGCTAAACCTCCCGAGCCGTTCCGAATGGCTCGGGAGGTGGCTCTCAAAGCAGATTGACTTATGATTCGGCCAGTTTTCAAGCCATTTTCTACCATTTCTCCGATTTTTATGGCCTCTGCAAAAGGTTTGCCATTGCAGACATCATGTTCTGAAAGCAATCGGCCTCTTGGGCCTGCAAGAAAACATTGACCATTTCTGCCTCATCCATAGGCGGTTTCACTCTGGATGCTTGCTCACGCCACTTGATAGCATATTCACGGAAGCTTTCCGCGATTTTCTTCTTGAAATTGGTTAGAGAATTCCTATCTGGAGCTATATCAATATTGTATTGAAATTGCATGACGAAATCTCAGGCCAAGTCATCCCATATATGCCAATGGGAGATGTCCTAATCTATGTACCATTCTGACGCAATTCCCGTCAAGCTCTCCCCGAAATAGGCCATCAAAAGTTCTTCTTTCCACCTGCCCCTCTCAGCTGATTGCAATATCTTTTCAAATGAGCGATCGGGTCTCCGTGCCCGTCGTACTTTTCGAATTTTGGCATTTTAAAACCAATGGCCAAATGAACATAAGGAAACATACACAGATCGGAGTAGGAGACACTCTTTTGGCCACTCAGGCCTTGCATGTTCTTTAGACCTTTTTCGAGGCTTTTCATCTTCCGAACCATCTTTTCTTGCTCGAGGTTTCTCATAGCTCTTTAATGTTCCATAGGAGACTCAAACTGCGGGTGCTGAGGGTAAGAGCTTGGGGTAACATGAGCGTTGTCTAGCTAAAATTACGGGACTTGAAAAGTGAAAGCTGAAGGCTCGAAGTATGGCCTGGAAACTGTTGGTTGTGCCGTAGTAGAGACTGGTGGTGCGGTGAATAATGTAGAAGGTACCCCTGAAAACGGTGCCTGGGGGCGAACCTCAGAAGGTATACCGGTGAAATTGGCCGATATAGTGGGGTACCCAAACGGGATGAATGGGTTTGTTACGGGGATGGGGACATTAGAGATTCCACTCGTCCTGGGAAGCAGTTCTGGAAATCCGGGGATTATACTGGGCGGTTCTTTGCCATTAGACCAAGCGTCCTACATTTCTAATATGCGGACGCGCAACCTCCTATTTTCCTCAGTGGCTGCAGACTCTGACTGTGGAATAGCCGATACAGGACTATCCTCAGATTGGTAGATGACTTTCAGAGGCCATAGGAACACTGCCTTTAGATCTCGTGAAGTAAGGACGGAAAGCCAGATTACCACAAAAACCAACCACCTAAACAGGACCTTTGTATTTGCACACACAACAACCTAGTTAGTTTGAGATATTTAACAGATAAGGAATCGCATATTGGGGAAACAATGCACTTAAACAATTAAATGTTTCTAAAAGTCTTTGCAACGGATGTATGTTTTATCCCGGCTTTACTATCTCTTTTCTCAAATTTCGAATCCTTATTTCTTTTTCCTTCCCATATTGTTGTTTTTGCTCTTTTATTTTTCACTCTTTTTTCTTTCTTGTTCACTCAATTTTCCTTCTTTTTCTTTATTTTTCACTCAGATTGTCTATAGCTACGATCGAATTCGATGGGGATTGCCTACGTATCATGACGCCGCATGAATCAGATCATTACGTAGTTCAGGAAATAAATGCAGAATTAAAGAAAAGAAAATTTTGATTTTTGGTTTTTTTCAATATTTCATTAAATAAAATCTTTTTGGGTTTTTCTATTACAAAGATTTTGGAAACACTGATGGTTAAACATACATACTCAAAAAAAAAAAGTCTCGAAAAGGTAAAATACAGACTCAAAGCCAAAAATAATAAATAAAAAAATTAGGAATACATAAGAGCCTCTAATACTACTCCGGGGCCCCGTGGTACATCAGTCGATCTCGACGTGGGCCTGCATGCAATCTCTTCTTGAAGGTACTCTAAATCATCCATCACATGACGGACAAAAGTCATCATAGAAGTAAAGAACATGGACCTGGTCATATATTCGCAATCATGGCATTTCATTGCGACGTAATCAGCTATTTCTTTAATCCTCATTCTAATGACGCCCTTTTCTTGGAGCAAGCGTCCAATTTGCTGAGACCGGGCCTCCAACACTTGTGTGGCCGTATGGTTTTGATCTTGCAATTGTTGTATGAATTCTTCCAATCGGGAAATCAATGTATAGCAATGCTCTCTTTCAGCTTTGAAATCCTTTGTCTGTTGGACCATTTTATTTTCGAGATTAGTCAGCTTTTCCCTTAAGATCGCGACCCCTCT
This sequence comes from Nicotiana tabacum, assembly GCF_000715075.1. NCBI lineage: Eukaryota > Viridiplantae > Streptophyta > Magnoliopsida > Solanales > Solanaceae > Nicotiana > Nicotiana tabacum. The sequence continues at coordinate 68,088,586 of NC_134083.1, read as the reverse complement.
ATCATTCTTTTGCTTTAAATGCTGAACACACCTTGCTCGTTCTTCTGCATTATTCGCCAATTTTGCCCGAGCTTTTGCCAATTCATCCTCGGTCTTTGTCAAATCAAACCCATAATCATGAACTTTCCGCCTCAGATTGCTTATGAGTCTTTCATTTTTTTCGCTTTTTACCGGGTTTTCAGCAACTATTTTCATTTTCTGAATCTGAGCTCGGAGGGCTTCATTTTCTCGGGCCAACCTTTTCTTTTCTCCTTCATCCTCGGCAGCCTGCAAACTACTGTTAAATTTGAGGTTTTGGATTTGATCCTCTAGCTTGCTTACGGTGGTCCGATATTCCCACTGTTCTCGCGCTCCATCAGTGAATTGTTGGACATGGGGTCTTTTGGCGGGCTGTTCTGTCTCTTGATCGACTCGAACTCTCTTACCATACCAGGTTGTGTAGTTAGATTCTACTTCACCCGAGGAACAATCCCGTACTTGAGTCTGTGGCTCCAGAAACCTACATTTGTGCCAAATCTAGCAAACCTTTTCTTCTGGGAATGCGGCTTTTAGGCATAGTTCAATAACCTGTGGACTCAAATCTTCATCATAAGGGACTGTTTGGTATCTTCCCAATTGGCGTAGGACTCGATGCGGAGCATATGGCTGAATACTCCGAAGTCCCATCAATAAAAGAAAGCACACTCCGGCAGACATGTAAATAACCTCGTTGACTGTGAGCCAACTGAAAGTCCACTCAATTTGGTTTGCGGTCAAAAAACCCAAATACGCGAACCAAGCCTCAGTACCCTCCGGTAACTCATGGCTATTTATCCGGTTTCCATATTCTTCAATGCAATCGAGTCCGGTCAGACCGTAGTTCATGTACCTCGGGCGATGGCAAAGATGTTCCACCAGCCACATTTGCAAAAGCAAGTTGCAACCCTCAAAGAACTTTATCCCAGCTCGACATACGGTTAGAGCTCGATAGATTTCTGCGAGAATCATCGGTATAAGAGTGCCGTTGGCCTTTTTGACCATAAAGTCAGCCATTCCTGCAAGTCCTAGCTCAATATGTCTATCACTCCTTGGGCATATCAGAGAGCCTAAAAAGGCAACTACGAAGGCTAAACCTCTGCGTGCTTCCCATTTGTTTTTATTTCCCTGATGACTCAAACCATTGTCCGGAGCCTCAAATCCTCGGGGATCCCTATACCGGTTGTATAAGAAGTGGAATGTGCAAAATCCTTTGGCCAAATTTCCATCTTTAACCTGCTGGCTAATGTTCAAAAGGTCCAAAAACATATGAGGAGTTACAGGTCTTGGTGCTACTGGATATTGATGCCTGAGATTCCCATCAAGACCAACATAACCTGCCATCTCTTCTAGCAAAAGGGTCAACTCAAAATTAGAGAAGTGGAAAACATTGTGCGTCGGGTCCCAAAACGGTATCAAAGCTTCAATTATATCAACCCTTGGTTTAATTTTCAGAAGCCCGGTGAGCCCACCTAAAGCCTTTGTCACATAAAGCTTGATGACCTCCCCCGGGTCATTCCACCACATGTGGAGTCCCATTGGAATCTCATCTACGACCCGAAAAGGTACATTCTCAACGGTGCTCATTCTGCACACAAATTGAGGACAAAAATCAAAACCGACACATTTTCCAAAAACACAAAGTGGTTAATTTTAAAAATCCAAATCAGTAAATTTCGTAACAAAAAGGGTTTTTTTTTTGCAAATACGGCCCTTTCAGCATTTGAGGAAAGTTTTTAGGGTTGTTTCTGCCAACTGAGGTTGGTTATAGGAGAAAAGACTGACTTGGGTTTACATTGTGGCTATTCTTGTGAAAACAGCCTTCCGGCGCTCCAGGAGAATATTTTAAGGCTATTTTGACAAGAATGACCCCGGGTGATGATCATGTTTCAAAAGGTTCTTATTTTGGTTAGTTTTGAAAAAATGTGGTCGGATCTGATAGGGGTTGCCTACGTATCTCACATCCGGTGAGAATCAGACCCGCATAGTTCGGTAGATTTTGGAGCAATAGGAAAACACGAGTTATTTTGAAAATGACTATTTTTTTTCAGAGTTTCAGTATTTTTCAAATACCTGGATTTTCAAAACCGGGTAATTTTTTTTTCCTACCTCACTCTTTGTTTTTTCTTGGTTCCCTTTCCCTATTCTAGAAGCCGCTCAACATGCAAACCGAAACAAACATATGCACAAGTAACACGTAAAATGCATCAAGATGGTCCAATATATTGGGTACACCTGTCCTAGACGGACCCAACCCCTATGTTGAGTCCCCAAAGTCAAATGCACGTGATGCAAATAAACGTTCCTACTAGGGATCCGGCATGAGGCTATGTTATTCTAGGTTTAGATCCTAGGTGTGTTGTTCTAGACCTGGCTTACCCGAGCAGACAACTCGAGCCGGGGGGGGGGGGGCAGCGTACCAGGAATACAGAAGCTTCACCGGCTTTGCAACTTGTCCGAACCTCGTTCTAAAATTAGGGTATGACTCTAATAGAAAAGAAGCCACGCGAAGCGCACACTTCCCAAAAGATTTAGAAGACTCAGAGAGAAGAGGGTTTCGTAACAATTTATATACAGTTCAAGCAATATCAAAGCGGTAAAAAGCGGCATTTAGCACATTAGGCTCAAACACGTAAAAATCAGATAATAAAAAAAAGCCAAATATAAAAGCTATTCTAAGCTCGAATTCTGAACCCGGAACCAGAGATTCTGGGTTCTTATTCCCCAGCAGAGTCGCCAGAGCTGTCACACCTCCTTTTTCCCGAAGGGATAAGGGAGTTTTTCCAATTAAAGTGACATTATTCGAAATGGGCTTATTTGTTTCAGTCAGAGTCGCCACTTGAAATAATTTATGGTGTCCCAAGTCACCGATTTATTTTAGAATCCCAAATTGAGGAAATTTGACTCTTATTTTTGGTCCGCGAACATAGAAGACCGGTTAAGAAATTCTGTTAACCTGGGAGAAGGTGTGAGGCAGTCCCGAGTTTCGTGATTTTAGCACGGTCGCTTAACAATTAATACTTGGTGTAATTATCTGATTTATTGCATGTTTTAAACCTATTGTGCATTTTTGTCTTTTACCGCTTTTTAATATTTATGGAATTTATTTGAACAAGTCGCGATGTCGCACACTTGTCGTTTTGGTACACATTGCAAACCGCGCCACGTGAAACGCACCCGCGAAGTTATGATCAAGTCGCGTGAAATACGCACTTGAATTGGGGTTTACGTATCATGACTATGCCACAGGAACCGTACCAATAGTCACGATGATTTATTATTAATCGCGCCTAAATCAAGCTACGGTGTTCGAATATTATTCAATTACTAATTTTGACATTATTGTAAGGTCATGAGGTATGTATATTGTTATGGAAGAAATGAAGTAAATTAATTATGAAAAAAGTTCGCTAGCTTGTGAATGTTTATTTGTTTTTGGTCATGTGCAACAATTAGCCCATAAATACGCTAGGGAAGTCCAATTAAAGTCTTACACCAATCATGGTCCAACCTAATCTCTTATAATTTTACTGCTAACCAATATTTGAAATTAGACTAAATTTATGGCAGGAAAAGATAGATACAGGCAGGACCAATTTAGTCACTAAGATAGGAGATCAAAATGAAACTAAAGCATACTAAAATGGAAAGCCATTACTTCATTGAATAAACAAGAAAAGTAACGAATTAATACATATTCATCAATAAAATTAACCATATGAACTACTAAAAAGGACAATAAATTAATTTTAACAAATACTCAACATGAGAACAAATTAATCATAGCACACTCAGATGCGAACTCGATCATATCATACTCAAAGTTAAATTAAAACAGAGTAACCCAAAATATTAATTAGAAAAAAAACAAAATAGAAAGAGAAGTGAACCTTTGTATTGTTGATTGTGGATTTAAATTACAACCAATCAATGATCGGATAACTCTCAACTGGACCCTTCGGACCACGAAAAACTCGAGCGGCAAATCTCAACTTGCAACCTCAATCGAGAATCGACCTTGCAAAACTGACGATTTAGTGGTTATTTTTGGAGCTTTTTGGGGGGGGGAGTGGCTATTTTTGTTTTTTTAGGGGTTAATGATGGCTCAAAAGTGGTCAAGGGTTGGTGGTTTTGGGGTGGTGAAGATGCTGGATTTTTCGAAAGAAAGCCGAAGAAAGAATGACACGAGCAGAAATTTCCTTATCCTAGAAGAAGAAAATAAATTTTTCTCAATTCCTTCCTCCCTATTTTTTCCTCTCTCTCTCTCACTTTTTTCATCACATTTCTCTTCTATTTATAGAAAAAAAATTCAGAATTTTAATATTTTTTATGTTTTATTTATTTTTTTATTTTAAATTAAAAAGAATTTCCACTTCCCATTTTTCTTATTTTTTTAAAAAAAATAATTCCCCACTTTCCTTTACTTTTATTTTTTAATTTCTCACTTTTTTTTACTTTTAATATATTTAAAATCCCACTTTTTTACTTTTCTTTTTTTATTTCCCACTTATTTTACTTTTTTTTTATTTCCCACTTACTTTTACTTTTCTTTAAAAAAAATCAGATACCCTTACTTTTATTTTTTAATTCCAAATTTATTTTACTTTTCATTTTTAAAATTTCCACATTCTTTTACTTTTATTTTTTTAATTTTTCACTTTCTTTTACTTTTTTTATTAAACAATTTCAACCTACTTTTACTTTTACTTTTTAATTTTATATTTCTACTTTTCCTATTTTTTTAATTCCCAACCGAAATTTGTTTGAAATAATAATAATAATAATTAATTTTTATTTATTTTCGGTTTTTAATTCATTTTATTTAAAAATAAAGATAAAAATAATACTAATAGTAATAATTGACCTTTTAAATTATTAATAATTTTTCTCTCTCTCTATATATATATATTATTAATAATTTTTCTATATATATAAGTGTAACAAAGGTAAAAAATATATATTAAATTCTGAAAATATTTACATAGTAGAAGGTGATACAAATTCAAATATAGTCAAAAATTAGGTGCTCATAACCGCATGTGCGGAAAAAGTCCCGCATTTGCGCCTTTGCCCGCATCTGCGCGCCTGTTTGCGCTCCTGCGCAGGCCGCTTCTACGCGCGTCCTTCCGCATCTGCGCTCACGCAGGTGCGAAATTTCCCTCGCACCTGCGACCACTGCCCCATAGTCTATTTGCGCATCTGTGCTTGCCAGGCTCGCTTCTGCGAGCTCGCACCTGCGATAGAATTTGCGCATGTGCGATTGCAGCATAGGGCAGAAACTTCAGCTATTTCTTCTAAGTCTGAATTTGATCCGTTAACCATCCGAAACAAACCCGAGGCTCCCGGGACCTCAACCAAATGTACCAACAAGTCCTAAAATATCATACGAACTTAATTGAGCCTTCAAATCACATCCAACAATACTAAATTACGAATCATACATAGATTCAAGCCTAATGAACTTTGAAATTTCTAATTTCTATAAATGACTCCGGAACCTATCAAATCACGTCCGATTGACAACAAATTTTGCATACAAGTCATAAATGACATAACGGAGGTACTCAAATTTTCAGAATCAGATTTCGACCCCGATATAAATAAGTCAACCTCCGGTCAAACTTCCCAAAAATTTTAACTTTCGGCATTTCAAGCCTAATTCCACCACGAACCTCCAAAAAAATTTTCGGACACGCTTCGAAATGTAAAATCACCATACGAAACTATTGGAATCATCAAAATTCACATCCGAGGTCGTTTACACATAAATCCGCATCCGGACACTTTTCTAAGTTAAAATTTTCAATTATAAGACTAAGTGTCTCATTTCACTCCGAATTCCTTCCGGACCCAAACCAACTACCCTGATAAGTCATAAATCAACTATAAGGCATAAATTGAATAGAAAATGGGGGAACAGGGCTGTAATACTCAAAACAACCGGCCGAGTCGTTACATTCTCCCCCGCTTAAACATACGTTCGTCCACGAACATGCCAAGAGTCCAAGCCATCAAATCACTATTCTATCTTACCATGCACGTACCCAGGGTGATCCCACGTTACCCTATTCTGTGTAAATTGTATAAGCCTGACAACACAACATAATTGAAAATCATTACTTCAATCTTAGCCCATAAACTTTGGAATTCAATTTCTAACATTCAGAAAACCTGAATCTCACATCTACTCGATGTATGAGTTTGAACAAGCTGTATCAAGCCATAACCATAACCCCAGATATAATCACTTAACATACTACACAACTCGCAACTTTGCACCCAAAAATGAAAAATGTCTCAAAGTAGAGAACCGTATTTTAAGTTCAACAAGCACCACCACAACTGTAATGCTATAAGCACATTATATATAGTAGTACCAATACACACAAGTTTAATAACAGTAACCAGCTCTTCTAGAGCTCACATTAACATCACTCGCACGGACAACTCACGTGTTATCGTATCAATATCTGAACATGCACGGACAACTCACGTGCCAATAATATCAATAATTTGAATATCAACAGTCTATCAACCAGGAGAGTACCGTAATACTAATGAACATCTGTAAAGCTTCCACATCATTATTACCCAAAAGAACAGAGCATGCCATTACTATACTGGTTTAGCCTACTACCCAGTGGTCCTATTTTCTCCGAGGTTCTCCTGAATTACCCTCAAGTTGACGTTTCTCCTTATCACAAAACTGCTACCCTTACCCAAAGCTCACTATAAGACATCCCAACATAAAACCACATTGTCCTAAGGTCCATAAGCCATTGTATTCTTCTTAAGCATCACAAAAGTACCACAACCGTAACACTCACTCTGAAATACCTTATGTGAAATTAAAAATTATTTCTCTTTCCTTTCTTATATAAAAATGTAGAATCCATAGTCATACATAATTACCGCAAGTTTTGACACTATCCAATGTAAATAACTGATTATAGTGATATACGAATCCCAAAAAAAATTCAATTGCCACATATATATTTTGAATCCATTATAACCCTTTCGAAAGTCACCCAGTATGCTCAAATCTAAATTACACTGCCCGAACGGGCCAAAAGACACAAGCCCCCAAAGAAGTAACTCTGCCTTAACACCACTAATCAAATTCATACTCCGTGTGCACTACATCCTTCAAAATAACAATTTAATCATCTCATGATTTTTCATAAAGTGCAATATAACCCGCATTCAAGAAGTTTTCTTACTCGAGCCATCCCCGATCTCAACCTTTGCAAGTCATAACTAATCAATAAGTATGCCTCGGACCAAAACCAATACCACACCTAATCGTGCAATCAAATCGTAGATAGCAGACTCCCCCACTTAGCCCAAGGCCATATAACAAAACATCTGATATCTCACCATACCCAGATAATATCTAAATTGACCATACTAAGCAATAAAAGACCAACTATGGTCTCGTCCCCCAATAATTTCTACACACGACCGATACACCTGGTACATAATTATAGGATCGCCCATCGGCATAGGTACATGAACAGGTGAAACTAAGGACTCACAGGGCATATCCAGAAAATGAATAAAAATATGATGAAACATACGAATATGTGAAACCTGGGTCAAATAATATAGATGCCTCCCTGTGGCACACTGAGACAATACCTGTGATCACTGCATCTGAAGCAACAACATCTAGTCTGGCAGGAAAAGCATAGAATCGGCCCTGACCACTACCGGATCGGCCTCCCCCTCTTGGGCGACCCCTAGCTGACTGAGCTCTACCTGAGCTGGCTGAGCGGGTGGTGGAGCAACTGGTGCAGAAGTAGTAGCCTGACTCCTCTATTGAACTCGACCTCGCGTACGGCGGGGACAATATTTCCTCACATGGCCCAGCTCTCCACACTTATAGCACTCAATCTCGAAGAATGGTGGCGAGTTCTGAGGCGGACCTCGGGAACCAAAATAACTACCAGAAGGACCTGGTACATATGATCCTTGAACTGATGGTGCACGGAGCGTACTCGGAGATGGAAGTGCACTAAGAGATGAGTGACTCTGATGAGAACTATATGAACCATGGCTGGATGATGCACCACGGTGAACTGGACGACCCCTGTTGTGGTAGAACTGCCCTCCAGAAGGCACCCCACTAACACTTCCCGAACCTCGAGGCCTCTTAGCCTCCCTGTCACCATGCTCCTGGCTATAGACCACCTCTATCTGTCGAGCAATGTCAACCACCTCGTCAAAAGTGGAACCAGATAACCTCTCCCTAGTCATAAGTAACTGCAGCTGATATGTGAGGCCATCAATGAACCTCCTAATCCTCTCCCTATCAGTAGGAACCAACCAGACTGCATGACGAGCCAACTCAGAAAATCTCATCTCGAACTGCATCACGGATATATCACCCCGGCAAAGCTGCTCAAACTGTCTGTGCAGCTCTTCTCTGTGGGACTGAGGCACGAACTTCTCCAAAAAGACCACGGAGAACTACTGCCAAGTAAGGGGTGATGCGCCAACAGGCCTACGCCTCTCGTAAGTCTCCCACCATGTGAGTGCAGCCCCATAAAACTGAAAAGTAGTGAATGAGACCCTACTGGTCTCCAGAATACCCGCTATCCGAAGCATCCGTTGACACCTATCTAGAAAACGCTGAGCATCCTCTGACTCAGTACAGCTAAATGGTGGAGGTCGAAGCCTCTCAAATCTCTCAAGTCTCCTCTGCTCATCATCTGCCATAACAGGAACTACTGGGGCCTGAGCAGCTGCAACTAGCTGGGCTGGTAGTGCCCCCGGTATCTGAAGTCCCTGTACTACCTGGTCTGGAGTACGGGCAACGGTGGTATCAGTACCTCCCCCGGCCTGAGAAGCGGTAGGTGCGGCCTAAGCCGAAACCACCTGAGCAAGACCAGTGCAGGCTGCCAATATCTGGGCCAAAGTCTCCTGAAGGCCTAGAATCTCAATGGGCACAACTGGTGCCTGAGATGATCCTGCCGGCTCAGCTATATCTGGGATCTGCTCCTGACCTGGAGCAACTTGTAGTACTACAGGTGCTGGTCCAACTGTGGTGCGAGTTACACCTCGACCTTGATCCTGACCTCTACCTTGGTCCCAACCTCTACCACGGCCCCGACCTCTCGCGACTCTAACTGGTGGCACTGATGGCTGACCGTTCGATCCGGCAGTACGTGTTCTCACCATCTGTGAGAGAATAGAATAACAAAAATTTAGTTTTCTGAATCAGCAAATTCACAAGAAAGCGATATTTTTCCTAAGGGTTCTGCAGCCCCTCGAAGATAAGTACAGACGTCTCCATACTGATCCGCAAGACTCTACTAAACCTGCTTATGACTCGTGAGACCTATGTAACCTAGGCTCTGATACCAACTTGTCACGACCCAAAATCTCACTTGTCGTGATGGCGCCTATCTCAATACTAGGCAAGCCAAAAATCTCAATAAACCGCCATTTCTTTTAAATTTGAAAACAAAAATAATTAAATTCAGCGGAAGAAATCTCAAATTTTCAAATATATCTTTCCCAAAATTCGGTGTCACTGAGTACATGAGCATCTAATGTGAATACAATGTTTGACTGATAAAAACCACTGTATGAAAGTATAGAACAGTACAATAACTGAAGGAAGGAGAGACAAGGTCAGCGGACGCCAAGCAGCTACCTTGATAGTCTCCAACTAACAGTACTCTGAAATCTAACAATCTCCGTGTTCGAAAGCACTTGGATCTTCACACGAGGTGCAGAATGTAGTATGAGTACAACTAACTCAATAAGTAACAAGACTAACCTCTGGGCTGAAAGAAATGATGAGCTCCGCAGGTACAGTCCAGTAAAAATAATGGTATAGAAATGTAGGCATGCTTTCAAGTTCAACAAATAAACTTAGTACAAGTGAAATAGATCAATACTGCATGATATAAGGAATATGACATCTCAATAGCAAGACCTCCTGTAGATACTGGTCACCCATTATTCGGTCACTCGGTACAGTTTATGGCCAGTCCAGCCCCGGGGTGTTCCAACCCGTATATATATACACATCGACTGACAGTCAGTCATTTAGTACCGTATAAGGCCAATCCAGCCCTGGGTAATTTATCCTCAAATGTAAATGATACGGACAAGATCCATGTCCAGGTAAATTTATTACAATATAAATAAGTAAGGCAAGTCCATGCCCTGGGAAAATCCATCCCAAACATATATATAAGCAGTAAGTAAGGCAAGTCCATGCCCTGAGAAATCCATCCCGAATATATATAATCATCTACGCTCACTTGGGGTGTACAGACTCCGGAGGGCCTCTTTCAGCCCAAGCGCTATAAGTCGACCGCGCTCACTGGGGGTATGTGCAGACTCTCGGAGAGGCTCCTTCAGCCCAAGCGTGATATAAAGCCAATATGGTCTACTACAGGCGGGCAGTCCCGATCCGTATAATAATAAAGCCAATGAGGCTTGTTGCAGGCGGGCAACCCCGATCCATAAAATAGTAAAGCCAATAAGGCCTGCTGCAGGCGGGCAACCCCATCCAGAACAATAATAATGTATAAAGCCATTCTGGCCTGCTGCAGGCGGGCATCTCCGATCCATTTAATAATAACATATATAAAGCCAAATGGCCTGCTGCATTGCGCAGCTCAATCCCATAAATATCCTCACAATAGACAATTATTACTGGGTGTGAAATGTATATTTTAGAATAATTAATTCAACAGCATCACGACCCCATGGGCCCTAAAATATCGACACATAGCCTAAACATGATCTTTATTACTAGCCTCAGCTTAATTCCTCTAACACGTGCCACATGTTCAGATAATAACACGATTCTTTAATTTTTCTTCTTCACATGATTTATTCAAGACACACTTTTTGTGGTGCACGTCTACATGTTCGTCACCTATCGTGTCTATCACCTCCAAACAATTCATATCATACCAAATTCGGGGATTCATACCCTCAGAACCAAGTTTAGAAGTGTTACTTACCTCAAACCGTGTAATTCTTTACTCCGGTATGCCTTTGCCTCGTGAATTTTCCTCCAAACGCCTCAAATCTAGCCACAATTAATTCGATTCATTCAATAAAATTTATTGAAATTAACTCCAAAAGAAAATACTAATTTTTCATAAAAATCTGAAATTTAGCTCAAACATCGTATGTGGGTCCCACGTCTCGGAACCCGACAAAAGTTACAAAATCCGAAAGCCTATTCAACCACTAGTCTAACCATATAAATTTTACCAAAATCTGACCTCAACTCGACCCCCAAAGCTTCAAATCGTATTTTCAAATACCTAAGTTCCAACCCCCGATTTACACCTCAAAAACATGTAATCTAGTCGGATTATTCTATGATAATTCAATATTATGGAGTAGAAATGATCACAAGGGACTTACTTCAAGTTTTTCCGTGAAAACCTTGCTCAAAATCGCCCAACCCGAGCTTGAAATGCCCAAAAATGGCAAAAGCTCGGAACCCCTCTGTTTTTGTACTGTCCAGGGATTTTTGCATTTTTGGCAACTTGGCCGCTTCTGCGCCAACCGCATATGCAGAAAAAGTCCCGCATCTGCGCCTTTGCCCGCATCTGCATGCCTATTTGCGCTCTTGTGCAAGCCGCATCTGCGCGCGTCCCTCTGCATCTGCGCGCGTCCCTTCACATCTGCGCTTACGCAGATGCGGAATTTCCCTCGCACCTGCGACCACTGCCCCATAGTCCATTTGCGCATCTGCGCTTTCCAGGCTGGCTTCTGCGAGCTCGCACCTATGATAGAATTTCCGCAGGTGCGATTGCAGCAGAGGGTAGAAACTTTAGCTATTTCTTCTAAGTCCGAATTTGATCCGTTAACCATCCGAAACTCACCCGAAGCCCCCGGGACCTCAACCAAATGTACCAACAAGTCCTGAAACATCATACGAACTTAGTTGAACCTTCAAATCATATCCAACAACACTAAAACATGAATCACACATAGATTCAAGCCTAATGAACTTTGAAATTTTTAATTCCTACAAATGGCTCCGGAACCTATCAAGTCACGTCCGATTGACCACAAAATTTGCATACAAGTCATAAATGACATAACGGAGGTACTCAAATTTTCAGAATTGGATTTCGACCCCGATATCAAAAAGTCAACCCCCGGTCAAACTTCTAAAAAATTTTAACTTTCGGCATTTCAAGCCTAATTCCACCACGGACATCCAAACAATTTTTCGGACACGCTTCTAAATGCAAAATTACCATACGAAGCTATTGGAATCATAAAAATTTACACTTGAAGTCGTTTACACATAAGTTCGCATCCGGACACTTTTCTAACTTAAAATTTTCAATTATGAGATTAAATGTCTAATTTCACTCTGAATTCCTTCCGGACACGAACCAACTACCCCGATAAGTTATAAATCAACTGTAAGGTATAAATTAAACAGTAAATGGGGGAACGGGGCTGTAATACTCAAAACGACCGGCCGAGTAGTTACACCTAGTATTCGAGGTCGAGTTTGAGAGGGCTCAGATACTGTTGACGTGCCCATTGACTCTGGTTTGAGATCGGTTTTCGAATCTAAGTTAGCACGATTTACTGTTGCCTCCTTAAAAACCTTGTCGAAGAATCCATTTTGGGACAAAATAGGTTCAAGGAAAAAAGAGTGCAATGTGTGCTTTCAGACCTAATAGTCACATTCTCCCTTGGCCATTGCCTCCAAGTGTTAGTCTGATTCATAATATTATTAAAGAGTAATTAAGATCGTACCTTAGCAGTAGTACCGCTATAAGTGAGTTACGTTGCAGTTGTTTGGTAGTTATACATTGTTTCCTACTTCGAGTTTGTATGAGCCTTTACCGGTAATTTCGATGACTCGATACGGTCCTTCCCAATTCGGTCACAGCTTTCTCTCATTCGGGTCCCGGGTGTGTAATGTTACTTTTCTCAACACCAAGTGCCCGATCTTGAAGTGTCGGAGGTTGGCTCTTCGGTTGTAGTATCTTTCTATCCGCTATTTCTAGGTAGCCAACTGGAATAGTGCGGCCTCACGCCTTTCATCCAACAGTTCCAGGCTCGTGATCATGGCCTCGCCATTTGACTCTTCAGTCGTATATTGGAACCTGAAGCTCGGTTCTCCCACTTCGACCGGTATTACGGCTTCTACACCGTAGACCAGTGAGAAAAAGGTGGCCCTGATACTAGATTTCGAAGTCATACGGTACACCCATAGGACTTTGGGGAGGATTTTCTTCCATTTTCCTTTGGCATCGGTCAACCTCTTTTTCAGGTTTTGGAGAATGGTCCTGTTCGTAGATTCTACTTGCCCGTTTCCACTCGGGTGGTAAGGTGTTGATAGTATTTTCTTAATCTTATGATCTTCGAAGAACTTATTTACCTTGCTGCCGACGAACTATTTTTTGTTGTCGCATATGATCTCGGCCAGTATCCCGAATCGGTATATTATGTGGTCCCAAATGAAGTTAATGACTTATTTTTCCTGGACTTTCTCGAACGCTTGAGCTTCGACCCATTTAGAAAAATAATCGGTCATGAATAGTATAAATTGGGCCTTACCAGGTGCCCATGGCAGGAGACCGATGATGTCCATTCCCCATTTCATGAACAGCCATGGGGAGAAGACCGAATGGAGTAGCTCTCCCGGTTTATGGATCATCGGTGCATGTCTCTAGCAGCCGTCGTATCTTCGTACAAAGTCCTTTGCATCTTTCTCCGTGTCGATCCAGTAGTAGCTGGCACTGATTAATTTCTGAACCAAAGATTTCGCTATCGAATGGTTGCCGCAAGTGCCTTCGTGAACTTCTCTTAAGGCATACTCGGTATCTCCCCGGCCCCAAGCATATGGCCAGTGGACTGCCGAATATTCGACTGAATAGAGTCCCTTCGGACAAGCTAAACCTGGCAGCCTTTGTACGCAGAGCTCTCGATTCTTTAGGATCCGAGGGCAATTTCCCAATCTTCAAGTAATCTATGTACTTGTTTCTCCAATCCAGGTTAAACTCGTGGAATTTACTTCGATGTGACCTTCTTCTACCGACTTTATGAGTTGCACTATTGCCCCCGAGTTGAACTTATAGTCATCAACCAAGGATCCCAATCCGAGAAATTTTCCCAATTCGACCCCGAATGCGCACTTCTCCGGATTCAGCTTCATGTTGTATTTTTTCAATATGTCGAAAGTTTCCTACAAATGTTTCAAATGGTCCTCTGCTCGCATGGGACTTAACTAACATGTTGTCAATATAAACTTCCATTGAATTTCCTATCTGTTATTCGAACATCCGGTTTACTAGGCATTGATAGGTGGCACCGACATTCTTTAATCCGAATGACATTACATTATAATAGTAGGTACCTAATTTAGTGATAAAGGAAGTTTTTTCTTGATCGCCCGGGTCCATCCGAATTTGGTTGTAGCTGGAATAGGCATCGAGAAAACTGAGTATCTCGTGCTCGAATGTCGCGTCGATCGTCCGTTTGATGTTAGGCAAAGGAAAAGAATCCTTAGGGCATGCCTTATTCAAGTCTTTATAATCTATACACATTCTTAGCTTATTTCCTTTTTTAGGTACTACCAATATGTTAGCTAACCAGTCCGGGTACTTAACTTTCCGAATGGATCCTATTTTAAGGAGTTGAGATACCTCATCCTTGATGAATGCGTGCTTGACTTCGGACTGTGGTCTCCTTTTCTGCTTGACCGGATGGAATTTCGGGTCCAAACTCAACTTGTGAGCGATTACCTCCGGCGGGATCCCTGTCATGTCAAGATGGGAACAAGCAAAACAATCTATGTTAACTATAAGAAATTCAATGAGTTTTTTCCTTAGCTCGGGAGTTAACCTCTTGCCCAGGTATACCTTCCGGTCGGGCAGGTGTTCGATTAATATGACTTGCTCTAGCTCCTCGATCATCGATTTGGTGGCATTGGTATCATCAGGAGCTATGAAGGATCTCGGAATTCTGTAATCACCGCCAGCTCCTCGATCCCCGGTTCGACCGAGACCGACGTCGGTGATTACTATTTGACTTCGGCCTTTTTGGTCAGCTCTGTACTTCTTACAATCGGGACGGTGGGCACTGAGAGTACTTCATCGACTGCAAACATCTCCTTTGCAGCCGGTTGTTCTCCTTATATCGTCTTGATTCCCCCAGAGTAGGGAATTTTAACACCTGGTGTAAGGTCGAAGGTACTGCCCTCATGTTGTGAACCCATGGTCTTCCAAGTAGAGCGTTATATCTCATGTCCCCTTTGATCATATAGAACTTTGTTTCTTAGATGGTCCCGGTGGTGTTCACGAGTAGGGTTATCTCTCCTTTAGTGGTTTCACATGCCATGTTAAACCCGTTCAATACCCAAACTGCTGGTACTATTTGATCTTGTAACCCTAACTACTCTATGACCCTCAATCTGATAATGTTGGCCGAGCTATCTGGATTATTAACACACGTTTAACTCGTGATTTATTGATAAGTACAGAAATTACTAGTGCATCGTTACGAGGTTGTATGATGCCCTCTGCATTCTCGTCGCTGAATGAAATGATTCCTTCCGGGATATAATCTCGGGTGCATTTCTCCCTTGTGATTGACACCTTAGTGCGTTTTATCACCGGCCCTTGGGGGATATCGACCCCCCCCCAATGATCATGCTGATGACATGTTGGGGTTCCACTTATTCAATCTATTTGTTGGCGTCCCTGTTTCTGAAGTGGTTTTTGGCTCGATCACTCAGAAATTCTCGAAGGTGTCCGTTATTAAATAACTGGGCAACTTCTTCTCTTAATTATCGACAGTCCTCAGTTCTGTGGCCATGAGTGCCATGATACTTACACATCAGGTTATGATCTCTTTGGGTAGGATTAGACTGCAATGGTCGAGGCCACCTGGTCTCCTTGATGTGCCCGATGGCAGATATGATGCGGGCTACATCGACATTGAAGTTATACTCTGATAATCTCGGAGCTTCCCTTCCCCCGAGTGGCCTGTCGAAACCATTTTTTCTCATCATACCTCGGTTATTGGGCCCTCGATCGCTTCTCCTTTCGTTCCTTGTAGAGTTGTGCCCGGACTCGTTTCACCTTCGATCTGCACTGTATAGTTGATACCGATTTCGGACCGGCCTTGATTCATGATCGACGACTCTCTTAGTTCTGTCTTCGGTTCTGATGGGATAAACGGACCCGGAAGGGGCTCCGAGTTGGTCATCCTCAACTCTGTTTTTTGACTGGTACCTATTGTGGACGTCAGCCCAAGTTACTCCTGGGTATTCTGCCAAATTCTTTTCAACTGCTGTGAAGCCAAGGAGCTTCGGGGGTTGAGTCCTTGAGTAAATACCTGAACGGCCCAATCGTCTGCAACCGGAGGCAGGTCCATCCGTTCCATTTGAAACCTTGACACGAACTCCCTGAGCATCTCGTTGTCCTTTTTCTTAGCCTTGAAAAGGTCTGATTTTCTGGTCTTGACCTTGATGGCCCCAGTATGGGCTTTTACAAAAGTATCCAGGAGCATAGAGAATAAATCAATGGAATTTGGGGGCAAGTTGTGGTACCATATCATTGCTCATTTTGACAGAGTTTCCCTAAACTTCTTTAATAACACTGACTCGATTTCGTCGTCTTCCAAGTCGTTACCTTTGATGGCGCATATGCAGGAGGTCACATGCTCATTTGGATTCGTGATTCTGTTATATTTTGGAATATCAGGCATACGAAACCTCTTCGGAATTGGTTTCGGTGTCGCGCTCGGAGGGAAAGGCTTTTGGACAAATTTCTTGGAGTCCAGGCCTTTTAATATCGGAGGCGCTACTGGGATTTGATCAACCTGGGAATTGTATGTCTCTACTTTCTTGTCCTTTGCCTTGATTTTCTTTTCTCCGGATTCCACTCGTTTCATTAATTCCTCTAGCATTTTCATTACTTCAGGGCTGACACCGGACTCAGCTTCGCCCGGCCTTTCGGTGATAAGCTCAATTCTTTGGGTGTTTTCTCGGGGCGGTTAGGACTCAACTTTACTGGGGGCGTGACTTTGGTTTTGCAGTTGCGCTATCGCCGCCTGCTGAGCCTGTAGCATTTTGAAGATCAATCGTAGACTGACCCGGTCGCCTTCGCCTTTGTGTGCTCCCTGAGCGGTTAGTCGGGCTCCTTCGCGAACGTTGTTTTCGGGGTCAGTAGGAAGATTGGCGTCGATGGACACATGTGAGTTAGGATCGACTGGGTCTACGACTAGGACCCTGTTGGGATCAGTAGGGGGTACCTCATTGCTAGGCACCAGATTGTTGTTTTCGCCATGGTGGCTAGACCCATCCTCAACGTTCAAGTGAGCGGACTGAGAATTTGACATTTTAAGGTGACCTGAAATTGAGACCTTAAAAAACAAGTGTAAAATAGAGTGTGTTATGGAGATTTGTATCAAACCACCATTATTATTCTTAGCCCTACGGTGTGCGCTAAACTGTTTACCCTTAAAATGGATAATAATTAAATTTGTACGCGGTTTTAAGGATATATGGATTGATTCAACACGAGTGATCAAGAATGTTAGATAAACGAATGTAAGACAAAATGAATAATCAAACCAATTATAATTTTATGGCCCGGCTTGAACTTGGGTTGGACAATAGTTTTGCCCTTGATCGGACCCTCGGTTCGGAGCCAATAGAGAATGAATAACAAACAATAAAGTAACAACTTTGCCATAACTAGAGAGTAGTAAAAATAAAATTATATTGTCTTGGTATGCGTGTTATAATGTCTTCATTAAATAAAAGGCCAAATAGGTGTACGACCCCTTAAACTTGGCTCCAGTTTCCATTTTGATACTTTAACTTAGCGTTTTTCCTATTGAACACTTTAATATTATATAAAGTGATCTATTGAACACTTTACTCATAACCAGTAAAAACAATAAGGTGCGTGTAATTCACACATGAATGACTTAGCAAAATGACAAATAAGAGGGAGACACGTGGCATTTGAAAAATAGTCAAAAAGAAGTTTTGAAAACAAAAAAGATTTATTTTAAACAGCCCCTCCCACCATCATCTTCTTCCCAACCGCCCCCTTTCTTTTTTCATTCCATGGAATCCCACCAGCCCCTTCCATAGAAACCCACCTCCGCCTTCCCCAATCTCCTTGGCTCTTCAACCACCAGAAAACTACCGTTTTCATCTGTCAAAAGGAAAAAATACAGGTATCGTTTTTGGATTTTCAGATCTGGGGAAGGGAGAAATTTATGTCAATTCTTTTTCTTTCTTTTTTGGGTTGAAAATCCCTTCTTTTAGCTAACTGGAGAAGAAAAAATCCAAGTTAAGAAAAAAAGAGAAGAAACAAAAAAGAATCTGGCGATTCTAGCAACCACCGGCCATTGCTCATTTCCTTTCCTCCTTCATCTCTATTATTTTGTTTCGTTGTTGTTTTAATTGATAAAAGAGCAGAACTGAAAGAAGTAACCGGACATTTAATATTTCGGAAGCTACCATTAAAATCGGTGACATTTAACACCATTTTTGGTCTTCCATCGTTGTGGTATCGGAGATTCGTTCGTGTTCTGTCTATTACTGATTTCGTGGTTGGTGTGTAAATGTTAAAACCTTGATAACATATTACTGTTGCTTGTCGCCTCTTTGAACATGGCCGGAGTTCTGACTTTTCCGGCGATCTCCATTAATTCCGGTAATAAAATTTATTGCCGTTCTTCTTCTGCTTTCGTTACTCGTCGGAGATCAGGTGGTTATGGGTGGCCTTCAGAAAAAAAAGTCAATTTTGATTTAAACAAAAAGAAATATGATCTAAAGCCCATTAAATTCACTCGCGTAAGAGAGGGTGAAATACAACTCTCTTGCCATGTCAGTTTTTGTGTTTAATAGGCATACATTGATTTGGATTGAAGTGTTCAATAGGTAATGAGCTTAGTTAATGTGTCAAAATGGAAACTGGAGCCAAGTTTAAGGGGCCGTACACCTATTTGGCCTAAATAAAAACTATCCCTTTATAAAGTATGCGAGTTTCACCTCTAGTACAATCCTAAGAAAGGTAAAAAAATCCTCTTTTTCGTTACTCACTGATCCGCTGACTATACAGGTCGAGATCTGCGCCGTGATATCCGATGGGGTGCGGGATATCGCGGCTCTATGTTGGTCGTGTGTAACCGTTATCATATTTTTCGAGGTCTCTGAGCTCGTTCCGGGATCAGAGAAATAATGTCTTATCGAGCCCGGTGGCGACCTCTCCGTTCAAATCTTAGTACGAGGCATCCCGATTTCGATTCCGACCCCATATAATTATGCCCTTGCTTCGTTTGACCTGCCGAAAAGTCGAGGTGTTAGTTACCCCGATTTTACCGGTATACAAAAATAACTCCAAATGCCAAGAAGCATAAAATAAAAAATCATATAAAGTGGGAAATCACAAGAAAGATGCAGCAAAGACAACAAGACTCACAAGAAAAGACAGATCCTACATCTGCTGCTATAGACTTGCCCATTCAGATTATCCAAAACCGCGTTGTATTTCATCGCTATTTGTTTTTAAACAATTTTAAAAGTACATTTTTTTTAACTTAACAAATACAACTTGCAAAGCCACTAAAACAAGACAAGCGCATAAAAATAATTTTTTTAAGGTGGTAAAAGTTTCCTTGATATTGGCCTACCACTGCAGCTCCCACTTTTCTTTTATTGTCTTTTGTCATTATTTTATCCTATTTCCTTTAATTGATGCAGTTCTAACTTTCTTTTCCAAATTCCTAACTTAAAATTTACTCCAGAAAAGGAAATTCCACTAACGTTCTCTTCCCAACTGCCCCATGACAAATTTTTGAAAAAAAAGAATCACAAATATCTTTTATATTATTTCCCCCCCAAATAATCCACCGTCATCCTCTCCTCAACTTTATCCAAATATGTTACCAAACTTCAGATTGTACAAAAATTGCGTGGCGTTTGCACAAAATAAGTTCTTTGTTTGGCAAAATTATAAAAGTACTATATTTAAGTAGTCACTTCACGTTTTTTTGGGTCACAAACTTTTACTTTCTTACTTTTTTTTTCAGGTCACAAATTTGTTGTTCTTACTATTTTTCAAGTCACAGACTTATTGTTACCATAAGTAGTTACAGTATTAATTTTACAACATTTTGTTATTAAAAAAAAAAAAGATTTACGCTATCATTACTTACAAAATTAAAATCTAAAAGAATAACTAGAGAGCAAAAATGACTCAAACTCGAGGGTGTTCCGCTATCTTTTACATACATCATTTTTTTTTTCAAATTTTGTTAAACGACAGTTGACCTAATTCTCCCCATCCCTCCCTTCCCAATTTACGTATCACCCTTAATCATCCAACCCACCCCCCAACCCCAACCCCACCACCCCAAACCAAAAAAAAATTTCTAATAAAATTTCTTCCAAAGACATATCCTCTCTCGGTCAAATTTTACTGCCATTTCTACAAATCTTGACTTCACATCCATATCTAACAAACATTTATATATATAGTGACAGAGAAATAGACAAATAGCTTGGATTTTTCCTTGAGAGGAAAAAAAACAGAGAAATGGGGAATTCGTTTGGGTGCTCGGCGTCCGGCGAACGGCTGGTATCGGCGGCGAGAGACGGCGATTACGTGGAAGCAAAGATGTTGCTTGATTGCAATCCATGCCTCTCCAAATACTCTACTTTTGGTGGCCTCAATTCCCCTCTTCACTTTGCTGCCGCCAAAGGCCACAACGACGTATTTTCTTTTCCTTTTTTTCACCTTTTCTTTTTGTATTTCATCTCTAATTTCTTTGTATGATATGTTCTGAAACAATTTTCAGATTGTTGCGTTGTTGCTTGGGAACGGTGCTGATGTCAATTCTAGAAATTACTGTGGTCAGGTAACGGAAAAAAAAAGAGAGTTTTTTTTACCCATTTTTTCTCTTGCTAGCTCCTGTTTAGGTCTTTACAAGATTATTCTATGAGCTGATATTATTTTGATAAGGGGTAGTTAGTTAATGAAAGATCAGCTTTATGAGCTGAATATTTCTTCAATTTTAGTGTTGGAATGCATTTTGGGGCACTTTGAGCTGTGTTTTCTTGAATTGCCAATTGAATTGATGGATTTCTAAATTGAATCTGACGACTGTGTTGTTCTTTTAAAGACGGCATTGATGCAGGCGTGTCGATATGGTCACTGGGAAGTTGTTCAAACCCTTCTTCTTTTTAGATGCAACGTGAGCTTCCCTTATTCTACTTTCCCCCTAAGGGGTTCTTTTTTCACTTGTTAATTTGGCTTCTAAGACTTCCATGTCATTCTTCTAATAGAATATTTCCCCCCTTTTGAATCTTGAATATTTGTTTCAGGTTACGAGGGCGGATTATCTAAGTGGGAGGACAGCTCTCCATTTTGCAGCAGTGAATGGACATGTTAGATGCATACGACTCGTGGTGGCTGATTTCGTTCCTAGTGCCCCTTTTGATTCTATAAATGCTCAAACAGACAGGGGTGATAGTTCAAACTCAAAATGCAAGCATGAGCAAAGGTGGGTCATCTGCTTGCATTTATTTGTTTTCATTCTTGTTATAAGGATTCATGTTGAATTGCGACAAAGAAGACGAAGGTGGTAGTGTAAACATATGGTCTTGTAAAAGAAAGGCCTTGTGGGTGTTTCATTTGTTAGCTTTTTATAGAACAGATGGTGTCTAGGTTTTGATAAAAGAATTAGTTAAAACATTGAGCTAATATCTAACCATGCTCATGAGTTCTGGCATGTTCTTTGACATTGAGGGTTTGGATTCTTCTTGGAAAAATTGGACAATTCTATCTGGTAAGCTTCATATACTTGGCTGATCGTTTTATTTGCTTCCTTTTCATTGCAGTGCACTGTCAAAATTTGTAAACAAAGCTGCTGATGGTGGTATTACTGCTCTTCATATGGCTGCATTGAATGGATATTTTGATTGTGTCCAGCTCCTGCTTGATCTTAATGCAAATGTATCAGCTGTGACATTTCACTATGGGTCATCGATGGATCTGATAGGTATAAGCTCGCTCGAGGCATGATTAAATGTTTTTGGTTGATTCTTAATTGACATGCTTTCAAAATAAATTATTCTCTAGGAGCTGGAAGTACTCCTTTGCACTATGCTGCATGTGGAGGAAATCTAAAATGCTGTCAGGTGATTGGCTAACTCGTCTTCCCACTGATATCTAATAATTTTAATTGCCAGAAGAAAAAGATGTTTACTTTTGACACCTCCTGGTATTTACGTTATTATTTTCTGAGGCAATTCTGATCCTTGCTAACTTTTAAATGAAAATTTACTTTGTGTTCCTACAGATCCTTATTGCAAGAGGTGCCAGTCGATTGACATTGAACTGCAATGGGTAATCTATGCAGAACTTTCTTCTCAGTTTAAACTCTCACAGCTGTAAATTTCCAGATGTCGCTCAACAGATATTGGATTCTTTCAGGTGGCTTCCTCTTGATGTTGCCAGGATGTGGGGGCGTCATTGGCTTGAACCGTTACTTGCACCAAATTCTGATTCAATAATTCCACCCTTTCCATCTTCAAGTTATTTATCGTTGCCTCTATTAAGCGTGCTTAACATCGCAAGGTAAATGGCAATTACCTTTTCTGCCATGCATAATGCTAATTTTGGAGTGACAAGCGAGGGATAGCCTTGAATAAGGACCCTCCACTTCCAAACATAATTACATAAGTAGGGTTTTGAGTTACCAAGAAGCAAATGTGGGAAATTGCCACTGTTCGGCTTGTAGGTACAGGATAGTGGGGTTTCCATATATTTTTTCTTAAAAAAGGTGTATTTCTGAACTATCCGTCTTTGTCATCTTAAGTGGCTTGGTTGAAATATGTTTTGGTGCATCAAATTTGTTACAGATCTATGTTCAATATCTACCCTAAACCTGGTCACGTATTGTCTGAGATATACTAACTTTTTATTGTTAAGTTTTTCTTAATAGAGAGGAGGCAAATGCTTGTCATGTGATATTTCATTTTCAGATTACCTAGTGCTTTTTATGGTGGCCATGTTTGGTAGCTACTTTTTGAGAAGCAAAATAAGGAATGCCATTGATGAAAACTGAACTATTAGATGGAAACATCAATAGAAATGAATAGTTGTCAATGCTGCAAATCTGTTTGACAATGTTACATATGCTAGGGTACTAAACAAAGTGAGGTCTTTGCTAGATGCGAATATGACAATGATTGCTAAGGATATTGTGTGTGTGCGTTACTGCCAAAGGATACTCCATATATCGCTATAGGTTTGTAACAAGCAGTTCACAGTCACTAACACATGCATTGTCGGATTGTTCAAAAGCTTTGAAAATGTATTTTTTTCTGTGCATTCTATCTGTATGATGCACAGCATAAAAGTGTAATGGAGCCTTTTAGCTTGTGAAGGCATAAGCCTGATATATTATGATTGTTCCCACTCGTATAAGTTCAAGCTTTAAGAAAACACCTTAACAAAACAATCCCAAAAAAAAAAAAAAAAAAATTTAACCATTTGTCTAGCGGATATTCGATGGAAACTTTCTTCGGTTGTGATATCTGATCTATTGGTTATTCATGTTGAAGCAGTAGTGTGATGGACCGCTAATTCTCTCTCGCCTTTCACTGATGGAATGTGGACTTTGAATGCTGGGCTTTGCTGATTTTTATTTGACTGTTAGTAGTGGCTGTTACCTAAGTGATAGAATGAGCACTTGTTTTATTCTTCTCTTTGTGATTTCTCTTAATCTTTCTTTGGGAAACATTTTAGGCGTGGGGTTTTTTTCTGCACGTGTGTTGTGTGTGTGTGTGTGTGTGTGTGTTGGGGGGGGGGGGGGGGGGGGGGGGTGTGTGTGTTTAAATGACTGTCAATCTAATAGGTAGTCTAAAATTAGGTGGCAACCATACGTTAGTACTGATCATTGTGACCACTTTCTGCAGAGAGTGTGGCTTGCAGTCTTCAGCAACTTCGTCTGATGATTCTGATACTTGTGCCGTTTGCCTGGAGAGGGTATGTTCAGTGTCTGCCGAAGGTTCGTACCATTATCCTTTCAATTTGATTTTCTTCAATATATGAATTAGAGAGATTTCTATTAAATATGGTTATGACAGCAATGTTATATACGAGCGAACTTTGGGCCTCTAGGGACCAACCTATCCACAAGATATGTATGTCGTATAAATGCGAGTATTAAGATGAATATGTCTCATCCAAGATTGACAATATTTGAAAAGATTACATTTGATAAAGATTGCTAGTAACATAGAGGATAAAATTACAGAAGGTCGAGATATTTTAGCTTGATTATGCATCGACCTCCTTATATAGAGGTGTGCCACTATAATGATTGAACATGGTTAAAAAAAGACGAGATAAACCTAAAATCATGTGAAAGAAAGTTGTCTCAAAGACATAGAATCCTTTAGAATCAATGCAAAGCTAAGAATAATTGAGAGAACTAGGGCGTAAGACTAATTATTTAGTATTGGAATGAGATTGGTCTGAATCAAGCAGATGGATACATATAGAGAATTCATACAACCAAATCTAAACTAATCTAGAATTTGGCATAGTTGATTGATTGATATGAATCCGACAGATGATGTAATATTGCCCTCTAATCAAAGGTTTTTGTTTCATACATGATCAAGCACTAAGCAACCTTATCTATTTTTATTACATGAGTATGAACTGCATTCCTCCTTTCCTCACATAATATGTGAGGAACACTCTCAAAATTAAGCCATTATGCACACTCTAGACCTATCAAGTCTAGATATTGTTGTTTCACCCAAGGGTATGCAGATGAAGTTGGTATGAAAATCTTAAGGGATCAAAGTTTAAACTCCATAGAGAGAAAAAAATGTCAGGAGATTTCTTCCCATCTACCTAAACCTTTTCTTCCCATCTATTTTGTTATACTTGATGTTTTTCAACTCATCCAATAAGGAATATCTGCTGATCCAATCTTGTCTTAAGGTAAAGAAACTTGATTGGTGCTCTTCGAAATCTGTTTGACATACTCTTTCCGTCCCGTTTTATGTGAAGGAGTTTGGAATATGAGGGTCAAAACACCTAATTTCAATGTGGATTCAGGCATAAATTGTTCAAGATTTTTCAAATAAGATTTACATGTTTGAAGATTACGTGATAAGTGCTATAAGTTAGTATCGTCAACAATTCAAATTATTTTAAAAAGTTTGAAATACTCGTAGTCAAAGACCAAATTGTTCAGACTGCCCGAATAATAATAGTATCGCACAAAATGGAGCAAAAGGAGTAATGAAAAATGGGTACCATGCGATCTAGCAATGTCATATTCATACCAACTGCAGTCTTGTTGTGCTGAATCCGGAAATGTGAGTTTGGAAAATTTATTTATTACGTAGGTGATATTAGATTATCTCACAGTTATGTTTCTAGTGTACATTGTTGGAAACTTGAGAAGATGATAACAGTTAAAATGACACTATGTACCCTGTAAAAATTAGAAGAGCTTTCTTGATTAATAAAAGGGCATTTAGTTTGTTTAATATATATTGAGCTTTTATTTTGTATTCGATATATTCAGGTTGTGGGCATCAATTGTGTGTAAGATGTGCACTCTATCTTTGCTCTGCAAGCAACATCCCGTCTGAATTATTGGGTCCGCCTGGCTCCATTCCATGTCCACTTTGCAGACATGGCATTGTCTCATTTGTAAAACTCCCTGGGTCTCCTGCAAAGGAATTTAAGTTACATCTATCCCTTAGCTTATGCACACCGTGCATGCTTCATCCTCGTGAGCAAGATCGATCAACACCCTCTAGCGCACATGAAATTAGAAAGAATCGTGTTGCTTCAGTGTCTTCTGATTTTTCCTGTCCTGTGACTTGTAGCCCATTTCCTTCTGTTGCAATCCCTTTGTGTACTTGTGATGAAGGACCTTCCCCAACTTTGGAATCCATAGAAAATGACACTCAAGATGAAACTTCTAATCAGTCACAGTCCACTTCAAATGACCAAGACAAAATGAATGTGAGATTGGAGAAAACTACCTGCTCGAACATGTTTTGGGGCAGAAGAAGTTGCAGCAGGGAGCATCAGTGTAATGCTGAGATTAATGCTTAATATGCTTGCTTTGGCGCCCTGGGAGAGGAAATTTTGAGCCAAACAGAGAAGCACATAAGATTCAAGGCTTGACTTTATTTCTTTCTTAAATGCTTTTGAATCTTTCGTGCAGCTTCTGTTTCACTTGCTGGTTTATGAGCCAGTAGATCCAGCTCTCCAGCGTCTTGAATATCTTAAAAATGTTGCCTTGATTATTTGGAGTTGGGGCTTGTAAAGAATTCAGTAGTAGGAGATTGGAGTACTTTAATCTTGAGATTGTTGTTAGGTAATTCTTTGCTGTTGTATGTAGAGCAATTATTATCAGTCTGGTTGAAGCAGATAATTTTAACCTGTTTGTACCAGTACCCCATCAAGTTGCAAAAGATAGTTTTGAGTACTGGTGGGGTTTGTGAAGGTAAACACTAGGTTTCTGTAAACTGACAAAGACAGAGAGTGGAATAGGGGAAATTTGTATTACACATTTGCTCTGTTTGTACAACTTTTAATGTTCTGCTGTAGAAGTAGTGTGTTTGAGTGTCAATTTAAGTTGCAAGTTTGGCAAGATATTGTATATTAGGTGTGATGTCTTCGGTATTGTGGAGATGGAGGAACTATTTAATTAGTTTACCGATGAACTACTATCTTATGGAGCGATAAGAAGTGGCCAAAAGGACCATGCCTGCCATTTCCATATTGGAAGTTCTGGTAGGTAAAAGCTCAGTTAGTCACTGATAACCACCAATAACGAAATGCATAATGTGACATCCAGTCTCACATCGAACAAGAGAGGAATGTCTGGACATCTTATAAGCGGTTCACAACTTTTCACGTGAAGGGATTTTGAGAAAAGGTAAGTGGAGGGATTGGCACATTTGGAAAGGATGAGATGAATTTCTCATGCATTAAAGCAAAACCAATTAGGCTTGTAGCATTCAATGCTTGTGGATGTCAAGAATTAGGGTTTTTTTCTTTTTCTTCTTTGTTTTCTTCTTTTTTTTCTTCTTTTTCATATTTTCTTGAGCCGATGGTCTTTAGGAAACAATCTTTTTACCTCCACCAGGTATGGGTAAGGTCTGCGTATACTTTACCTTCCACACTTCATTTATGTGATTATACTGGATTTGTTGTTGCATTCGATGCGTTTGAATTTTGGATTTCTGATTGGTTGTTTTCAGAGACTTCTTGTCAATCTTTAAGCGTGATAACGTGACATTAACCACAGTAAGAGAGTCGTCCGATAAAGAATTCTGGAACCTTATTGTACTTTGTGTAATTGTTTCCGTTAATTTTGTTTGTCAAATGACCACGTCCATCGGTTGTCCGACACGTATCCTAATACTATCTCTGCTCTGTCCTCTCTATACATCTTTGAACACCCTTATCGAAACCACTCGAGGCTTTATCAATAGCCTTATCAAAAGTCTCCCTAGTTGTTGGTTGCCTATACGATATAAATATCTTGATAATGAAAAAAATTATTATATTAATGGTGTATATAATCTAAAATCTATATATCTATATATTAATATAAAGGAGGGGAAAAGAAAAGTGACGTGGCACCATTCTTAGCCCCGAAATGCCATTTATCTCTTTTGTAGTTTTATTGCCATTTTCTTCTTTCTTCACAGTTAAAACCTTGATTCTCCAACTTAAAAATCCAAGAAGAGATGCAACGGTTGCTATAGTGGCGGATCCCAGAAGTTTGTAGCGCTTAACTCGGGAAATGAATCGCATTTATAAACATTCAATTCAAAACGTCTCTGTAAACATTTTCATACTTGAATCACAAACATTGGTTAACATAACAATTTCTCTCTTCTTTCGACAATCTTCGCCGACATCTCTGTCCAAACATGTATTCAGTCAAACCGGATACCTTTTCGCTAGGTGCGAATTTCCCGTCAAACATAAAGTCCGACACTGAAAAGAAGTCTCCATGTATTCGTTTTCTTTTTGAGTTCTCTTTTGCTATAGAAATTTTTCATCACTTAATTTTGCTCGTGGATTTGGTGATTTATTTTAGCATATATGAGTTGGGAAAGCATAAAAAGGTAAACGGGGTGAAATTTACTTCTCGTACCTGAATTTTTTAATTCAATATGCTTTGGATAAAATGAGTTGGTAGAGGAAATTAAATGTATAGTTTGTGCCAATAACAATGTAATCCATTGTGTATTTGAGACTAGAATCGACGTTTGAACTTTGAGAAATGTGCGGAATTGTTAACGTAGTTTTTCTTAATTTTTTGCTTCTTTGTCATTCTGAAGTATTTTCAAGCTTGAGAGTAGAACTGATTTTAGAACATTGAGAATTGTATAAAATTATAGTACTATATTAAATTAGAAAATAAATGAGAGAAATATTATCTTAATTTTGTCTTCATTTTGCTGCTCTTATTTCAATTTTCGCCTTCCCGTTAGACAATTTAATACCCATTTATGAGCTCTTTTAACGTTTCAAACTTTTCTAAATACTCTATAATTTCTTTTCATGATGTTTGGCTTTCTCTTCTCTTTTATTTCTTTTTATCATCATGTTTTTAAATTTTAAAGAGCTTATAAATGTTTATTTTCAGTTTTTTCTGCCTATCTCGTGAGATGTTTGAAAATTTATGATTAGTAAAACAATTCTCTTAGCATTGGAACGGTACAGAGAAGATTAGCTTGGCCCCTGCGCAAGGATGCCACGCACAAATCGAGAAATGGTCCAAAATTTGTCCCTTCGGGGACATCCGAATTAAAAAAAAAAAACAATTCTCTTAGTGAGTCAAAAACAAAAGACCATTAGAGACAAGTAAATCTATTAATTTATTTCTCACTTTTTGTTTACTTACATATGTTCCGTCTACAACAGTTTGAAAATGTAGTCAACAATCAATATAATTATAAGAACACAAAGGCAATAAGACTTAAGTAGCCCCAAATGTTACAATTAGTATTGACAATAATTCAATACTTCTGGATATAACGCAGATGGCTACATAAGATTAGGGGAGAATTTCAACAAGTTAATTGGAAGAGACCAATCTGTAAAAATCCTGGATCTCGTAGGTGGTGCTTTGTTTTTAACATGGCTATATATATAGGAGACTATTCACCAAAGATAGGGTTGCAAAGTGGGGTTCCGTTGATGATTTGAAATGTCCCTTATGCAATAATGAAGATGAGTCTATTGATCACTGATTTGGAATTGTGTGTGTTATTAACTTTTACCATTTCTAAATTTAATGTAATGCTATTGAATTATATATATATATATATATATATATATATATATATATATATATATATATTCACTATCTTTATATAAAACAAAAAGAGATACAACTTTGCGGCTGATACAAAAATGAGCAGATGAATCCAACAACTAAGTTATAGTACATAGTAACACCATACATATATATTTGGATATGAGCTTATAATATGCTTGACAATGACACTTAAATCTCTTAAACCAATCAGAGAGGGGAAAGTAAGTGCCACGTTCTACTAATAGTAATCCGTCTGCTGTCCATACTATGGTTTAGAGTGCAGAGCTTATTTAGATAAACATGTTTAAGAAAAAGTTTGCGCTAATATATCATCTTCTTCTGGCAGCAGTTTCTCTCTGGGCATTGAAGTAGAGAGCAGCAACAGGGGATCCCAAACCATTTTCTGCTGAAAAGCCCCTAGTATTGAATTGGTCCCTTGTTGCTGGTGGTTTCACTGTTTGCCTTCCTCTTTGTTTGTATAAAATGAATACATAGCGGTGAATCCCGATTACTGGCTTTGGACTCTCATAGCTCACTATCTCCCTTCCTGTATTCAATAATGCTAATTAAGTTAATATTGTTTCTAGCCAAGAGTACTTTACTCTCTGCTATACATCATACAGTAATTAATTAGCCAAGTCACTGCTTCAGACTTACCAAAAGAGACGTCTGTGGTACCTGGAATATTTGTTACAATCCTGAAATTTTTTATATAAGAGTATATTATTAATTAACGTGAATGTTATATACATAATGCAGAGGAAATAAGTTTGTTTTCTATTTCTTTTGCTCAATTTGATTCATCAGTATAAGAATTTACCAGTGGAGGTGTTCCCTCAAGTATGGATCACTGGGACTTGGAGCATCCGGGTCGGTCATGATCTTTCCCAAAGAAAAGAATGAACAATCAGAAATCATGAAAAAAAACAGAGAGACGTACGAATACAAGATCAAAAGGTAGTAACTGTAGTATTTCATTTATATGACACTTCATTTTTTTTTTATCTATTTACAAAAGAAAGAAACCTGTCAGTTTTAAATGGCATACTCATGTAGCCATAAAAATTTCATTGGAAACATTTTCTTTCTTAAACTTGGTGTCCAGTCAAACGAGTTTAGGCCATGTAAAATAAAAGGACTTACAAGAGTATAAGCAGATCTCATGTCTTCACCACCAATCTCGACACGAGGTCTAGCAGCAAGGAGAGCAGGCATGAGCTCATGTCCATTGGAAACTTGCTTGCTGCCATTGTATATCACATTCATTTTCACACACGCTGTGAAACTGTCAACCACTTCTCCTATCACTCTCTCTACTGCTAGTGATTCAGAAGCCCTAGAAGACATTCTTTTCTTCTTTTGCCTTTTTTGCTATTAGGGTAAGGAAATTGTACGTAGAGAGATATATATGCTGCTGGACGATTTGATAATGTTCAATGGAAGAGGCTTTTATATATAGAGAAAAAAGGAAGGAACTTTGTTTAAAAGTTTAAAGATTCTGGAAACCAATCAACGTGCCACAAAAAAAGTTGCCTACTTACGGATATTAAAAACATGCATGCTTGTTTCAACAATCACAGCAGCTGTCTCATCACACTGGAAAGACAAACCACTAGAAAGAGCTGCGATTGCTATCATTTCTTGTATCATCGTTCATTTTACTTTCGAAAAGTTATTTTAACATATCTTCTAGTGTCAAGCTTTAGTTTATTCGTTTTAAATTGAAATTTAAAAACATGGCCTAAAATATTTTTGTATCACCTTATCTATTATGCTGGAAACTTTGATTGTGTTAATGAGATTCAAAAATTAATATATATACGTAAAAGAAATTCATATATGCACCTACTGAATCAGTAATGGAGCTAGCAATTCTGGCAAGATCATAATTCAAAGAAATACAAGAATGCCACGCGTGGAAGTAGAACCTCCAATCAAATGTACAGTAACTTTAAACCCCGTTCATCATTACACTAGTTTCTATTATGTCAAGGGAAATATTCAAAAGATTAGATATGCACCTAAAAATGACTTTATCCTATTTGCACAGTATAAGTTTTCAATAAAGTTTTCAATAAAGGAGATTGAATTATACCCTCTTCTAATAAGTAGCTTCGCTCCCGAATGAAATTCAATTAACCACCTTTAGACCGATGTGGCTCAGCCATTATGTGCAAATGGTGACGAAGAAGAGGGGGGAGGGGGGGGGGTGGGGTTTCCTTTGATCCCGTAACATCATATATATTCATCAAAAAATGTACTATTCTATTTTTCATGTATTCTACTACTTGTGTACTTCTCTATCGGATCTTAGTTTTTAATACTAATTTGTACTTTGTATGTATAGTAGGTCCTGTGGCATAAACCACAAATGGCTTTAGTTTATTGGCTTCATAAGAATGAGGAATAATACTTTGTAGAGATGAAAATAATATCATGGACAAATGGGAATACAGCTTTTGATGTGCTTGTGTGTGTCGAATACACTTTAAAATGAAAAAATATCTTATCAAGGGAAGCAAAAGTACCATTCTGTCTTAACTTACTAGAGATGCTTTACTAAAAATAGTAGTAGCTGATAAGGCATCTTATACAGATATTCTTGGCTCCAATTACTATTATTAGAAGTATAAAAGTTGTCCTCATACTTTGCTAACACTAATGAAAAATGAGATAGTATTTAGTATGCCAAAAGATATAATTTTGAATGCTTGCATTGAAATCACTTACTGTTCCTTTACTATCTAGCCATATATTAACTTTACACAGGGGAGATTTACCCATTGCACACAAAGTGTTCATCACAGAGTGCTCATCCAAAGGGCGGAGACTGTGGCAGAGGTTGTAGCAGCTGCGGGTTTCCTCTCTTACCAAAAAAAAAATTTGTTAATATATACTCTCTCTGTTTCAATTTATGTGAACGTATTTCCTTTTTAGTATGTGCCAAAAAGAATGACATATTTCCTTATTTGAAAATAATTTACCTTTATGCAATAATTTATAACCACACAAAATATATATATATGTGCCTCATTTTACACTATAAGTTCAAAAGTCTTCTCTCTTTTCTTAAACTTCGTGTCCAGTCAAATGAGTTCACATGAATTGAAACTGAGGGAGTATATAGAATTAACAGGTGTAAACTGATTGTTACTGCATTTACCCTCTTAGTGCGTGTACCTAGTGTTTTAAAAGGCGTGGGCGTAAGGCGAGGCGTTTTACATATGCCTCAGCAGGGCGTAAGCCCCATAGGTATTTAATTTTTAATATTTTATAAAATAATATAATGACAGTAAATATTTATAAACAGGTAAAATTACATAAAAAATGAAGAAAACTATATATGTGTGTGCTCTATCCCCACAAAAAACTAATCAAAACAATCTATTATACGTTACTTACAAGCACAAGTAATTTGAGTCTAAAAAAATAAAGTTTTCTATATGGAAGAACAAAAAGGATGATTAACTTGCAATTTGAACTTTGAATTTGCTGCTATGAAGAATAATGTAGTTCTCTTTGTATTTGTAAAATAAATTAAATATTCATTGCTTTTGGGAGATATTAGGAGACTAGCGGACAAGATAAAAAATTGAAAAAACCATGAATTAGGGTTTAAATCAATAAAAAAGGTCTTTACTTTTAAATGTAATACTTTTGAGTTCCTTTTTAAACCTTTTGAGTAATTACCAAACTGACTTTTGAGAATTTGGGTAGTATATGAAGGACTAATTCAACAAATTTTATTTTAATTTGAAAAGGTCTCTGGGGCTTACTTCTTACTAAAAACACGTACCTCGAACGCCCGGACGTACGCCCCGAACGCCCGGACGTACGCCCCGAATGCCCGAGCATACGCCCCAAATTGCGGGGCGTACGCCTCTTGAGACTTTCGCCCCACACCATCGCCCCAGGGCGTTTTTGGTACGCCTCGCCCCGGGACTCGCCCCAGAAACGCCTTTTAAAACAGAACGTGTACCACAGAGGCAGCTCAAAGATATTTGTGGTATAAAGCCTAAAGTTACGAAAAGCCTTTTAATTTATTGTAATAAAATTACATATATTAATATTTATTTGATTTTTTTCTTTTTGTTTTGTAATAATGGTTTACGGATTATCTTATACGTATATTTGGCCCTTCGCTCGGCCACCTGCTAGTTTTCACCATCGAAGACATCTAGTAA
The DNA here is from genome assembly GCF_000715075.1 of Nicotiana tabacum. NCBI lineage: Eukaryota > Viridiplantae > Streptophyta > Magnoliopsida > Solanales > Solanaceae > Nicotiana > Nicotiana tabacum. Next base: position 68,055,038 of record NC_134083.1, on the reverse strand, counting down.
CTTCACTCACCAAGGTTTCAAATTTCTTTAATAAGAAATAATCTACTTAAATGATATTACAAGACTTTTTTTTAAATTTTATTATTATTGTCGTCATCAAAATGTTATTTTGCCATATTGCATATTTGTTATGAATTTTTTTTTCTAAATAACTTGTGTTACACTCTAAAAGAAAAAAATAAATATAAATCTGGTATCTTTTTAATAATTATATTTTAATAATATAATATTAACTGTTAATGGAAATTTGGGGCCTTCAATTTGGTGGTGGGGTGGGGGGTGAGGGCTTTAGTCGCCTCCCCCTTGAGCCGGCACTGTACCAGTGGTTGTGATGATAAATCTGCCAACATTGAATCACAATTCCCAGAAGAAAAAAAACATGATTTTGTAAAATTCTTTTGTGAGAACATCTCAAGATAGAAAGAGGAGGGAATATAAGAAAAGGAGAATCTGTGGCAGCCAACAGCAATATAAGACATCTTGATGCCCTCTTGGGTCTTAAATCTTAACCAAATAGTTACAAAAATGGCAATTGGGTCCTCCATTTTTCTTCTTCTGGACTACAACTATCTCCTTTGGATGACACGTAGTATTCTACTTGATACTAGTAGTATTTGTTTTCTCAGCAAAGTGAACGTCTAGCTTTATACTATATTCTTCAGCATTCTGATTCCTCAATTATCTACTTTGGTTTAATTGTAGAATTGACACGTTGCATAAGCTTTACTCTTTCCTGTCAAATAGGACTCGTGTCTTCTCTTGTTGATGTAGAACTGCAGCTATTGATGCCCTGCACCTTTCTTATGTTGGCATCCTTTTGTCCCTTGTGATTACTTAATCAATGCAATGGTTTGTCTTAAAAACACTCTCATCAATTATCATTAGTATGTCAAAAAAAACATTCTTTCTTAGCACATGAAGAAAAGGGGTTGGAAAAGCATATGCATTAAACAATCAAATTAAATATAAACTTCCGAATTTAGACAACAAATGTTTGGTGCCACACTACTATTAACGAAATATTCCCAATTAATTTCGTTCTTCCTTTCTTGATCTGTCCCAACACGGGAATGTGTTGTACATAATCCTTGTCGGTACGTTAAGACTGTTATACTCGTGCTCAGTATTTTAAAAGGTTGTTTTGGACAC